>NC_092242.1:46545693-46626073 GCF_036320965.1 Panulirus ornatus | reverse complement strand
ATATATATATATATAAATATATATATATGTATATATATATACATATATATATATATATATATATATATATATATATATATATATATATATATACATATACTCATTTATTTATTTAGATTTATTTTGCTTTGTCGCTGTATCCCGTTTTAGCGACCTAGCGCAAGCAAACAGACAAAAAAATGGCCCAACCCACCCACATACACATGTATATACATACACGTCCACACACGCAAATATACATACCTATACATCTCAACGTATACATATATATACACACAGAGACATATACATATATACACGTGTACATAATTCATACTGTCTGCCTTTATTCATTCCCATCGCCACCCCGCCACACATGAAATAACAACCCCCTCCCCCCGCATGTGCGCGAGGTAGCGCTCGGAAAAGACAACAAAGGCCACATTCGTTCACAGTCAGTCTCTACCTATCATGTAATAATGCACCGAAACCACCCCCTTTCCACATCCAGGCCCCACACAGCTTTCCATGGTTTACCAAAGGCGCTTCACATGCTCTGGTTCAATCTATTGACAGCAAGTCGACCCCGGTATACCACATCGTTCCAATGCGCTCTATTCCTTGCACGTCTTTCGCCCTCCTGCATGTTCAGGCCCCGATCACTCAAAATCTTTTTCACTCAAACTTTCTACCTCCAATTCGGTCTCCCAATTCTCGTTCTCTCCACCTCTGACATATATATCCTCTTGGTCAATCTTTCCTCGCTCATTCTCTCCATGTGACCATACCATTTCAAAACACCCTCTTCTGCTCTCTCAACCACACTCTTTTTATAACCACACATCTCTCTTACCCTCTTATTACTTACTCGATCAAACCACCTCACACCACATATTGTCCTCAAACATCTCATTTCCAGCACATCCACCCTCCTTCGCACAACTCTGTCCATAGCCCACGCCTCGCAACCATATAACATCGTTGGAACCACTATTACTTCAAACATACCCATTTTTGCTTTACAAAATAATGTTTTCGACCTTCACATATTCTTCAATGCTCCCTGAACTTTCGCCCCCTCCCCCACTCTATGATTTACTTCCCCTTCCATGGTTCCATCCGTTGCCAAATCCAATCCCAGATATCTAAAACACTTCAATTCATCCAGTTTTTCTCCATTCCAACGTACCTCTCAATTGATTTGTCCCTCAACCCTACTGTACCTGAAAAACTTTCTCCTATTCACATCTACTCTCAGCTTTCTTCTTTCACACACTTTGCCAAACTCAGTCACCAGCTTCTGCAGTTTCTCACACGAATCAGTCACCAGCGCTGTATCATCAGCGAACAACAACTGACTCACTTCCCAAGCTCTCTCATCCACAACAGACTGCATATTTGTCCCTCTTTCCAAAACTCTTGCATTCACCTCCCTAACAACCCCATCCATAAACAAATTAAACAACTATGGAGACATCATGCACCGCTGTCGCAAACCTACATTCACTGAGAACCAATCACTTTCCTCTCCTCCTACACGTGCACATGCCTTACATCTTCGATAAAAACTTTTCACTGCCTCTAACATCTTGCCCCCCACACCATATATTCTTAATACCTTCCACAGAGCATCTCTATCAACTCTATCATATGCCTTCGCCAGATCCATAAATGCTATATACAAATCCATTTGCTTTTCTAAGTATTTCTCACATACATTCCTCAAAGCAAACACCTGATCCACACATCCTCATCCACTTCTGAAACCACACTGCTCTTCCCCAATCTGATGTTCTGTACATGCCTTCACCTTCTCAATCAATTCCCTCCCATATAATTTCCCGGGAATACTCAACAAACTTATACCTCTGTAATTTGAGTACTCACTCTTATCCCCTTTGCCTTTGTACAATAGCACTATGCAAGTATTCCGCCAATCCTCAGGCACCTCACCACTAGTCATACATACATTAGATAAACTTACCAACCAGTCAACAATACAGTCACCCCCTTTTTTGATAACTTCCACTGCAATTTCATCCAAACCCGCTGCCTTGCCAGCTTTCATCCTCCGCAAAGCTTTTACTACTTCGATTCTGTTTACCAAATCATTCTCCCTATCCCTCTCACTTTGCACACCACCTCGACCAAAACACCCTATATCTGCCACTGTTATCAAACACATTCAACAAACCTTCAAATTACTCACTCCATCTCCTTCTCACATCACCACTACTTGTTATCACCGCCCCCATTAGTCCCCTTCACTGATGTTCCCATTTGTTTTCTTGTCTTACGCACTTTATTTACTTCCTTCAAAACATCTTTTCATTTTCCCTAAAATTCAATGATACTCTCTCACCCCAACTCTCATTTGCCCTCTTTTTCACCTCTTGCACCTTTCTCTTGACCTCCTGCCTCTTTCTTTTGTTCATTTCCCACTCATTTGCACCATTTCCTTGAAAAAATCGTCCAAATGCCTCTCTCTTCTCTTTCGCTAATAATCTTACTTCTTCATCCCACCACTCACTACCCTTTCTAATCTGCCCAACTCTCGCGCTTCTCATGCCACAAGCATCTTTTGCGCAAGCCATCACTGCTTCCCTAAATACATATCATTCCTCCCGCACTCCCCTTACGCCCTTTGTTCTCACCTTTTTCCATTCTCTACTTAGTCTCTCCTGGTACTTCCTCACACAAGTGTCCTTCCCAAGCTCACTTACTCTTACCACTCTCCTCATCCTAACATTCTCTCTTCTTTTCTGAAAACCTTTACAAATCTTCGCCTTCGCATCCACAAGATAATGGTCAGACATCCCTCCAGTTGCACCTCTCAGCACAATAATATCCAAAAGTTTTTTTTTTGCGCGCCTATCAATTAACACGTAATCCAATAACGCTCTCTGGCCATCTCTCCTACTTACATACGTATACTTATGTATATCTCTGTTTTTAAACCAGGTATTCCCTATCACCAGTCCTTTTTTAGGGGAGAAATATCCAGGTTCTTTACCATTTCCATTTACAAGACTGAACACCCCATGTACACTAATTATTCCCTCAACTGCCACATTACTCACCTTTGCATTCAAATCACCCATCGCTATAACCCGGTCTCGTGCATCAAAACTACTAACGCACTCACTCAGCTGCTCCCAAAACATTTGCCTCTCATGATCTTTTAACATGATTTTTGTATAATATTGTTAAAAAGTTATTTGATATGTTCAGTTTGCAGCAGTCATATAGTAATGACGGTAGTCATTATGAACGCACATGCGCAGGGGCTTGGGCAAGCGCTTGTACAATTTGAAAATCATCTCTTTCCAATATTCAGTATTTCACTTTTTTCCATAAACATGTGCGCAAGTTCCGATGTTAAACTATACTATCATTTACTTTACTTCATCGCCGTCTCCCGTGCTAGCGAGCTAGCGCAAGAAAACAGACGAGGAAAGGCCCAACCCACAACATATGCACATGTATATTCATAAACGTCCACACACGCACATGTACTTACATGTACATTTCAACGTAAACTACATATACATACACAGACATGTACATATATCCACATTTACATATCCACACTTTCTGCCTTCATCCATGCGCGTCGCCACCCTTACACACACGAAATAGCATACCCACCCCCCCTTTTCCCCTCCAGCAAGGCAGCAGTCATGTGTAATGCACCGAAACCACAGTTTCCTTTCCAAATCCAGGCCCCACAGACCTTTCCATGGTTTACCCCAGACGCTTCACATGTCCTGGTTCAATCCATTGCCAGAGCGTCGCCCTCCGGTATACCATATCGTTCCAATTCACTCTGTTCCTTGCGCTCCTTTCACCCTCCTGTATCTTCAGGCCCCGATCACTCAAAATCTTTTACACTATCATTCCACCTCCAATTTAGTCTCACGCTTCTCTTTGTTCTCTATAATCTGACACATATATCCTCTTTGTCAATCTTTCCTCACTCATTCTCTCCATGTGTCCAAACCATATCAACACGCCCTGTTCTGCTTTCTCAACCACAATGTTTTTATTACCACACATCTTTCTTACCCTTTCATTACTTATTCGATCAAACCACCTCACAAAACATATTGTCCTCAAACATTTAAGTTCCAATACATCCACTCTCCTCCGCACAACCCTATCTATAGCCCATGGCTCGCAACCATATAACATTGTTGGAACTACTGTTCCTTCAAACACACCCACTTTTGCTCTCCAAGATAACGTTCTCGCCTTCCACACATTCTTCAACACTCCCAGAACCTTCGCTCCTTTCCCATGTTCTGAAAACGCTGCTAGAGAAAACATCACAAATACGCATTCCACTGCAATAAACCTTTCAAAATCGTGAAGCCTCCTCATGCTTACCTTCTGAGCTCTCCATCCACTGTCAACCTTCTCTAACTCGACTCTCCACTGCTGCCATCGCTTAAATTGTTCATATACTCTTGCCCCGAACTATTGCGAGAAGGCTTTTAAAGGTAGCGCAACGTTATATTTTTTCATGGCTTTTTTTTCTAATACACATTGGAAGCCTTCAAAGAAGAAACCACGAACATGACCCGCTAATGGTGGATAAAGAGACACAACAAAGTCTCAATGTTTACAATGAGTTCACAAATCATTCACTGAATTTTTATCGTAAAACATGGCTGTACATGAGAAACATACCTGATCCTTTGTTATTTATGTTATTGAATTCTGATGATGTTTTCTTTAAAGGTGAATCACAATTTTCCCGTGACTGGGACAAATATAAAAGATAACATTGATGCCAGAAACGTTTTTCTTTCACTGCGCAACACAGTATTTAGTCTGTACAGATATCAGCGGTAATGATTTCTCATCACTTCTCTATCTTGTACTGCACTAGCATTAGAGGTTATCGGCATGAATGTACCTAGTCTATCATATAGTAGCGCTATTATCATGCAGGTCTCCTGTCTCTTGCCAGAAGGAATATCATAGAAGAACTCAGGTGTAGGCTTGTACCACAAGTCAATGTAAAAAGATTACAATAGGTAATAACCGGCCGTTAGACAATCGAACTTTTTTCACAAGCTTACTATTTAAAATCAAACTTATTTAGCTAGGGTTGGTTAGTATCTTTCATAATAAAATCACAACATTTGCTTAATGGTTTCCACCTACAAAAACAAATGTCTGTAGCTTCCACGAGCGTAAACATAAGATTCTTAGTAGGCAGATATACACTTCAACGATGTCACTTATATTATTTGCTTATGTAATAAAAAAGAATTATGGACGTAAACATTGAATCGATCATTGTAAAAGACAAATGATGATGAGTATTAAATTGGGCACAAATAAAAAATTCGCCCTCGTACAGTACAAACCAAACATATTGCCTTTAAACCATACATGCATCAATCACAACTATTTTTTCTTATTTACATAGTTTAGCATCGAAACTTGTGCATGTGTTTGAGAATCTTTTTTATCTAATATAATATGATAGTGGAAGGAGACGTGATATTCAAACTGTGCAAGCGCTTCCACAAGCCCTTGCGCATGCGCGTTCATTATAACTAACCGTCATGACTCTATGACGACGGGAAACTGAACATTTCAATTAACTTTTTAACGATATTAAAAAACAAAATCATGTTTGCTCTCACTTTCTCACATTATCTTATCACGAATCAAACACATTGTCTTGGCTTAAACAACAACAGAAAAGAATATCTACTCCACTTCGTAAAGTACTGTTTCATTGTTATTGATGCCAACCTTTCCTAGATGTCTACTCATTTTTGCTAACCCTTTCCGAGTTATCCATATTCTGCTGCCAGCCCTTCGGAGTTATCAAAGCCACGACAATAAAGATTTCGGAGTAATCAAACCTAGGGAAGCCAACCCTTAATTCTAAATCCACATACGCCAAAAGTACAGCGTATTCTAATAACTGCTGCAAACCCTTCCGAGGTCTCATTCTACCTGATCTTTTCCTGTTCTGAAGATGCTGCAAGAAAACATCCGAAATACAACTTCCATTGCAATAGACCTTTCAAAAACCGTGCAGCCTCCACTCCAGCTTACCTTACGAGCTGACCATCCACTGCCTTTCAATCTAAACAAAGTATCTATATACTGTTGTCAACCTTCTCGAATTCTCTGCTGCCATCGCTTGATATTGTTCATATACTCTTGCGCCGAAACCTTTGCGATAAAGCTTCTTTTAAAGGTAGCGCAACGATATACTAATTCATGTTTTTTTTTCTGATACACATTTGAAGCCTTCAGAGAAGAAAACACGAACGTGAACCACTCATGGTGATAAGCGAGAGACACATAAAAGCCTCAATGTTTACATAGTTCGCAAATTATTCACAAAATTCTTTTTGAAAACATGGTTGTATATGTGAAACATATCTGATTCTCTGTTATTTATATTATTGAATTCTGATGTTTTCTTTAAAGGTGAATCACAATTTTCCTCTTGATCGGGACAAATATAAAAGATAACATTGATGCCCAAAAAGATTTTTCTTTCACGCTACAACACAGTATTTAGTTTGTACAGATATCAGCGGTAATGATTTTTCATTTCTGTTTTATACTGCACTAGTACTAGAGTTTATCGGCATGAATGCTCGTAATCTATTATATATTAGTTCGATTATCGTGCACGTCTCGTGTCTCTTGCCAGAAGGAATGTCAGAGGAGTGCGGTGTAAACTTGTACCTCAGCTTAATGTAAACAGATTACAACAGGTCATAACCGGCTGTTAGATAATCTTACTTCTTTAAGAAGTTTGATGTTTAAAGTTAAAATTATTTAGCTCGGGTTAGTTAGTATCTTTCATACTAAAATTATCATATTTGCTTATTGGTTTCCATCTAGAAAAGCAAATGTCTGTGGTCTCCATGAACGTAAACACAAGATTCTCAGTAGGCAGATGTCCACTTGAATGATGACGTCCAGTAAATTGGGAACAATGGCTGTAAAGTTTCCTCATCGTACAATACAAGACGCTAGTTAGAAATACTGTACTTATTACACACACAAGCATAATGCCGTTAAACCATATATATGTCAATTATAGATCATTTTCTTTTCTATTTATATAGTTTAACGTCGAAACTTGCGCATGTGTTTATGGAGAAAAACTTTTGATTAAATAATACTGAATATTGGAAGGAGAAATTATTTTCATTCTACGCAAGCGCTTGCCCAAGCCCTTGCGCATGCGTATTAATATTGACTAAACGTCATGACTATAGACGACTGGAAACTGAACATTTCAATTAACTTTTTAACAAACTTAACCAAAAATCATATACATGTTCCTCTTACTTTTTTACTTCTTATCATGAATTAAGCCCATTTTCTTGGCTTAAACAGCTACAGACATACCAATTACACCACTCCCTAATGTAGTGCTTTATTCAGTTATTGATGCCAACCCTTCCAGGTTGTCTACTCATTTCTGCCAAACCGTACTATTTATCCATATTCTGCTACAACTATTCAGAGTTATCGAAGCACGACACCCAGCCCTTCAGAGTAATCAAACCTAGAGAGGCCAACCCTTTAGAGTTCTTAATCCACATCTGCCAAAAGTGCACTGTTTACTGATAACTGTTGGAAACCCTTCGGAGGTGTCATTCTACTCGATCTTTTCCTGTTCTGAAAACCCTGCTACAGAAAACATCTGAAATACGCATTCCATTGCAGCAGTTATTTGAAAACAGTGTACCTTTAACAGATGTGGATGAACAACTCAGAAGGTTGGCATCACTAGGTTTGATTACTCCGAAGGGTTCGGTGTCGTGGCTTTGATGACTCCGAAGGGTTGCAGGAGAATATGGATAACTAAGAAGGTTTGGCAGAAATGAGTAGACAACTTGGTAGGGTTGGCATCAGTCACTGAATAAAACTAATTTAGGGAGTGCTATAAATGGTCTTTCTGTTGTTTAAGTCAAGAAAATGGGCTTCATTCAAGATAAGAAGATAATGTGAAAAAGTAAGAGGAACATAAACATGATATTTCTTTGATATTGGTAAAGTGTTCATTGAAATGTTCAGACTGCAGTCGTCTGTAGTCGTGACGGTTAGTCATTATGAACGCGCAGGGGCTTGGGCAAGTGCCTGCGCAGTTTGAAGATCATTTCTCTTTCCAATATTCGGTATCACTTAAGCAAATTTTTTTTCCAATAAACTTGCGCAAGTTTCGATGTTAAACTATAAAGATAAAAGAGAATCATTCATAATTGACGTAAATATGGTTTAAAAGCAATATGTTTGTGTGTAATTAAGTACAGTATTTCTGAATAGCGGTTTGTACTGAACGAGGAGGAAGTTTGTACAGGCATTGTGCTCAATTCATTACATGTCATCATTTGTCTTTTACAATGTTCGATTTAATGTTTACGTACATGATTCTTTTCATCGCATAAGCAAATAAGTGACATCGTTCAAATGTATATATGCCTACTGAGAATATTATGTTTACGTTCGAGGAGACTGTAGACATTTGCTTTTGTAGATGGAAACCAATAGACAAATATTGTAATTTTAGTATGGAAGATTCTAACCAACCCAAGCTAATGAAGTTTAATTCTAAACAGTAAGCTTGTGGAAGACGTTCGATTGTCTAACGCCCGGTTATGACCTGTTGTATTATTTTTACATGAAGCTGTGGTACAAATTTACACTACAGTCCTCTGATATTTCTTCTGGTTTGAGACAGGAGACCTGCACAGTGATCGAACTAATATGTATTAGATTACGAGCATTCATGCCGATAAAATCTAGTGCTAGTGCAGTAGAAGACAGAGTGATGAGAAATTATTACTACTGATATATTTACAGACTAAATACTGTGTTGCAGTGCGAAAGAAAAAACGTTTCAGGAATCACTGTTATTTTCTGTATTTGTCCCGATCACGGGAAAATTGATTCACCTTTAAAGAAAACATCATTAGAATTCAATATAGATAAGAAAAAATCAGTTATGTTTCACATATACAACTTGTTTTTCGATACATATTGTAGATAATTTGTGAGCTCGTGGTAAACTGAGGCTTTGTTGTGTCTCGCTCATCCACCATAACCGGTTCAACTTTGTGGTTTCTTCAGTGAAGGCTTCAAATGTGTATTAGAAAAAAGTGATGAAAAAAATATCGTTCCACTGCCTATAAAAGCTTTCTCGCAATAGTTTCGGGGCAAGAGTATATGGACAATTTAAACGATGGCGGTAGTGGAGAGTGAGTTCCAGAAGGTTGACAATAGTAGACAGAGACTTAGTTTAAGTTGAAAACAGTGGATGGACGGATCGGAAGATAAGCATGAGTGGAAACTGCACGGTTTTAAAAGGTTTCTTGCAGTGGAATGCGTTTTTCTGATGTTTTCTCTGGCATTGTTTTCAGAACGGGAAAAGATCGATTAGAATGACACCACTACGGGTTTGTAGCAGTTATTAGAAAACACTTTACTGTTGGCAGATGTGGATTAAGAACTCCGAAGGGATGCCTTTCCTAAGTTTAATTACTCCGAAGGGTTGGGTGTCGTGGCTTCGATATCTCCAAGGGTTGCAGCCAAATATAGATAACTAGGAATGGTTGGCAGAAATGAGTAGACAACTTGGAAGGGGTGGCATCAGTGATTGAATAAAACTAATATAGGGAGTGGTGTAATTAGTATTTCTGTTGTTGTCTATGCTAAGAAAATTTATTTGATTCACGATAAGATAAAGCGAGAAAGGAAGACCATAAACGTGATTTTTGTTTAATTTTGTTAAAAAATTAATTAAAGTACTCAGCTTGCAGTCGTCATATAGTAATGACGGTTAGTCATTGTGAACGCGATGCGCAAGGGATTCGGCAAGCGCGCGCGCAGTTTAAAAATCATGTCTCCTTCCAATATTCAGTGTTATTTAATCAATTTTTTTATTCCTTAAACTTATGCCCAAGTTTCGATGCTAAACTATATATACAAAATAGAAAAAAATATTTATAATTGACGTATATATGGTTTAAAGGCTATACGTTTGTGTGTAATTAAGTAGAGTATTTCTAAAGAGCGATTTGTATTGTATGATGATGAAGTTCTTACGGGCATGGCGCCCATTATCTTACCTGCCATCGTTTGCCTTTTTCAATGTTCGATTTAATGTTTACGTACATAATTTTTTAACATTTTTTTTTTTTTACCAAGTCGCTGTCTCCCGCATTAGCGAGGTAGCACAAGGAAACGCGAAAGAATGGCCCAACCCACCCACAATCACATGTATATACATAAACGTTTGCCCACATACGCACATATACATACCTATACATTTCAACGTATACATACATATACATACACAGACATATACATACACAGCAATATACATGCAGAGACATATACATAAAAAGACATACATATATACACGTGTACATATTCACACTTGCTGCCTTCATCCATTCTCGTCGCCACCCCGCCACACATCAAATAGCACCCCCCCCCCCACCACCGCCACCACCACCAACACTACCACCACCACCACCACCACCATCTCCACCGCGCAAGGGCGCAAGGTAGCGCTAGGAAAAGACAACAAAGGCCACATTCGTTCACATTTGGTCTCTAGCTGTCATGTGTAATGCACCGAAACCTCTTTTTCCACATCTAGGCCCACAATACTCCATGATTTACCCCAAATGCCCTGGTTCAATCTATTGACAGCACGTCGATCCCGGTATATCGCAGCGTTCCAGTTCACTCTATTCATTGCACGCCTTTCACCCTCCAGTATTTTAAGGCCCCGATCGCTCAAAATCTTTTTCACTCCATCCTTCCACCTTCCACCTCCACTTTGGTCTCCCACTTCTCCTCGTTCCCTCTACCTCTGACACATATATCCTCTTTGTCAATCTTTCCTCACTCATTCTTTCCATGTGACCAAACCATTTCAATAAGCCCTCTTCTGCTCTGTCAACCACACTGTTTTTATTACCGCACATCTCTTACCCTTTCATTACTTACTCGATCAAACCACCTCACACTACAAATTCTCCCTAAACATTTAATTTCCAATACATCCACTCTCATCCGCACAACTTTATCTATAGCCCATGCCTTGTAAGCACATAACATTGTTGGAACCACTATTCCTTCAAACACCCATTTTTGCTCTCCGAGATAAAGTTCTCGCCTTCCACATATTCTTCAATGCTTCCAGAACCTTCGTCCCGTCCCGAACCCGTGTGACTCGCTTCCGCTTCCATGGTTCCATCCGCTGCTAAATCTACTCCCAGATATCTAAAACACTTCATTTCCTCCAGTTTTTCTCAACTCAAACTTGCCTCCCAATTAACTTGTCCCTGAACCCTACTGAACCTAATAGCCTTGCTCTTGTTCACATTGCTCTCGGCTTTCTTCTTCACACACTTTACCAAACTCAGTCACCAACTTCTGCAGTTTCTCACCCAAATCAGCTACCAGCGGTGTGCCATCAGCGAACAACTGACTCGCTTCCCAAGCCCTCTCATCCACATCAGACTGCATACCTGCCCCTCGCTCAAAACTCTTGAATTCACCTCCCTAACCACCCAATCCATAAACAAATTAAACAACCATGGAGACACTAGGCACCCCTGCCGCAAATCGACATTCACTGGAAACCAGTCACTTTCCTTTCTTCCTCCTCTTACACATGCCTTACATCCTTGGTAAAAAAACTTTTCACTGCTTCTAGCAACTTGCCTCCCACACCATATACTCTTAATACCTTCCACAAAGCATCTGTATTAACCCTATCATATGCCTTCTCCACATCCATAAATGCTACATACAAATCCGTCTTTTTTTCTATGTATTTCTCGCACATTTTTCAAAGCAAACACCTGGTCCACACATCCTCTACCACTTCTGAAACCACATCGCTCCTTCCCAGTCTGATGCTCTGTACATGCCTTTACCCGCTCGATCAATAGTTTCCCATATACTTTCCCAGGAATACTAAACAAACTTGTACCTCTGTAATTTGAACACTCATCTTTAATCCCTTTGCCTTTGACTCGCACAATGCTTTCATTCCGTCAATCCTCTGGCACTTCACCCTGAAGCATACATACATTGAATATCCTTACCAACCAATTAACAACACGGTCGCCCCTTTTTTTGATAAATTCCACTGCAATACCATTCAAACCCACCGCCTGGCTGGCTTACGTCTTCTGCAAAGCTTTCACTACCTCTTCTCTCCTTACAAAACCATTTTCCCTGACCTTCTCACTTCCCATACCATCTCGACCAAAACACCATATATATGCCACTCTATCATCAATCACATCATCAAACCTTCAAGATACACACTCCATCTCCTCCTCACTTTACTACTACTTGTCATTACCTCATCATTAGCCCCTTCACCGATGTCTGATGCACTTTACTTACCTCCTTCCAAAAAATCTTTTTCACCTCTCGCACCTTTCTCTTGACCTCCTGCCTCTTTCTTTTATACATCTCCCAGTCATTTTCACTATTTCCTTGCAAAATCGTGCAAATGCCTCTGTCTTGTCTTTCACTAATCTTGCTTCTTCATTTCACCACTCACTACCCTTTCTAATATGCCCACCTCCCACGCTTCTCATGCCTCAAGCATCTTTTGCGCAAGCCATCACTGCTTCCGTAAATACATCCCCTTCCTCCCCCACTTCCCTTACGTCATTTGCTATCACCTTTACTATTCTGTACTCAATCTCTCCTGGCACTTCCTCACACAAGTCTTCTTTTCAAGCTCACTTACCCTCATCACCCTCTTCACACCAACATTCTCTCTTAGTTTGTGAAAACCTTACAAATCTTCACCTTCGCCCTCCATTTGCCCCTCTCAGCACATTTTTTTTTTTTTAGCATATGAGGAAATGATATAAGTGACAAGCTCAAGTGTATATATGCCTACTTAGAATCTTGTGTATACGTTCGTGGAGACTATAAACATTTATTTTTGTAGATAGTGGTTTTGATATAGATAATGGTTTTACTATGAAAGATGCTAACCAACCCGAGGTAAATAATTTTAATTTTGCACGGTAAGCTTGAGAAAATTTCGATTGTCTAACGGCCGGTTATGACCTGTTGTAATCTTTCCATATTAAGCTGAGGTACAAGTTTACACCTCAGACCTTTCCTAACATTCCTTCTGGCAAGAGATAGGAGACGCGCACGATAATCGAGCTAATATCGAAGAGATTACGAGCATTCACAGCGATAAACTCTACCGCTACTGCTGTACAAGATGGAGAAGTGATGAGAAATTATCAACGCTGATTTCTGTACATACAAAGTATTGTCTTGTAGTGTGAAAGAAAAAACGTTTCGGTCATCAATGTTATCTTTTATATTTGTCCCGATCACGGTAAACTTATGATTCACCTTTAAAGGAAACATCATCAGAATTCAGTTCTATAGATAAGAAACAGATACGTTCACATATACAACAATGTTTTTTTTGATAAAAATCCTGTGAATAATTTATGAACTAGTTGTAAACTTTGAGGTTTTGTTGTGTCTTGCTTATCCACCATAAACTGTTCACGTTCGTGTTTTCTTCTGTGAAGGCTCCAAAGGTGCATTAGAAAAAAAGTCAGGAAAAAATATATCGTTGCACCACCTTCAAAAGAAGTATTCTCGCAGTAGTTTCGAAGCAAGTATTTGGACAATTTAAGCTACGGCAGGAGTGGAGAGTGAGTTCGAGAAGGTTGGCAACAATGGATAGAGACTTTATTCAAATTGAAAACAGTAGATGGGCAGCTAGGAAGGTAAGCAAATGTGAAGGCTGAATGGTTTTTAAAGGTTAATTGCAGTGAAATGCAGGTTTCGGATGCTTCCTCTAGCACTGTTTTCAGAACATGAAAAGATCGAACAGAATGACAGAATGACACCTCACAAGGGTTTGCAGTAGTTATTAGAGCGCGATGTACTGTTGGCAGATGTGGATTAAGAACTCCGAAGGGTTGGCTTCCCTAGGTTTGATTACTTGAAGGGTTGATTGCCGTGGCATTGATGAAGCCGAAGGGATGGCAGCAGAATGTAAAACCCGGAAGGGATGGCAAAAATGAGTAGACAATTTCGAAGGGTTGGCATAAGTGACTGAATAAAACAGTACTTTAGGGATTGGTGTATCTGTGATTTCTGTTGTTAAGCAAAAAAAAAAAAAAAGGGCTTGATTCACGATAGGATGATGTGAAAAAGGAAGAACATAACATGATTTTTGTTTAATATTGTTAAAAAATAAATTGAAATGTTCAGTTGGCAGACATCATATAGTCGTGACCGTTAGTAGTTACGAACGCGCATGCACAAGGGCTTGGGGCAAGCGCTTGCGCAGTTTGAAAATCATGTCTGCTTCCAATATTTAGTATTATCTAAAATGTTTTCTCCCATAAACACATGCGCAAGTCTCGATGTTTAACTATATAGATATAAAAGAAAATGATTTATAGTTGACGTATATATGGTTTAAAGGCAATATGTTTGTGTGTAGTTAAGTACAGTATTTCTAAATAGCGGTTCGTACTGTATGAAGAGGTAGTTTTTACAGGAATGGTGCCCAATTCATTACATGTCATCATTTGTGTTTTACAATGTTCGATTTAATGTTTTCGTACATAAATCTTTTTATCGTATCAGCAAGTAAGTGACATTCCTTGTGTATTTGTCTACATAGAATCTTGTGTTTACGCTAGTGGAGACTAAAGACATTTAAAGCATATATTGTGATTTTAGTATGGAAGACAATAACCAACCCGAACTAAATGATTTAATTTTAAACAGTAAGCTTGTGAAAGAAGTTCAATTGCCTGAAGGCCGGTTATGACAAGCTGTAATCTTTTTACGTTAAATTGAGGTACAAGTTTACATGTTAGTCCTTCTCTGACGTTCATTTTAGCAAGAGACAGGAGACGTATATGATAATCGAGCTATTAGCTATATCATCGTACAGGTCTCGTAATAGATTACGAGCATTCATACCGATAAACTTAGTGCTAGGTCAATACAATACAGAGAAGAGATGAGAAATTTTTAACACTGATATCTGAACAGCCTAAATACTGTGTTACTACGTGAAAGAAAAAACGTTTCGGGCATCAGTGCCATCTTCTGTATTTGTCCCGATCATGGGAAAATTGTGATTTACTTTTAAAGAAAACATAATCAGAATTCAATGATATAAATAGGAAAAAATTAGAGACGTTTCACATATACAAGCTTGTTTTTCGATAAAAATCCTATGAATAATTTGTGAAACATGTAAACATTGAGGCTTTGTTGTGTCTCGCTTAGCCACCATAAGCGGTTCACGTGCGTGTTTTCTTCTCTAAAGGCCTCAAATGTGTATTATAAAAAAAGGTCATGAAGAAATATATCGTTACACTACCTTTATAAGAAGCTTTCTCGGAATAGTTTCCGGGGAAGAGTATATGGACAATCTAAGCGATGGCAGCAGTGGAGAGTGAGCTCCAGGAAGTTGACAACAGTAGATAGAGACTTTGTTTACATTAGAAACAGTGTATGGACAGCTCGGAAGGTAAGCAGGAGTGGAGGATGCATGGCTTTGAAACGTTTATTGCAGTTGAATGCGCATTTCAGATGTTTTCTCAAGCAGTTTTTTTCAGAACGGGAAAATATCTAGTACAATGATACATTGGAAGGGATTGCAGCAGTTACTGGAAAACACTAATGTTGGCAGATGTGGATTAAGAACTGGAAGGGTTGGCTTCCATAGGTTTAATCACTCAGTTGGGTCCCAGTGGATGTCGTGGCTTTCATAACTCCAAAGGTTAGGTCGCAGAATATGGATAACTCAGAAAGGTTGGCAGAAATGAGTAGACAACTTTGAAAGGTTCCCATCAGTGACTGAATAAAACGTTGCTTTAGGGAGTGGTGTAATTAGTATAACTGATGTTGTTTAAGCCAGGAAAATGGGCTTGATTCACGATAAAAAATTATGAAAAAGTAAGAACAAAAACATGATTTTTGTTTGAAATTGTGAAAAAGTCAATTGAAATGCTCACTTTGCAGGTGTCATACAGTCATGACGGTCAGTCATTATGAACGCGCATGCACAAGTGCTTGGCAAGCGCTTGCTTAGTTTGAAATTCATGTCTACTTCCAATATTCAGTATTATTTAGTTAAATGGTTTTTTTTCCATAAACACATGCGCAAGTTTTGATTTTAAACTACGTATATAATTTTTTTATATAATTGTTGTATATATATAGTTCAAAGGCAATATGTTTGTGTGTCATTAAGTACAGTATTTCTAAGTCGCGGTTTGTACGGTATGAGGAGGATGTTTTTACAAGCATGGTGCTTCATTTATAATATGTCATCGTTTGTCTTTTACAGTGTTCGATTTAATGTTTACCTACATAATTTCTTTATCGCATAAGCAAATGATATAAGTGACATCGTTCAAGTGTATATATATGCCTACTTAGAAACTTGTGTTTACGTTCGTGGAGACAACAGACATTTGTTTATGTAGACGGAGAGCAATAAGCAAATACTATGATGTTAGTAAGAAAGATACTAACAAACCGGGGCTGAATAAGTTTGATTATAAACGATAAGCTTGTGAAAGAAGTTTGATTATCTAACGCCCGGTTATGACCTGTTGTAATCTTTTTACATTAAGCTGAGGTACAAGTTTACACCCTCAGTCCTTCTGTGACATTCCTTCTGGCAAAAGACAGGAGACGTGCATGATAATTGAGCTAAAATGTAATAGATTTCGAACATTCATGCCAAAAACTGTAGTGCTAGTGCACTACAAGACAGAGAAATGATGAGAAAATTTTTTCGCTGATAACTGTATACTCTAAATACTGTTGCAGCGTAAAAGAAAAAAACATCTCGGGCATCAGTATGTATGCTCCGATCACGGGAAAATTGATTCACCTTTAAAGAAAACATCATCAGAGTTGAATAATATAAATAAGAAAGCATCAGATACCTTTCACATATACAACCATGTTTTTCGTTAAAGATCCTGTGTCTCGCTTATCCACCATATCGTTGCTCTACCTTTAAAAGAAGCTTTATCAATAGTTTTGGGGCAAGAGTGTATGGACAATTTAAGCGATGGCAGCAGTGGAGAGTGAGCTCGAGAAGGTTGACATCAGTGGATGGAGACTTTGTTTACATTAGAAACAGTGTATGGACAGCACCGAAAGTATGCAGTAGGGGAGGATGCATGGATCTGAAAGGTCTATTGTAGTGGAATGCGCATTTCAGATATTTTCTTTAGCAGTCTTTCAGAACAGGAAAATACGGAGTAGAATGACACATCGGAAGGAATTGCAGCAGTTGCTAGAAAACACTACTGTCGGCAGATGTGGAGTAAGAACTGGAAAGGTTGGTTTCCCTAGGTTTGATTACTCAGATGGGTCCCAATGAGTGTCGTGGCTTTTAAAACTCCGAAGGGTAGGCAGCAGAATATGGATAACTCAGAAGTGTTGGCAGAAAGGAATAGACAACTTGGAAGGGTTGCCATCAGTGACTGAAAATAACTACTTTAGGGAGTGGTGTAATTGTTATAACTGTTGTTGTTTGAGCCGGGAAAATGGGCTTGATTGTCGATAAAAAGATAATTTGAAAAAAATAAGAATACAAACATGATTTTTATTTAAAACTTATAAAAAGTTAATTGAAATGTTCACTTTCCAGGCGTCAAATAGTCATGCCGATTAATCATTAAGCGCTTGTGATTTTAGTAAGAAAGATACTAACAAACCGGGACTAAATAGTGGTTTGTAATGTACGAGGAGGAAGATTTTACAGGCATAGTGCCCAATTTATTACATGTTATCACTTTTCTTTTACAACGTTCGATTTAATGTTTACGTATATAATTCTTTTTATCGCATAAGCAAGTTATATAAGTGACATCTTTCAATGTATATATGCCTACTTAGAATTTTGTGTTTAAGTTCGTTGAGACCACAGACATTTGTATTTCTAGATAGAAACCAATAGGCAAGTATCGTGATTTTAGTATGAAAGATACTAAAAAAGCCGTGCAATATAAGTTGCTTTTAAACAGTAAGCTTCTGAAAGCAGTTAGTCAACGACCGGTTATGAACTATTGTAATCTTTCTACATTAAGCTGAGGTACAAGTTTACACTTCAGTCTTGAAGGTTTCAAATATGTATCACAAAAAGTCGTGAGAAGATATATCGTTGCATTACCTCTAAAAGAAAGTTTCTCGAAATATTTTCGGGGAAGAGTATGTGGACAATTTAAGCGAAGAGGCAGCAGCGGAGAGTGAGTTCGAGAGAGTTGACAACAGAGATAGAGACTTTGTTTAAATTGAAAACAGTGGATGGACAGCTTGGAAGGGAAGCAGGAGTGGAGGCTGCATGGATTTGAAATGTTTATTTCAGTTGAATGCGTATTTCGGATGTTTTCTTTAGCATTATTCTAGAATATGCTGATGATACAGTAATTATAGGAAAAATTGTAAATGTTAAGTGTGATGACTTGTTTTCAAAACAAGAAAAGATCGAGTAGAATGACACCTCGGAATGGTTCGCAGCAGTTATCAGAAAAACACTGTACTGTTGGCAGATGTGGATTAGGATCGAAGGGTTGGCTTCCCTATGTTTGATCAGTCGGAATGGTTGGATGGCGTCTCTTTGAAAACTCCGAAGGGTTGGCAGCAGTATATGGATAACTAGGAATGGTTGGCAAAAGAAAGTAGACAACGTGGAAGGGTTAGCATCAGTACTTTAGGGAGTGGTGTAATTGTTACTTCTGTTGTTGTTTAAGCCAAGAGAATCGGCTCGATTCACGATAATTAGATAAAGTTAAACAGTAAGAAGACCATCAACATGATTTTTGTTTCATATTGTTAAAAAGTTAATTGAAATGTTCAGTTTGCAGTGTTCATATAGTTATGACGGCTAGTCACTATGAACGCTTAAGCACCAGGGCTTGGGTAAGCGCTTCCACACTTTGAAGATCATGTCTCCTTCCATTATTCCGTAATTTAATCAAAAGTTTTTCCATAAACACATGCGCAGATTTCGATTTTAAACTATATAAATAGAAAAATCATTCGTAATTTACGTATTTATGGTTTAAGGGCAATATGTTTTTGTGTAATTAAGTGCAGTATTTCTTAATAGCGTTTTATACTGTTCGAGATGGAAGATTTTACAGGCATGTTGCCCAATTTCTTAAATGTCAGCGTTTGCCTTTTACATTGTTCGATTTAATGTTTACGTGCATAATCTTTTTTATCGCATCAGCAAATTACTAGTATAAGTAACATCGTTCAAGTGCATATATGCCTACTTAGAAGCTTGTTTACGTTTGTGGAGACTACAGACATTTGTTATCGTAGATGCAAACCAATAAGCAAATATTGTCATCTTAGTATGAAATATTCTAACCAACCTGAGTTATACAAGTTTAATTCTAAATAGTAAGCTTGTGAAAGAAGTTTGATTATCTAACGGCCGGTTATGAACTGTTGTAATCTTTTTCTATTAAGCTGACGTACAAGTTTGCACCTCAGACCTTCTCTGACACTCCTTCTGGCAAGAGACAGAAGGCGTGCACAATAATCGAACTAATAAGTAATAGATTATCAGTATTTATGTCATTAAATTCTAGTGTTAATCCAGTACAAGACAGAGAAGTGATGAGAAATTATTTCCGCTGATATCTGTACCGGCTAAATACTGTGTCTCAGAGTGAAAGAAAAAATGTTTCGGGCATCAATGTTATCTTTTGTACTTGTCCCGATCACGGGAAAATTGTGATTCACCCTTAAAGAAAACTCCATCAAAATTCAACAAAATACATAAGAATCGGATACGTTTCACGTATACAACCATGTTTTTCGATAAAAATGTTATGATTCATTTGTGAAGTCATTGCAAACTTTGATGCTTTGTTGTGTCTTCCTTATCCATCATAAGCGGTTCACGTTCGTGTTTTATTCTCTGAAGCCTTCAAATGTGTATTAGAACAAAGTCATGAAAAATGTATCGTTCCACTACCTTTAAAAGAAGCTCTAAGAATAGTTTCTGGGCAAGAGTATATAGACAATTTACGCGAAGGCAGCAGTGTAAAGCGAGTTCGAAAAGGTTTACAACAATGGATAGAGACTTTGATCAAATTGAAAAAAGTGGATGGACAGCTCCTAAAGTAAGAAGGAGTAGAGCCTGCACGTTTTTGAAAGGTTCATTGCAGTGCAATGCGTATCTTGGATGTTTTCTCTTGCAGTGTTTTCAGAACGGGAAAAGACTGAGTAGAATGACATCTCGTGGAGGTTTGCAACAGTCATTAGAAAACACTGTACCGCTGACAGATGTGGATTAAGAACTTCGTAGGGGTTGCAATCTTTAGGTTTGATTACTCCTAAGGATTGGGTGTCGTGGCATTGATAACTCCGAAGGACTGGCAGGAGAATACGAATGACTAGGAATGATTGTCATAAGTGACTGAATAAAACAGTACTTTAATAAGTGGTGTAGTTGTTATTCATGTTTTTTTTTAGCCTAGGAAATGGGTTTTGATTCTAGATAAGAAGATAATGTGAAAAAGTAAGAACATAAAAATGATTTTATTTAATGTTGTTAAAGTTAATCAAAATGTTAGGTTGCAGTCGTCATAGTCATGACTGCTAGTCATTATGAACACACATGTGAAAGGGTTTGGGCAAGCGCTTGCGCAGTTTGAAAACCATGTCTTTCAAATATTGAGTATTGTTTGATTAAAAGTTTTATTCCACAAGCGCAAGTTTCGATGTTAAACTATATAAGCATAAAAGAATATTATTTATAATTGACGTATATATGGTTTAAAGTCAATATACTTGAGTGTGATTAAGTACAGTATTTCTAAAAACCGGTTTGTACTGTATTAAGAGTAAGGTTTTACAAGCATGGTTCCTGATTTATCACATGTTTTCATTTTCCTTTTACAATGTTCGATTTAATGTTTACGCACATAATTCTTTTTATCGCACTAGCAAATAAGTGATACCTTTAAATGTATATATGCCTACTTAGAATTTTGTGTGTAAGTTCGTTGAGACTACAGACATTTGTTTTTGTAGATGGAAACCAACAGGCAAATATTGTGATTCTAGTATGAAAGATACTCGAAAAAAAGGTGCAAAATAAGTTTAATTTTAAACAGTAATCTTCTGAAAGAAGTTCGATTGTCTAACGACCGATTATGAGTTGTAATCTTTCTATATCAAGCTGAGAGACATTTGTACACATCAGTCTTTCTCTGACATTCCTTCTGGCAAGAGACACGAGACGTGCACGATAATCGAAGTAATATACAATAGGTTTCTAGCATTCATTCGATAAACTTTAGTGAAAATGGAATAGAAGACAGAGATATCTGTACAGACAAAATACTGTGTTACAGCGTGAAAGAAATAACGTCTCGGGTATCAATGTTGTCTTTTGTATTTGTCCCGATTACGGGAAAATTGTGACTCACCTTTAAAGGAAACCTCATCAGACTTCAATAATGTAAATAAGAAAGAATCAGATACGTTTCACATATACAACTGTATTTTTCGATAAAGATCCTGTGAATAATTTGTGGACGCATTGTAAACATTGAGGCTTTGTTTTGTCTCGTTTATCCACCATAAACGGTTCACGTTGGTGTTTTCTTCTCTGGAAGCTTCAAATGTGCATTAGAAAAAAAGTCATGAAATAATATGTCGTTACACAACCTTTAAAAAAGGTTTCTCGAAATGTTTTCGGGGAAGAGAGTATTGACAATTTAAACGAAGGCACCAGTGGAGAGTGAGTTCGAGAGGGTTGACAACAGTATATCGAGACTGTTTACATTGAAAACAGTGGATGGACAGCTCAGAAGGGAAGCAGGAGTTTAGACTGCAAGGATTTGAAATGTTTATTGCAGTTGAATGCGTATTTTGGATGTTTTCTTTACCAGTGTTTTCAAAATGGGAAAAGGTCGACTCGGAAGGGTTTGCAGCAGTTATTAGAAAACACTACTGTTAGCAGATGTGAATTAAGATCTCCGAGGGGTTGGCTTCCCTATGTTTGATCATTCCGAAGGGTTGGGTGTCGTGGCTTTGAAAACCCCGAAGGGTTGGCTGCAGTATATGGATAACTCGGAAGGGTTGGCAAAAGAAAGTAGACAAAGTGGAAGGGTTAGCTAGCATCAGTGACTGAATAAAACAGTAAGTGGTGTAATTGTTGTTTCTGTTGTTAAGCCAAGAAAATGGGCTCGACACGATGATTAGATAATGTGAAAAAGTAAGAAGAAAATCAACCTAAATTTTATCTAATATTGTCAAAAAGTTAATGGAAATGTTCAGTTTGCAGTGTTCATATAGTTATGACGGTTAGCCATTATGGACGTTCAAGCGCTTCCACAATTTGAAAATAATGTCTCCTTTAATATTCAGTAATATTAATTAAACGTTTTCCATAAACCCATGCCCATATTTCGATGTTAAACTATATAAATACAAAAGGAAATTATTCATAATTGACGTACATATGGTTTAAAGGCAATATGTTTTTTGTGTAATTAAGTACAGTATTTCTCAATAGTGGTTTGTACTGTACAAGGTGGAAGTCTCTGCAGGCATGGTGCCCCATTTTTCCATGTCATCGTTTGTCTTTTACATTGTTCGATTTAATGTTTGCCTGCATTTTTTCTTTTTTTATCGCATCAGCAAATAATATAAGTAACATCGTTCAAATGTATATATATGCCCACTTAAAGCTTCCGTTCACGTTCGTGGAGACTACAGCTTTGTTTTCGTAGATGGAAACCAATAAGTAAATATTGTGATTTTAGTATGTAAGATACTGACCAACCCAAGCTATATAAGTTTAATTCTAAATCGCAAGCTTTTGAGAGAAGTTCGATTGTTTAACGGCCTTTTGTGAACAGCTGTAATCTTTTTCCATGAAGTTGAGGTACAGGTTTACATCTCAGTTCTTCACTGACACTCCTGGCAAGAGACAGGAGGCGTGCGCAGTTATCGGACTAATGAATAATAGATTACGAGTATTTATGCCCATAAATTGTGGTGCTAGTCCGGTACAAGACAGAGAAGTGATAAGATAGTATTTCCGCTGATATCTGTACACACTAGATACTGTGTTGCAGAGTGAAAGAAAAAACGTTTCGGGTATCAGGATTATCTTTTGTATTTACCCCGATCACGGGAACATTGTGATTCACCTTTAAAGAAAACATCATCAGAATTCAATAGAATAAATAAGAAAGACTGATATACGTTTCACATATACTACCATGTTTTTCGATAACAATCCTGTGAATAATTTGCGACTCGTAAACACTGAGGCTTTGTTGTGTCTCCCTTATCCACCATAAGCGGTTCACGTTCGTATTTTCTTTACTTAAGGCTTCAAATGTGTATTGGGAAAAAAAAATGAAAAAATGTATCGTTGCACTACCTTTAAAAGAAGCTTTCTCACAACAGTTTCTGGGCAAGAGTATATGGACAATTTAAGCGATGGCAGTTTGAGTTCGAGTAGGTTGACAACAGTAGATAGAAACTTTGTGGGAATTGAAAATAGATTATGGACAGTTCGGTATATAAGCACGGGTGGAAGCTGCACGGTTTTGAAAGTTTTTGTAGTGGAATTCGTATTGCGGATGTTTTATTCATCAACGTTTTCAGAAAAGGAAAAGATCGATTAGAATGACGCCTCGGAATGGTTTCTAGCAGTAAATACAAAACACTGTACTGTTGGTAGATGTGGATTAAGAACTCCGTAGGGTTGGCTTCCCTGTATTTGATTACTCCGTAGGGTTGTGTGTTTTGACCTTGATAATACAGAAGGGTTGGCAACAAAATATAGATAACTAGGAGGGGTTGGCAGAAATAAGTACAGAACTTGGAAGTTAGCATCTGTGACTCAATAAAACAAATTTCGGGAGTGGTGTAATGGGTGTTTTTGTTGTTGTTTAGGCCAAGAAAATGGGATTGATTCACGATAAGAAGATAATGTGAAAAAGAAAAAACTAAACATGATTTTTGTTTATCCTTAAAAAGTTAATTGAAATGTTCAGTTTGCAGCCGTCATATAGTCATGACGTTTAGTCATTAAGAACGCGTATACGCAAGGGCTTAGGCAACTGCTTGCGCAGTTTCTGAATCATATCTCCTCCCAATATTCAGTATTATCTAATCAACTTATTTTCCCATAAACACATGCGCAAGTTTCGATGTTAAACTATATAAATAAGAATTATTCATATTTGGCGTATATATGGTTTAAAGGCAATACCTTTGTGTAATCAGGGACACTACTTGTAGATAGCACTTTGTACTGTATATGGAGGAAGTTCTTAAAGGCATGGTGCCCAACTTATTACATGTCATCGTTTGCTTTTTACAATGTTCGATTTAATGTTGATATATATATATATATATATATATATATATATATATATATATATATATATATATATATATATATATATATATATATATATATATATATATATAAATAAATATATATATATATATATATATATATATATATATATATATATATATATATATATATATATATATATATATATATATATATATATTGCTTTCTCGCTGTCTCCCGCGTTTGCGAGGTAGCGCAAGGAAACAGACGAAAGAAATGGCCCAACCCACCCCCATACACATGTATATACATACGTCCACACACGCAAATATACATACCTACACAGCTTTCCATGGTTTACCCCAGACGCTTCACATGCCCTGATTCAATCCACTGAGAGCACGTCAACCCCGGTATACCACATCGATCCAATTCACTCTATTCTTTGCCCTCCTTTCACCCTCCTGCATGTTCAGGCCCCGATCACACAAAATCTTTTTCACTCCATCTTTCCACCTAAAATTTGGTCTTCCACTTCTCGTTCCCTCCACCTCCGACACATATATCCTCTTGGTCAATTTTTCCTCACTCATTCTCTCCATGTGCCCAAACCATTTCAAAACACCCTCCTCTGCTCTCTCAACCACGATTTTTTTATTTCCACACATCTCTCTTACCCTTACGTTACTTACTCGATCAAACCACCTCACACCACATATTGTCCTCAAACATCTCATTTCCAGCACATCCATCCTCCTGCGCACAACTCTATCCATAGCCCACGCCTCGCAACCATACAACATTGTTGGAACCACTATTCCTTCAAACATACCCATTTTTGCTTTCCGAGATGTTCTCTACTTCCACACATTCTTCAAGGCTCCCAGGATTTTCGCCCCCTCCCCCACCCTATGATCCACTTCCGCTTCCATGGTTCCATCCGCTGCCAGATCCACTCCCAGATATCTAAAACACTTTACTTCCTCCAGTTTTTCTCCATTCAAACTTACCTCCCAATTGACTTGACCCTCAACCCTACTGTACCTAATTACCTTGCTCTTATTCACATTTACCCTTAACTTTCTTCTTTCACACACTTTACCAAACTCAGTCATCAGCTTCTGCAGTTTCTCACATGAATCAGCCACCAGCGCTCTATCATCAGCGAACAACAACTGACTCACTTCCCAAGCTCTCTCATCCCCAACAGACTTAATACTTGCCCCTCTTTCCAAAACTCCTGCATTCACCTCCCTAACAACCCCATCCATAAACAAATTAAACAACCATGGAGACTTCACACACCCCTGCCGCAAACCTACATTTACTGAGAACCAATCACTTTCCTCTCTTCCTACACTAACACATGCCTTACATCCTCGATAAAAACTTTTCACTGCTTCTAACAACTTGCCTCCCACACCAGATATTCGTAACACCTTCCACAGAGCATCTCTATCAACTCTATCATATGCCTTCTCGAGATCCATAAATGCTACATACAAATCCATTTGCTTTTCTAAGTATTTCTCACATACATTCTTCAAAGCAAACACCTGATCCACACATCCTCTACCACTTCTGAAACCACACTGCTCTTCCCCAATCTGATGCTCTGTACATGCCTTCACCCTCTCAGTCAATACCCTCCCATATAATTTACCAGGAATACTCAACAAACTTATACCTCTGTAATTTGAGCACTCACTCTTATCCCCTTTGCCTTTGTACAATGGCACTATGCACGCATTCCGCCAATCCTCAGGCACCTCACCATGAGTCATACATACATCAAATAACCTTACCAACCAGTCAACAATACAGTCACCCGTTTTTTGATAGATTCCACTGCAATACCATCCAAACCTGCTGCCTTGCCGGCTTTCATCTTCTGCAAAGCTTTTACTACTTCTTCTCTGTTTACCAAATCATTTTCCCTAACCTCTCACTTTGCACACCACCTAGACCAAAACACCCTATATCTGCCACTCTATCATCAAACACATTTAACAAACCTTCAAAATACTCACTCCATCTCCTTCTCACATCACCACTACTTGTTATCACCTCCCCATTCGCGCCCTTCACTGAAGTTCCCATTTCCTCCCTTGTCTTACGCACTTTATTTACCTCCTTCCAGAACATATTTTTATTCTCCCTAAAATCTAATGATACTTTCTCACCCCAACTCTCATTTGCCCTCTTTTTCACCTCTTGCACCTTTCTCTTGACCTCCTGTCTCTTTCTTTTATACATCTCCCACTCAATTGCATTTTTTCCCAACAAAAATCGTCCAAATGCCTCTCTCTTCTCTTTCACTAATAATCTTACTTCTTTATCCCACCACTCACTACCCTTTCTAATCAACCCACCTCCCACTCTTCTCATGCCACAAGCATCTTTTGCGCAATCCATCACTGATTCCCTAAATACATCCCATTCCTCCCCCACTCCCCTTACTTCCATTGTTCTCACCTTTTTCCATTCTGTACTCAGTCTCTCCTGGTACTTCCTCACACAAGTCTCCTTCCCAAGCTCACTTACTCTCACCACCCTCTTCACCCCAACATTCACTCTTCTTTTCTGAAAACCCATACAAATCTTCACCTTAGCCTCCACAAGATAATGATCAGACATCCCTCCAGTTGCACCTCTCAGCACATTAACATCCAAAAGTCTCTCTTTCGCGCGCCTGTCAATTAACACGTAATCCAATAACGCTCTCTGGCCATCTCCCCTACATACATACGTATACTTACGTATATCTCGCTTTTTAAACCAGGTATTCCCAATCACCAGTCCTTTTTCAGCACATAAATCTATTTATATATATATATATATATATATATATATATATATATATATATATATATATATATGTGTGTGTGTGTGTGTGTGTGTGTGTGTGTGTGTGTGTGTGTGTGTTTGTGTGCTGGAAAGGATCACAATATTGCGCGTGATCAAGATATTCCTATGAGACCACGGGGAAAATGATACACGATAAGTTTACAAGTGCGCTTTCGTGTAATAATCACATCATCAGGGGAGACACAAGAGAGAAATATAACAGTCAGTTGATATACATCGAAGAGACGAAGCTAGGACGCCATTTGGTAAACATGCGATTATCCAAGACATACAACGAGCGTTCATAAACTTATCATTTTACAAATCTTATCACCAATAAAGTTATCTAATTTGTATAGACCATCACTAATATTAAGATTATAATTCTTTTTTACTTAATGATAGAAGATTCAATGATATTTCTCTTGGTAATAGAGTTAGAGTTAACAACTGAGGTGGTGTTACTCCAGTCAATACAATGATCATAGTTTTTAACATGATTAAACAAGGCATTTGATTCTTGTCCCGTTCTTATACAATATCTATGTTGCTTAAGTCTAGCAGAAAGATCCTTACCAGTCTGCCCAACATAGAATTTTATCACAATTTCCACATGGCACTTTATAGATGTATCCAAGAGAATTTATTGGTGAATTCCTGATTAAGATATTCTTTATAGTATTATTCTTGCTGAAGGCAACATTTACATTAAAGGCTTCAAGCAACATGGGAAGTAAAGTGAAATTATTATTAAAAGGGAGAACTAAAAGATTCTTGGTGTCAATGGGAGGTTTGGGCGCAACTCTATAAAATAATTTCTTTACAAACTTAAGGAATTTGTCAATGAAAGATCTAGGGTACTTTAACTTAGATCCAATAGAATATATCTTCTCAAACTCATCATCAGTAAACTCTGGACTGCAAATACGTAATGCCCTATGGAACATAGATTGAAATGATGATAATTTAACTCTGTCATGTTGAGATGAGTAATAATGGATATATGAGCATACATTGGTAGGTTTTCTGTATATGCCAAATTTAAACTTGTTTCCTTGCCTATGGATCATGCAATCTAAAAATGGTAACATACCATTATTTTCATTTTCTACAGTAAATTTGATGGAAGGTACTAAATTATAAAGTAAGGGGAGATATATTTGTAAATTTTCATTTGTTGGCCAAACACAAAGAACATCATCTACATGCCTAAACCAAATTGCGTTAGAAGTTAAGATATCCTTTAGTAATTTTGTTTCAAAAAAATTCCATATAAAGATTACTTAGTACAGGTGAAAGAGGGTTACCCATTGCCATACCAAAGTTTTGAGTATAATAATCTCCAATGAATTGAAATAGTCTTTTGCACACCATTTTTTATCAGTTCAATGAAAAAAGACTTTGAAACAGGTAAATGAATATCATCCAAGACATCAAATGAATATTCTAATAGGTCATCAACTGGAACTTTTGTGAAAAGTGAAACAGGTAAATGAATATCATCCAAGACATCAAATAAATATTCTAATAGGTCATCAACTGGAACATTTGTGAAAAGTGAGGAAACATCAAAGCTAACTAATTTGAAATCAAAATTAACATTGATATTGTTTAGCGTGTTGAATGATGATTTGATTATTACACGAAAGGGCACTTGGGAACTTATCGTGTTTCATTTTCCCCGTGAGGATATTCCATCAAAGGCCCAGTCCTCTGTTCTTAATGCTACCTCGCTAACACGGGAAATGGCAAATAGCATGAAATATATATATATATATATATATATATATATATATATATATATATATATATATATATATATATATATATATATATGCATATATAATGCTTCCCAAGCATTCCTCACGTGTCGTAGAAGGCGACTAAAGGGGACGGGAGCGGGGGGCTGGAAACCCTCCCCTCCTTGTATTTTAACTTTCTAAAAGGGGAAACAGAAGAAGGAGTCGCGCGGAGAGTGCTCATTCTCCTCGAAGGCTCATATTGGGGTGTCTAAATTTGTGTGGATGCAACCAAGATGAGAAAAAAGGAGAGATAGGTGGTATGTTTGAGGAAAGGAGCCTGGATGTTTTGGCTTTGAGTGAAATGAAGCTCAAGGTTAAAGGGGAAGAGTGGTTTCGGAATGTCTTGGGAGTAAAGTCAGGGGTTAGTGAGAGGACAAGAGCAAGGGAAGGAGTAGCAGGAAGAAATAATTGGTATACATGGAATGTTCAGTGTTGTAAATAGAAATGGTGAAGAGCTTGTAGATCTATGTGCTGAAAAAGGACTGGTGATTGGGAATACCTGGTTTAAAAAGAGAGATATACATAATTATATATGTATTCAAGTAGGAGAGATGGCCAGAGAGCGTTATTGGATTACGTGTTAATTGATAGGCGCACGAAAGAGAGATTTTTGGATGTTAATGTGCTGAGAGGTGCAACTGGAGGGATGTCTGATCATTATCTTGTGGAGACGAAGGTGAAGATTTGTAGAGATTTTCAGAAAAGAGGAGACTATGTTGGGGTTGGGGTGAAGAGAGTGGTTAGAGTAAGTGAGCTTGGGAAGGAAACATGTGTGAGGAAGTACCAGGAGAGACTGAGTACAGAATGGAAATATATGAGAACAAAGGAGGTAAGGGGAGTGGGGGAGGAATGGGATGTACTTAGGGAAGCAGTGATGGATTGCGCAAAAGATGCTTGTGGCATGAGAAGCGTGGGAGGTGGGCAGACTGGAAAGGGTAGTGAGTGGTGGGATGAAGAAGTAAGATTATTAGTGAAAGAGAGGAGAGAGGCATTTGGACGATTTTTGCAGGGAAATCGTACAACTGAGTGGGAGATCTATAAAAGAAAGAGGCAGGAGGTCAAGAGAAAGGTGCAAGAGGTGAAAATGAGGGGAAATGAGAGTTGGGGTGAGAGAGTATCATTAAATTTTAGGGAGGATAAAAAGATGTTTTGGAAGGAGGTAAATAAAGTGCGTAAGACAAGGGAGCAAATGGGAACTTCAGTGAAGGGGTCTCATGGGGAGGTGATAACAAGTAGTGGTGATGTGAGAAGGAGATGGAGTGAGTATTTTCAAGGTTTGTTGAATGTGTGTGATGATAGAGTGACAGATATAGGGTGTTTTGGTCGAGGTGGTGTGCAAAGTGAGAGGGTTAGGGAAAATGATTTGGTAAACAGAGAAGAGGTAGTAAAAGCTTTGCGGAAGATGAAAGCCGGCAAGGCACGGGTTTGGGTGGTATTGCAGTGGAATTTATTAAAAAAAGGGGTGACTGTATTGTTGACTGGTTGGTAAGGTTATTTAATGTATGTATGACTCCTGGTGAGGTGCCTGAGGATTGGCGGAATGCTTGCATAGTGCCATTGTACAAAGGCAAAGGGGATAAGAGTGAGTGCTCAAATTACAGAGGTATAAGTTTGTTGAGCATTCCTGGTAAATTACATGGGAGGGTATTGATTGAGAGGGTGAAGGCATGTACAGAGCACCAAACTAGGGAAGAGCAGTGTGGTTTCAGAAGTGGTAGAGGATGTGTGGATCAGGTGTTTGCTTTGAAGAATGTATGTGAGAAATACTTAGAAAAACAAATGGATTTGTATGTAGCATTTATGGATCTGGAGAAGGCATATGATAGAGTTGATAGAGATGCTCTGTGGAAGGTATTAAGAATATATGGTGTGGGAGGCAAGTTGTTAGAAGCAGTGAAAAGTTTTTATCGAGGATGTAAGGCATGTGTACGGGTAGGAGGAGAGGAAAGTGATTGGTTCTCAGTGAATGTAAGTTTGCGGCAGGGGTGTGTGAAGTCTCCATGGTTGTTTAATTTGTTTATGGATGGGGTTGTTAGGGAGGTGAATGCAAGAGTTTTGGAAAGAGGGGCAAGTATGCAGTCTGGTGTGGATGAGAGAGCTTGGGAAGTGAGTCAGTTGTTGTTCGCTGATGATACAGCGTTGGTGGCTGATTCATGTAAGAAACTGCAGAAGCTGGTGACTCACTTTGGTAAAGTGTGTGAAAGAAGAAAGTTAAGAGTAAATGTGAATAAGAGCAAGGTTATTAGGTACAGTAGGGTTGAGGGTCAAGTCAATTGGGGAGGTAAGTTTGAATGGAGAAAAACTGGAGGAAGTAAAGTGTTTTAGATATCTGGGAGTGGATCTGGCAGCGGATGGAACCATGGAAGCGGAAGTGAATCATAGGGTGGGGGAGGGGGCGAAAATTCTGGGAGCCTTGAAGAATGTTTTGAAGTCGAGAACATTATCTCGGAAAGCAAAAATGGCTATGTTTGAAGGAATAGTGGTTCCAACAATGTTGTATGGTTGCGAGGCGTGGGCTATGGATAGAGTTGTGCACAGGAGGGTGGATGTGCTGGAAATGAGATGTTTGAGGACAATATGTGGTGTGAGGTTGATTGATCGAGTAAGTAATGTAAGGGTACGAGAGATGTGTGGAAATAAAAAGAGTGTGGTTGAGAGAGCAGAAGAGGGTGTTTTGAAATGGTTTAGGTACATGGAGAGAATGAGTGAGGAAAGATTGACCAAGATGATATATGTGTCAGAGGTGGAGGGAACGAGAAGAAGTGGGAGACCAAATTGGAGGTGGAAAGATGGAGTGAAAAAGATTTTGAGTGATCGGGGCCTGAACATGCAGGAGGGTGAAAGGCGTGCAAGGAATAGAGTGAATTGGAACGATGTGGTATACCGGGGTCGACGTGCTGTCAGTGGATTGAACCAGGGCATGTGAAGCGTCTGGAGTAAACCATGGAAAGTGTGTGGGGCCTGGATGTGGAAAGGGAGCTGTGGTTTCGGTGCATTATTTACATGACAGCTAGAGACTGAGCGTGAACGAATGGGGCCTTTGGTGTCTTTTCCTAGCGCTACCTCGCACACATGAGGGGGAGGGGGTTGTTATTCCATTTGTGGCGAGGTGGCGATGGGAACAAATAAAGGCAGACAGTATGAATTATGTACATGTGTATATATGTATATGTCTGTGTGTGTATATATATATGTGTACATTGAGATGTATAGGTATGTATATTTGCGTGTGTGGACGCGTATGAATATACATGTGTTTGTGGGCGGGTTGGGCCATTCTTTCGTCTGTTTCCTTGCGCTACCTCGCTAACGCGGGAGACAGCGACAAAGCAAAATAATGATAATAATAATAATATATATATATATATATATTATTATATATATATATATATATAATATATATATATATATATATATATATATATATTTTTTTTTTTTCTTTTGCTTTGTCGCTGTCTCCCGCGTTTGCGAGGTAGCGCAAGGAAACAGACGAAAGAAATGGCCCAACACACCCCCATACACATGTATATACATACGTCCACACACGCAAATATACATACCTACACAGCTTTCCATGGTTTACCCCAGACGCTTCACATGCCCTGATTCAATCCACTGACAGCACGTCAACCCCGGTATACCACATCGATCCAATGTGGGCAAGTGGGTGAACGGTCGTCGTCCGTTCCCACGTGGCTAAAGTTGGCACCCGACATACCAGCAGTGGCTGGCACGCTATTCGCTGAGGAATGGGTTATGCGTGACGGGTACCACGAAGCGAAAACCCGTGACAAGGGTGGACGCTCCGACTCAGGTCGCACAGTATTACCGCCCGAAGGAAGTAGAGGACTGCAGTCAGTAGGTGGACACTGCCGCTGTGCTTCAGTCCTGGGATTGCCCTTTAGTAGTAGTCCTACTGTACCAGTAAGCTAGCTGGACTACTTCCGACTCTTAGCTGTTGTTTGGGACGTACTGGATACCCAGTCAACGAAGCTAGGGATTAAAGTTGCAAATCACTTGGAATTACTGGGCTTGGGGCTTTATAAGATCAAATGATAATCCAGAGTAGAATAGAGTTGGCAGTCATAAGTGCATCTTCCCACCCAGTGAAGCAATAGGGAAAGTGTGTGGCAACCGACAGTGTATTGTATACAGATGAATGATGAATATGATGGACAAAGCAGTTCCTACGTGCCTGCCCTACTGCACAAACAACACAATTCTAGTACAGTACAGTGATGCTACTACTTTTGTGAATTAAGAACCATTGCAACACAAACTTCGCCAGGTGGTAGAGTGACCCGCAGTGTATCGAGACAGACTTCCCCAGAACTTTTTTAAAGGGGAAGTAAGTGTTTATAGTTGTGTTACTTGAGTGATAGTTTTCATACATGATGCTTTGACAAGAAAATAGTGAAATTGGAAAAGAATGTAGCTTAGACATTGAAGCTTATTCTTTCATTGAAATGTGAACAAAGGGAGCATTTTTCAAAGTGGTAGAGATGGAAAGCAAAAAGGTGTTTTTCATGAATGTACTGGAAAAGTTGAGATCCACATAAACTTTTGGTCTGTCAAGGCTTTATTATGGCGGATGACCAACTACCTACCTTCATGTATCCAAGATATGGTTGTACTTTGTGTAATGAAGACAATTGAGAAACATCATAAGCCAATATTCCAGTTTCATGATAAGAGAAGTGGACCAGGCAGTATGATACAGTGGAATTATTGATGAAAACTACTATTGACGTTTGTGTAAATAAATTATACATTTCCCTTTTCCATAGCCAGAGGTTGAACCATTATGTGACATTCATTTTTCATTTCATTTCAAGCTAGAAGTTTCAGTTTTCTAAATTATTTCTTACAGTTTTCATATGTATATATATATATATATATATATATATATATATATATATATATATATATATATATATATATATATATGTGTGTGTATATGTGTGTATGTGTGTATATATATGTATATATGTGTATATATATATATATATATATATATATATATATATATATATATATATATATATATGTATATTTCTTTTGCTTTGTCGCTGTCTCCCGCGTTTGCGAGGTAGCGCAAGGAAACAGACGAAAGAAATGGCCCAACCCACCCCCATACACATGTATATACATACGTCCACACACGCAAATATACATATCTACACAGCTTTCCAAGGTTTACTCCAGACGCTTCGCATGCCCTGATTCAATCCACTGACAGCGCGTCAACCCCGGTATACCACATCGGTCCAATTCACTCTATTCCTTGCCCTCCTTTCACCCTCCTGCATGTTCAGGCCCCGATCACACAAAATCTTTTTCACTCCATCTTTCCACCTCCAATTTGGTCTCCCACTTCTCCTCGTTCCCTCCACCTCCGACACATATATATATATATATATATATATGTATATATATATATATATATATATATATATATATATATATATATATATATATATATATATATATATATATATATATATATATATATATATATATATATTATCCCTGGGGATAGGGGTGAAAGAATACTTCCCACGCATTCCTCACGTGTCGTAGAAGGCGACTAGAGGGGACGGGAGCGGGGGGCCAGAAATCCTCCCCTCCTTGTATTTTAACTTCCTAAAATTGGGAAACAGAAGGAGTCACGCGGGGAGTGCTCATCCTCCTCATAGACTCAGATTGGGGTATCTAGATGTGTGTGGATGTAACCAAGATGAGAAAAAAGGAGAGATAGGTAGTATGTTTGAGGAAAGGAACCTGGATGCTTTGGCTCTGAGTGAAACGAAGCTCAAGGGTAAAGGGGAAGAGTGGTTTGGGAATGTCTTGTGAGTAAAGTCAGGGGTTAGTGAGAGGACAAGAGCAAGGGAAGGAGTAGCAGTACTCCTGAAACAGGAGTTGTGGGAGTATGTGATAGAATGTAAGAGAGTAAATTCTCGATTAATATGGGTAAAACTGAAAGTTGATGGAGAGAGATGGGTGATTATTGGTGCATATGCACCTGGGCATGAGAAGAAAGATCATAAGAGGCAAGTGTTTTGGGAGCAGCTGAATGAGTGTGTTAGTGGTTTTGATGCACAAGACCGGGTTATAGTGATGGGTGATTTGAATGCAAAGGTGAGTAATGTAGCAATTGAGGGAATAATTGGTATACATGGGGTGTTCAGTGTTGTAAAGGAAATGGTGAAGAGCTTGTAGATTTATGTGCTGAAAAAGGACTGGTGATTGGGAATACCTGGTTTAAAAGCGAGATATACACAAGTAAACGTATGTAAGTAGGAAAGATGGCCAGAGAGCGTTATTGGATTACGTGTTAATTGACAGGCGCGCGAAAGAGAGACTTTTGGATGTTAATGTGCTGAGAGGTGCAACTGGAGGGATGTCTGATCATTATCTTGTGGAGGCTAAGGTGAATATTTGTATGGGTTTTCAGAAAAGAAGAGTGAATGTTGGGGTGAAGAGGGTGGTGAAAGTAAGTGAGCTTGGGAAGGAGACTTGTGTGAGGAAGTACCAGGAGAGACTGAGTACAGAATGGAAAAAGGTGAGAACAATGGAAGTAATGGGAGTGGGGGAGGAATGGGATGTATTTAGGGAATCAGTGATGGACTGCGCAAAAGATGCTTGTGGCATGAGAAGTGTGGGAGGTGGGTTGATTAGAAAGGGTAGTGAGTGGTGGGATGAAGAAGCAAGATTATTAGTAAAAGAGAAGAGAGAGGCATTTGGACGATTTTTGCAGGGAAAAAATGCAATTGAGTGGGAGATGTATAAAAGAAAGAGACAGGAGGTCAAGAGATAGGTGCAAGAGGTGAAAAAGAGGGCAAATGAGAGTTGGGGTGAGAGAGTATCATTAAATTTTAGGGAGAATAAAAAGATGTTCTGGAAGGAGGTAAATAAAGTGCGTTAGACAAGGGAGCAAATGGGAACTTCAGTGAAGGGCGCTAATGGGGAGGTGATAACAAGTAGTGGTGATGTGAGAAGGAGATGGAGTGAGTATTTTCAAGGTTTGTTGAATGTGTTTGATGATAGAGTGGCAGATATAGGGTGTTTTGGTCTAGGTGGTGTGCAAAGTGAGAGGGTTAGGGAAAATGATTTGGTAAACAGAGAAGATGTAGTAAAAGCTTTGCAGAAGATGAAAGCCGGCAAGGCAGCAGGTTTGGATGGTATTGCAGTGGAATCTATCAAAAAAGGGGGTGACTGTATTGTTGACTGGTTGGTAAGGTTATTTAATGTATGTATGACTCATGGTGAGGTGCCTGAGGATTGGCGGAATGCTTGCATAGTGCCATTGTACAAAGGCAAAGGGGATAAGAGTGAGTGCTCAAATTACAGAGGTATAAGTTTGTTGAGTATTCCTAGTAAATTATATGGGAGGGTATTGACTGAGAGGGTGAAGGCATGTACAGAGCATCAGATTGGGGAAGAGCAGTGTGGTTTCAGAAGTGGTAGAGGATGTGTGGATCAGGTGTTTGCTTTGAAGAATGTATGTGAGAAATACTTAGAAAAACAAATGGATTTGTATGTAGCATTTATGGATCTTGAGAAGGCATATGATAGAGTTGATAGAGATGCTCTGCGGAAGGTATTAAGAATATATGGTGTGGGAGGCAAGTTGTTAGAAGCAGTGAAAAGTTTTTATCGAGGATGTAAGGCATGTGTACGTGTAGGAAGAGAGGAAAGTGATTGGTTCTCAGTGAATGTAGGTTTGCAGCAGGGGTGTGTGATGTCTCCATGGTTGTTTAATTTGTTTATGGATGGGGTTGTTAGGGAGGTGAATGCAAGAGTTTTGGAAAGTGGGGCAAGTATGCAGTCTGTTGGGGATGAGAGAGCTTGGGAAGTGAGTCAGTTGTTTTTCGCTGATGATACAGCGCTGGTGGCTGATTCATGTGAGAAACTGCAGAAGCTGGTGACTGAGTTTGGTAAAGTGTGTGAAAGAAGAAAGTTAAGAGTAAATGTGAATAAGAGCAAGGTTATTAGGTACAGTAGGGTTGAGGGTCAAGTGAATTGGGAGGTAAGTTTGAATGGAGAAAAACTGGAGGAAGTAAAGTGTTTTAGATATCTGGGAGTGGATCTGGCAGCGGATGGAACCATGGAAGCGGAAGTGAATCATAGGGTGGGGGAGGGGGCGAAAATCCTGGAGCCTTGAAGAATGTTTGGAAGTCGAGAACATTATCTCGGAAAGCAAAAATGGGTATGTTTGAAGGAATAGTGGTTCCAACGATGTTGTATGGTTGCGAGGCGTGGGCTATGGATAGAGCTGTGCGGAGAAGGGTGGATGTGCTGGAAATGAGATGTTTGAGGACAATGTGTGGTGTGAGGTGGTTTGATCGAGTAAGTAATGTAAGGGTACGAGAGATGTGTGGAAATAAAAAGAGCGTGGTTGAGAGAGCAGAAGAGGGTGTTTTGAAATGGTTTAGGCACATGGAGAGAATGAGTGAGGAAAGATTGACCAAGAGGATATATGTGTCGGAGGTGGAGGGAACGAGGAGAAGTGGGAGACCAAATTGGAGGTGGAAAGATGGAGTGAAAAAGATTTTGAGTGATCGGGGCCTGAACATGCAGGAGGGTGAAAGGCGGGCAAGGAATAGAGTGAATTGGATCGATGTGGTATACCGGGGTTGACGTGCTGTCAGTGGATTTAATCAGGGCATGTGAAGCGTCTGGGGTAAACCATGGAAAGTTTTGTGGGGCCTGGATGTGGAAAGGGAGCTGTGGTTTCGGGCATTATTGCATGACAGCTAGAGACTGAGTGTGAACGAATGGGGCCTTTGTTGTCTTTTCTTAGCGCTACCTCGCACATATGAGGGGGGAGGTGGATGGTATTCCATGTGTGGCGAGGTGGCGATGGAAATGAATAAAGGCAGACAGTGTGAATTGTGTGCATGGGTATATATGTATGTGTCTGTGTGTGTATATATATGTGTACATTGAGATGTATAGGTATGTATATTTGCGTATGTGGACTTGTATGTATATACATGTGTATGGTGGTGGGTTGGGCCATTTCTTTCGTCTGTTTCCTTGCGCTACCTCGCAAACGCGGGAGACTGCGACAAAGGAAAATAATAAAAAAAAAAAAAAATATATATATATATATATATATATATATATATATATATATATATATATATATATATATATATTATCCCTGGGGATAGGGGAAAAAGAATACTTCCCACGTATTCCCTGCGTGTCGTAGAAGGCGACTAAAAGGGAAGGGAGCGGGGGGCTGGAAATCCTCCCCTCTCAATTTTTTTTTTAATTTTCCAAAAGAAGGAACAGAGAAGGGGGCCAGGTGAGGATATTCCCTCAATGGCCCAGTTCTCTGTCCTTAACGCTACCTCGCTAACGCGGGAAATGGCGAATAGTTTGAAAAAAAAAAAAAAATATATATATATATATATATATATATATATATATATATATATATATATATATATATATATATACATTTTTCTTTTTTTTCTTTAAACTTTGTCGCTGTCTCCCGCGTTTGCGAGGTAGCGCAAGGAAACAGACGAAAGAAATGGCCCAACCCCCCCCCCCATACACATGTATATACATACGTCCACACACGCAAATATACATACCTACACAGCTTTCCATGGTTTACCCCAGACGCTTCACATGCCTTGATTCAATCCACTGACAGCACGTCAACCCCGGTATACCACATCGCTCCAATTTACTCTATTCCTTGCCCTCCTTTCACCCTCCTGCATGTTCAGGCCCCGATCACACAAAATCTTTTTCACTCCATCTTTCCACCTCCAATTTGGTCTCCCTCTTCTCCTTGCTCTCTCCACCTCCGACACATATATCCTCCTGGTCAATCTTTCCTCACTCATCCTCTCCATGTGCCCAAACCACTTCAAAACACCCTCTTCTGCTCTCTCAACCACGCTCTTTTTTTTTCCACACATCTCTCTTACCCTTACGTTACTCACTCGATCAAACCACCTCACACCACACATTGTCCTCAAACATCTCATTTCCAGCACATCCATCCTCCTGCGCACAGCTCTATCCATAGCCCACGCCTCGCAACCATACAACATTGCTGGAACCACTATTCCTTCAAACATACCCATTTTTGCTTTCCGAGATAATGTTCTCGACTTCCACACATTCTTCAAGGCCCCCAGAATTTTCGCCCCCTCCCCCAGCCTATGATCCACTTCCGCTTCCATGGTTCCATCCGCTGCCAGATCCACTCCCAGATATCTAAAACACTTCACTTCCTCCAGTTTTTCTCCATTCAAACTCACCTCCCAATTGACTTGACCCTCAACCCTACTGTACCTAATAACCTTGCTCTTATTTACATTTACTCTTAACTTTCTTCTTCCACACACTTTACCAAACTCAGTCACCAGCTTCTGCAGTTTCTCACATGAATCAGCCACCAGCGCTCTATCATCAGCGAACAACAACTGACTCACTTCCCAAGCTCTCTCATCCCCAACAGACTTCATACTTGCCCCTCTTTCCAAAACTCTTGCATTTACCTCCCTAACAACCCCATCCATAAACAAATTAAACAACCATGGAGACATCACACACCCCTGCCGCAAACCTACATTCACTGAGAACCAATCACTTTCCTCTCTTCCTACACGTACACATGCCTTACATCCTCGATAAAAACTTTTCACTGCTTCTAACAACTTTCCTCCCACACCATATATTCTTAATACCTTCCACAGAGCATCTCTATCAACTCTATCATATGCCTTCTCCAGATCCATAAATGCTACATACAAATCCATTTGCTTTTCTAAGTATTTCTCACGTACATTCTTCAAAGCAAACACCTGATCCACACATCCTCTACCACTTCTGAAACCACACTGCTCTTCCCCAATCTGATGCTCTGTACATGCCTTCACCCTCTCAATCAATACCCTCCCATATAATTTACCAGGAATACTCAACAAACTTATACCTCTGTAATTTGAGCACTCACTCTTATCCCCTTTGCCTTTGTACAATGGCACTATGCACGCATTCCGCCAATCCTCAGGCACCTCACCATGAGTCATACATACATTAAATAACCTTACCAACCAGTCAACGATACAGTCACCCCCTTTTTTAATAAATTCCACTGCAATACCATCCAAACCTGCTGCCTTGCCAGCTTTCATCTTCCGCAAAGCTTTCACTACCTCTTCTCTGTTTACCAAATCATTTTCCCTAACCCTCTCACTTTGCACACCACCTCGACCAAAACACCCTATATCTGCCACTCTATCATCAAACACATTCAACAAACCTTCAAAATACTCACTCCATCTCCTTCTCACATCACCACTACTTGTTATCACCTCCCCATTTGCGCCCTTCACTGAAGTTCCCATTTGCTCCCTTGTCTTACGCACTTTATTTACCTCCTTCCAGAACATCTTTTTATTCTCCCTAAAATTTAATGATACTCTCTCACCCCAACTCACATTCGCCCTTTTTTTCACCTCTTGCACCTTTCTCTTGACCTCCTGTCTCTTTCTTTTATACATCTCCCACTCAATTGCATTTTTTCCCTGCAAAAATCGTCCAAATGCCTCTTTCTTCTCTTTCACTAATACTCTTACTTCTTCATCCCACCACTCACTACCCTTTCTAATCAACCCACCTCCCACTCTTCTCATGCCACAAGCATATATATATATATATATATATATATATATATATATATATATATATATATATATATATATATATATATATATATATATATATATATATATATATATATATATATATATATATATATAAATATATATATATATATATATATATATATATATATATATATATATATATATATATATATATATATATATATATATATATTTATATATATATATATATATATATATATATATATATATATATATATATATATATATATATGTATATGTATATATATATATATCCCTGGGGATAGGGGAGAAAGAATACTTCCCACGTATTCCCTGCGTGTCGTAGGCGACTAAAAGGGGAGGGAGCGGGTGGCTGGAAATCCTCCCCTCTCGTTTTTTTCAATTTTCCAAAAGAAGGAACAGAGAAGGGGGCCAGGTGAGGATATTCCCTCATAGGACCAGTCCTCTGTTCTTAATGCTACCTCGCTATCGCGGGAAATGGCGAATAGTACGAAAGAAAAAAAAAGAAATATATATATATATATATATATATATATATATATATATATATATATATATATATATATATATATATATATGTATGTATATATATATATATATATATATATATATATATATATATATATATATATATATATATATATATACTTATATATATATATATATATATATATGTATATATATATATATACATATATATATATATATATATACTTATATAGATAAGCAAATAATATAAGTGCCTTCGTTCAAATTTTTATATGCTCACTTAGAATCTTGTGTTTACGTTCCTGGAGACTGAAAGCATTTGTTTTCTTAGATGGAAACCAATAAACAAATATGGTGATTATAGTATGAATGATACTAACCCGAGCGAAATAGGTTTGATTTTAACGGTAATTTCTTTAAAGAAGCTCGATAATCTAATGGCCGGTTATGACTTATTGTAATCTTTTTTACAATAAGCTGAAGTACAAGTTTACACCTCAGTCCTTCTCTGACATTCCTTCTGGCTAGAGACAGGAGACGTGCACGATAATCAAACTAATGAATAATAGATTATAACTATTTATGCCGATAAATTCTAGTGCTAGTCCAGTACAAGACAGAGGTGATGAGAAATTATTTCCGCTGATATCTATACACACTAAATACTGTGTTGCAGAGTGATAGAAAAAATGTTGCGGGCATCATTGTTATGTTTTGAATTTGTCCCGATTACGGGAAAATTGTGATTCACCTTTAAAGAAAACATCCTCAGAGTTCAATAAGATAAATATGAAAGAATGAGATAAGTTTCACAGATACAATCATGCTTTTCGATGAAAATCCTGTGAATAATTTGTGAATTCATCTGTTGTATTTATCCATCATAAGCGGTTCACGTTCGTGTTTTCTTCTCTGAAGGCTTCAAAGGTGTATTCGAAAAAAGTAATAAAATATATATCGTTCCGCTACCTTTAAAAGAAGCTTTCTAAGAATAGTTTAGAGGCAAGAGAAAATGGACAATTTACTTGAAGGCAGCAGTAGAGAGTGAGTTCGAAAAGGTTTACAACAGTGGATAGAGACTTTGAATGAATTGAAAAAAGTGGATGGACAGCTCCGAAGGTAAGGAGAAGTGGAGGCTGCACTTTTTGAAAGGTTCATTACAGTGCAATACGTGTTTTCTCTAGCAGTGTTTTCATAACAGGAAAAGATTGAGTAGAATGACATCTCGTAAAAGTTTGCAGCAGTCATTAGAAACACTGTACCGTTGGCAGATGTGGATTAAAAGCTCCGAAGAGGTTGCTATCCCGAGGTTTGATTACTCCTAAGAGTTGGGTGTCATGGCTTTGATAACTCTGAAAGGTTGGCTGCCATAGGTTTGATTGCTCCTAAGGATTGGGTGTTGTTATATTGATAACTTCGAAGGGTTGGCAGGAGAATGGATAACTTGGAAGGGTTGGCATAAGTGACTGAGTACTTTAGTGAGTGGTGTAAATGTTATTTATGTTGTTGTTTAAGCCTAGGATATTGGCTTGATTCAAGATAAGAAGATAATGTGAAAAATTAAGAATGTAACATGGCTTTTATTTGATACTATTAAAATGTCAATTGAAATGTTAGGTTGCAGTCGTCATATAGACATGACGGCTAGTCATTATGAACACGCATGCGCAAGAGCTTGGGCAAGCGCTTGCGCGATTTGAAAACCATGTCTCCTTCAAATATTAAACATTATTCAATTATAAGTTTTTTCAACAAAGACAAGCAAAAGTTTCGATGTTAAACTATATATACATAAGACAAAATTATTCATAAATGACGTATATATGGTTTTAAGTCAATATACTTGAGTGTAATTAAGTACAGTATTTCTATGAAGCGGTTTGTACTGTACAAGGAGGAAGCTTTTATTTATTACATGTGATCATGTAGCATAACACCTTGGAAGGGTTTGCAGCAGTTATCAGAAAACACTGTACTGTTGGCAGATGTGGATTAAGAACTCCGAAGGGTTGGCTCTACTAGGTTTGTTTACATGGAAGGGTTAGGTGTCGTGGCTTTGATAACTCCTATGGGTTGCAGCAGAATATATATAACTAGGAAGGGTTGGCAGAGATGCGTAGACAACTTGGAAGGGTTGGCATAAGTGACTGAATAAATCAGCACTTGAGGGAGTATTGTAATTGGTATTTCTGCAGTTGTTTAAGCCAAGAAAATGGGCTTGATTCATGAAAAGAAGGTAATGAGAAATAGTAAGAAAAATATAAACATAATTTTTGTTTAATATTGTTAAAAGGATAATTGAAATGTTCAATTTGTAACTGTCGTATAGTCAAGACGGTTATTCATTATGAACGCGCAAGCGGAAGTGTCTTGGGCAAGCGCTTGCGTAGTTTGAAAATCGTCTCGATCCAATATTCAGTTTTTTCCCTTGAACACGTGCGCAAGGTTTGATGTTAAACTACATAAATAAAAGAGAAACTTACCTATGATTGACGAATATATGGTCTAAAACCAATATGTTTGTGTATAATCAAATACACTATTTCTAAATTGTGCTTTGTACTGAACGAGGAAGAAGTTCTTACACGTATGGTGCCAATTCATTACATGTTATCGTTTGCCTTTTATAATGTTCGATTTAATGTTTACGTACATATCTTTTTTATCGCACAATCAAATGACATAATTGACATCGTTAAATGTATATATACCTACTTTGATTCTTGTGTTTACGTTCGTGGAGACTATAGACATTGGTTTTTGTAGATGGATATCAGTAAGAAAAAAAAATTATGAATGATTCTAACCAACCCGAGCTAAATAAGTTAATTCTAAACAGTAACCTTGTGAAAGAAGTTCGGTTGTCTAACGGCCGGTTATGACCTGTTGTAATCTTTTTACATTAAGCTGAGGTACAAGTTTACACCCCAGTCCTTCTCTGACATTCCTTCTGGCAAGAGACAGGACGAGTGCACGACAATCGAACTAATATGTAATAGATTACCAGCAATCATGTCGATAAACTCTAATGATATTGCAGTACAAGACAGAAAATTGGTCAGAAATTATTGACGCTGATATCTGCACAGACTGAATCTTTTGCTCCAGCGCGAGAGAAAAAAGTGTATCGGGCATCAATATCCTTTATATTTGTCCAGATCATGGAAAATTGATTCATCTTTAAAGAAAACATCACCAGAATTAAATGATAATAATAAATAATCGGATACGTTTCACATATACAACTATGTTTTTCGATAAAAATCCTGTGAATGAATTGTGAACTCATTGTGAACATTAAGGCATTGTTGTGTCTCGCTTAGCCACCATAAGCGGTTCACGTTCATGTTTTCTTCCCTGAAGGCTTCAGATACTCATTAGAAGAAATGTCATGAAAAAAATATATCGTTGCACTACCTTTAAAAGAAGCTTTCTTGCAATATTTTCGGGGCAATAGTACATGGACAATTTAAACGATGGCAGCAGCAGAGAGTAATTTTCAGAAGGTTGACAACAGTATATAGAGACAATGTTTGAAGTGAAAACAGTGGATGGACAGCAAGGAAGATATGCAGGTGTGGAGGCTGCCTCTCTGAAAGGTTTATTGCAGTGACATGCGTATTTCGGATGTTTTTTAGAGCAGTGTTTCCAGAACAAGAAAATATCAAGTAGAATGACATCTCGGAAGGGTTTGCAGTAGTTATTAGAAAACACTGTACTCTTAGCACATGTGGATCAAGAACTACGAAGTGTTGGCTTCCCTAAGTTTGATTACTCCGATAAGCTCTGATAACTCGAAGGTCTGCAGCAGAATATGGATAACTCGGAAGGGTTGGCATGAATGAGTAGAAACCTCTGAAGCGATGTCATCAGTGACTGAAGACAACAGTAATACAGGGAGCGGTGTAATTGGTATTTCTGTTGTTGTTTGAGGAAAAAAAAAAGAAAATGAGCTTGATTTACGATAAGAAGATGTAAAAGAAGTCAGAATACAGACAATATTTTTGCTTAATATTGTTGAAAAGTTGACTGAAATGCTTCAGTTTGCAGTTGCCATATAGTGATACGGTTTGTCATAATGAGCCCGGATGTGCAAGGGCCTAGGCAAGCGCTTCCGCAGTTTGTAAATAATGTCCCCTTCCAATATTCAGTATCGTTTGATTAATTCTTTTCTATAAACACATGCGCATGTTTCGGTGTTATATAATGAAAAGAGAAAATCATTTATGATTGACGTAAATATGGTTTAAAGGCAATATGTTTATGTGTAATTAAGTATAATCTTTCTAAATAGCGGTTTGTACTGAACGAGGAGGAAGTTTTTTTCAGGCATGGTGCCTGCCAATTCATTACATGTTATCGTTTGCCTTTTACTATGTTTAATCAAATTTTTACGTACATAATATCTTTTTTGTCGCATAAGCAAATGATATAAGTAACTTCCTTAAGGTGTATATATATGCCTTCTTTGAATCATGTGCTTACGTTCTTGGAGACTATAGATTTATATTGTTGTAGATGGACATCAATGAGCAGAAAATTTATTTTCTTTATGAAGATACTAACCAACCCGAGCTGAACAAGCTTTGAAAGAAGTTCCATGGTCTAACGGCCAGTTATGACCTGTTGTAATCCTTTTACATTAAGCTGAAGTACAAGTTTCCACCTCAGTCCTCTGACATTCCTTCTGGCAAGAGACAGGAGAAGTGCACGATAATCGAACTAAGATACAATAGATTACGAGTATTACTGCGGGTAAGCTCTAGTGCTAGTGCAGTATAAGATAGAGAAGTGATGAGAAATTATTACGCCGATATCTGTAGGGACTAAATATTGTGTTGCAATTTTCGGGCATCTATGTTATATTTTATATATGTCCCGATCACGGGTAAATTGATTCACCTTTAAAGAATACCTCATCAGAATTCAATAATATGATTAAGAATGGATCGGATACGTTTCACACATGTAAATATGTTTTTCGAAAAAAATCATGTGAACAATTTGTGAACATTGAGGGATTGTTGTGTTTCCCATATCCACCATAAACGGTTCACGGTCATGTTATCTTCTCTGAAGGCTTCAAACGTGTATTAGAATTAGAAAAAAATGTAATGAAAAAATATATATCGTTGTACTTCCTTTAAAAGAAGCTTTCTGGCAATAGTTTGGGGATAAGAGTATATGGACAATTTAAGCGATGGCAGTAGTGTAGATTGAGTTCCTGAAGGTTGATAACAACAGACAGATAGAGTTCGAAAGTTAACAAAATTGGAGGCTGCATGGTTTTGAAAGGTTTATTGCTGTGGAATGCGCATATCGGTTCTTTTCTCTAGCAGTTTTTTCAGAATAGGAAAAGATAAAGTAGAATGATACCTCCGAAGGGTTAGCAGCAGTTATTAGAAAACACTGTACTGTTGGCAGATGTAGATTAAGAAGGATTGGCTATCCTAGTTTTGTTTACTCGGAAGGGTTGAGTGATGTGGCTTTGATAACTCCGAAGGGTTGCAGCAGAATATGTATAACTAGGAAGGGTTGGCATAAGTGACTGAATAAAACAGTAATTGAGGAAGTTGTGTAATTGGTACTTCTGCTATTGTTTAAGCTAAGAAAATGGGCTTGATTAACGACAAGATAATGAGAAAAAGTAAGAAAAATTTAAACATGTCTTTAGTTTGATATTGCTGAAAAGATAAGTGAAGTGTTCTCTTTGCAGCCGTCATATAGGCAAGACGGTTATTCATTATAAACATGCATCCGGAAGTGGCTTGGGTAAGCGCTTGCGCAGTTTGAAAATCATGTCTCCATCCATATTTAATATTATCAACAATTTTTTCCTTATACACATGCAGAGGTTTTGATGTTAAGCTATATAAATGAAAGAGAAAATAATTCATGATTGACGTATGTATGGTTTGAAGGCTATATGTTTGTGTGTAATTAAGTACAGTATTTGTAAATAGCGGTTTGTACTGAACGAGGAGGAAGTTCTTACAGATATGGCGCCAATTCATTACATGTTATCGTTTGCCTTTTGCAATGATCGGTTTAATGTTTTCGTACATAATTTTATTTTTACTGCATGAGCAAATGATGTAAGTGACGTCCTTTAAGTGTATATATGCCTACTGTGAAACTTGTGTTTACGTTCGTGGAGATTATAACATTTGTTTTTTTGATGGATATCAATTAGCAAAAAATTTATTTTATGAAAAATGCTTAGCTACAAAATTATGATAACGAACCCTTCGGAGTTCTTCATCCACATCTGCCAACAGTACAGTGTTTTCTAATGACTGCTGGAAACCCTTCCGAGGTATCATTCTACTTTAACTTTTCCTATTCTGAAAAAAACTGCTAGAGAAAACATCCGATATACGCATTCCACTGCAATAAACCTCCACTCCTGCCTAACTTTCGAGCTGTCCATCCACAGTTTTCAATTCAAAGAAAGTCTCTTGTTGTCAACCTTCTGGAACTCAATCTACACTACTGCCATCGCTTAAATTGTCCATATACTCTTACCCTCAAACTATTACGAGAAAGCTTCTTTTAAAGGTAGTGCAACGATATATTTTCCCATATTTTTTTCTAATACAAATTTGAAGCCTTTTTAGAAGAATAGACGACCGTTAACCGTTTATGGTTAATATGCTAAACACAATAATCCCTCACTGTTTACAATAAGTTCACAAATAATTCACACGATTTTTATCGAAAAACATATTTGCATATGTGAAACGTATCTGATTATTTCTTATTCATATTTTTTTAATTCTGATGATGTATTCTTTAAAGGTGAATCACAATTTTCCTGGGATCGGGACAAATATAAAAGATAACATTGATGCCCGAAAAGCTTTTTCTTTTTAATTGCAAAACAATATCTAGTCTGTACAGATATCGGAGTAAATAATTTCTCGTCACGTCTTTATCTTGCCCTGCACTAGCAGTAGAGCTTATCTGCATTAATACTCGAAATCTGTTAATTCTTACTTCGAGTATCGTGCACTCCTGTCTCTTGCCAGTAGGAATGTCAGAGAAGGACTGGGGTGTAAACTTGTACTTCAGCTTAATGTAAAAAGATTACAACAGATCATAACCGGCCGTTAGACACTCGAACTTCTTTCACAAGTTTTTTTGCTTACTGATATCCATATACAAAAACAAATGTCTATGATCTCCACGAAGGTAAACATAAGATTTACAGTAGGCATTTATACTCTTTAAGCACGTTACTTACATTAATTGCGTATGCGATATAAACAAAATTATGTACGCAAACATTAAATCGATCATTGTAAAAGATAAAAGATAATATGTTACGAATTGGCACCATATCTGTAAAAACTTCCTCCTCGTTCAGTACAAACTATTTACAAATACTGTACTTAACTACACACAAACATATTGCCTTCAAACCATAGATACGTCAATCACAAATTATTTTCTCTTTTATTCATATAGTTTAACATCAAAACTTGCGCATCTCTATAAGAAAAACATTTTTGAATAATATTGAATATTAAATGGAGACATGATTTTCAAACTGCGCAAACGCTTGCCCAAGCTACTTCCGCATGCGCGTTCATAATGAATAATCGTCTTGATTATATGACGGCTGTAAAAAGAGCATTTCAATTATATTTTTAACAATATTGAACAAAAGACATGTTTATATTGTTCTTACTTTTTCTCATTAACTTCTTGTCGTGAATCAAGCCCATTTTCTTGGTTAAACAGCAGCAGAAATACCAATTACACATCTCCCTCAATTACCGCTTAATTCAGACACTTATGCCAACCCTTCCTACTTGTCTACTCATTTCTGCCAACCCTTCCTAGTTATACATATTCTGCTGCAACCCTTCGGAATTATCAAACCCACAACACCCAACCCTTCCGAGTAAACAAAGCTAGGATAGCCAACCCTGAGGAGTTCTTCATCCATATTTGCCAGTACAGTGTTTTCTAATTACTCCTGGAAACCCTTCCGAGGTATCATTCTACTTTATCCTTTCCTTCTCTGAAAAAGCCTCTAGAGAAAACATCCGATATACGCATTCCACTGCAATAAACCTTTCAAAACCATGCAGCCTACACCCCTGCTTAACTTTCTAGTTATCCATCCACTCTTTTCAATTCAAAGATTCTATCTATTGTAGTCAACCTTCTGGAACTCAATGCACTTGCTATTCTTTTATTCTACTTGATGTTTTTTTTCTGTGAAAACAATGCTAGGAAAAACATCTAAAATACGCATTCCAATGAATCTTTCAAAACCGGCAACCTCCACACCTGCATACCTTCCTAGCTGTCCATCCACTGTTTTCAGTTCAAACATTGTCTCTATACACTGTTGTCAACTTTCTGGATATCACTCTCTGCTGCTGCCATCGCTTAAATTGTCCATATACTCTTACCCCAAAACTATTGCGAGAAAACTTCTTTAAAGGTAGTGCAATGATATATTTCTTTATAACTTTTTTTTCTAATACACATTTGAAGCCTTCAAAGAAGAAAACACCACCGTGAACCGTTCATGGTGGATATGCTAAACACAACAATCCCTCAATGTTTACAGTGATTTCACAAATAATTCACAGGATTTTCATCGAAAAACATATTTGCATATGTAAACGTATCCGATCCTTTAAAGGTAAATGACAATTTTCCCGCGATTGGGACGAATATAAAAAAAATAACATTGATGCCCGAAAAGTTATTTCTTTCTAAATTACAACACAATGATTAGTCTGAACAGATATCGGCGTAAATGATTTCTCATCACTGCTCTCTCTTATACTGCACTAGCACTAGAGCTTACCCGCATTAATACTCGTAATCTATTATATCTTAGTTCGATTATCATGCACTTCTGTCTTGCCAGAAGGAATGTCAGAGAAGGAATGAGGTGTAAACTTGTACTTGAACTTAATGTAAAAAGACTACAACAGGTCATAACTAGTCGTTAGACAATGGAACTTTTTTTCAAAAGCCTACTGTTTAAAATAAAACTTGATTAGCTCGGGCTGGTTAGTATCTTTCATAAAAAATGAATTTTCTACTCATTGATTTCTATCTACAACAATAGAATTCTATAGTCTCCACGAACGTCAACACTAGATTCAAAGTAGGCATATATGCACTCATAGGAAGTCACTTATATCATTTGCTTATGCGATAAAAAAAAAGATATGTACGTAGAAATTGAATTGAACATAGTAAAAGTCAAACAGTAACATGCAATTAATTGGCGCCATGCCTGAAAAAAAAACTTCCTCCTCGTTCAGTACAAACTGCTATTTAGAAATACTAAACTTAATTACACAAACACATAAATGATATTCTCTTCTATCTATATAGTCTGACATCGAAACATGCCCGTGTGTTGATAGAAAAGAATTTATGAGATAATACTGAATATGAAAAAGACATTATTTTCAAACTGCGCAAGCGCTTGCCTAGGCCCTTGGGCATCCGGGTTTATAATGACTAACCGTATCACTAAATGGAGACTGCAAACTGAAAATTTCAATTACTTTTCATCAATGCTAAACAAAAATCATGTTTATACTCTTCTCACTTTTCACATCTTATTCTAAATCAAGCCCATTGTTTTGGCTAAGTCATCCATATTCTGCTGCAATCCTTTAGATTTGTCAGAGCTACGACATCCAACCCTTCGGAGTAATCAAACCTAGGGAAGCCAACAACACTTCGTTGTTCTTAATCCACATATGCTTAGAGTACAGTGTTGTCTAATAACTACTGCAAACCCTTCCGAGATGTCATTCTACTTCATATTCTCTTGTTCTGAAAACACTGCTAGAAAAAACATCCGAAATACGCATTCCACTGCATTAAACCTTTTAAAACCAGCAGCCTATACAGACTGAACCCTGTGTTCCAGCGTGACAGAAAAATGCTTTTCGGGTATCAATATTATCTTTTATATTTGTACAGATCATGGGAAAATTGATTCATCTTTAGAGAAGACATCATCAGAATTAGAAATATTTATGAAAAGAATCGGATACGTTTTACACATGCAACTTTGATTTTAGATAAAAATCCCATGAATACTTTGTGAACTCATTGTAAACATTAAGTCTTTGTTGTGTCTCGTTTAGCCATCATAAACGGTTGACGTTCGTGTTTTCTTCTCTGAAGTATTCAAATGTCCATTAGAAGAAAAGTCGTGTATAAAAATATATCGTTGCACTACCTTTAAAAGAAGCTTTCTCGAAATAATTTCGGGGCAATGGTATTTGGACAATTCAAGCGATGGCAGCATTAGAGAGTGATATCCAGAAGGTTGACAACAGTATATAGAGACAATGTTTGAACTGAAAAAAGTGGATGGACAGCTAGGAAGGTATGCAGGTGTGGAGGCTGCCGGTTTTGAAAGATTCATTGAAGTGGAATGCATATTTCGGATGTTTTTTCTAGCAGTGTTTTCAGAACAAAAAAACAAAAAAAGAAATATCAAGTAGAGTCACATCTCGGAAGGGTTTGGAGAAGTTATTAGAAAACACTGTACTCTTAGCACATGTGGATTAAGAACAACGAAGTGTTAGCTTCCCTAGGGTTGATTATTCCGAAGGGTTGGTTGTCGTAGCTCTGATAACTCCAGAGGTTTGCAGCAGAATATGGATAACTCGGGAGGGTTGGCATAAATGAGTAGAAAGCTCTGAAGGGATGGCATCAGTGACTTAAGATATCATTAATTTAAGGAGCGGTGTGATTGGTATTTCTGTTGTTGTTTGAGCCAAAAAAAATGGGCTTCCATTTACGATAAGAAAATGTAAAATGTAAGAAGAGTATAAACATGATTTTTGTTTGAAATTCTTGAAAATTTAATTGAAATGTTAAGTTTGCAGTTGCCATATAGTGATACGGTTAGTCATTATGAACCCGGATACGCAAGGGCCTAGGCAAGCGCTTGCACAGTGTGAAAATAATGTCCCCTTCCAATATTCAGTATCATTTAATCAATTCTTTTCTGTAAACATATGTACATGTTTCGATGTTAATCTATACAAATAAAAGAGAAAATCATTTATGATTGATGTAAATATAGTTTAAAAGTAATATGTTTGTGTGTAATTAAGTAAAGTATTTCTAAATAGCGGTTTCTACTGAACGAGGAGGAAGTTTTAACAAGCATGGTGCCAATTCATTACATATTATCATTTGCCTTTTACGATGTTCGATTCATTGCTTACGTAGATGATGTCTTTTTCATCGCATTAGCAAATGATATAAGTGACGTCCTTTAAGTGTATATATGCTTACTTTGAATCTTGTGTTTACTTTCCTGGAGACTATAGATTTCTATTATTGCAGATGGAAATCAATAAGCAAAAAATTTATTTTTCCGTGAAAGATACAAACCAACCCGAGCTAAACAAGTTTGATTTTAAACAATAAGCTTTTGAAAGAAGTTCCAATGTCTAACGGCCGGTTATGACCAGTTGTAATCTTTTTCCATTGAGCTGAAGTACAAGTTTCCACCTCAGTCCTTCTCGATATTCCTTCTGGCAAGAGACAGGAGAAATGCATGATAATCGAAGTAAGATGTAATAGATTTCAAGTATTAATGCAGATAAGCTCTACTGCTGGTGCAGTACAAGACAAAGAAGTGATGAGATATTATTTACTCCGATATCTGTACAGACTAAATATTGTGATGCAATTTAGAAAGAAATAACTTTTCGGGCATCAATATTAGCTTTTGTATTTGTCTCGATCTCAGGAAAATTGTGATTCACCTTTAAAGAATACATCATCAGAATTGGAAAATATGAATAAGAAATAATCAGATACGTTTCACATATGCAAATACGTTTTTCGATAAAAACTGTGTGAATAATTTGTGAACTCATTGTAAACTTGAGGGTTTGTTGTGTTTAGCATATTAACCATAAACAGTTAACGGTCGTCTTTTCTTCCGTAAAGGCTCCCAATGCGTATCGAAAAAAATTATGGGAAGATATATCATTGCACTACCTTTAAAAGCTTTCTCGCAATAGTTTGGGGATAAGAGTATATCGACAATTTAAGCGATGGCAGTAGTATAGATTGAGTTCGAGAAGGTTGACAACAATAGAAAGAGACTTTCTTTGAATTGAAAACTGTTGATGGACAGCTCGAAAGTTAAGCAGAAGTGGAGGCTGCATGGTTTTGAAAGGTTTATTGCAGTGGAATGCGTATATCGGATGTTATCTCTAGCAGTTTTTTCAGAATAGGAAAAGTTAAAGTAGAATGATACCAGCAGTTATTAGAAAACACTGTACTGTTGGCAGATGTTGGGTGAAGAACTCCGAGGGGTTGGCTATCCTTGGTTCATTTACTCGGAAGGGTTGGGTGTTGTGGCTTTGATAACTCCGAAGGGTTGCAGCAGAATATGTATAACTAGGAAGTGTTGGCAGAAATGAGTAGACGACTAAGAAGGGTTGGCATAAGTGACTGAATAAAACAGTACTTCAGGGAGTTGTGTAATTGGTGTTTCCTCTGATGTTTAAGCCAAGAAAATGGGCTTGATTCACAAGAAATGAGAGAAAGTAAGAACAATATAAACATGTTTCCTGTTTAATACTGTTAAAGAGATCATTGAAATGTTCTGTTTGCAGACGTCATATACTCAAGATGATTTTTCATTATGAATGGGCATTCGAAAGGGCTTGGGCAAGCGCTTGCGCAGTTTGAAAATCATGTCTCCATCCAATGTTCAGTGTTATTCAATAATTTTTTCCTTAAGCACATGCGCAAGTTTTGATGTTAAACTTTGTAAATAAAAGAGAAAATTTTTTATGATTGACGAATATATGGTTTAAAGGCAATGTGTTTGTGTGTAATTAAAGTACAGAATTTCTAAATAGCGGTCTGTACTGAACGAGGAGAAACTTTTTACAGACATGTGCCAATTCATTACATGTTATTGTTTGCCTTTTGCAATGTCGATTTAACATTAACGTACATAATTTTGCTTATATCACATAAACAAATGACATAAGTGCCGTTCTTTTAGTGTATATATGCCTACTTTATATCTTGTGTTTACGTTCTTGGAGATTATAGACATTTGTTTTTGTAGATGGATATCAATTAGAAAAAAATATATTTTCTTATGTAAGATACTAAGCAACACAAGCTAAATATGTTTGAATTTAGACTGTAAGCTTGTGAAAGAAGTTCGATTGTCTAACGGCTGGTTATGACCTGTTGCAATGATTTTACATTAAGCTGTAGTACAAGTTTACACCTCAGTCCTTGGCAAGAGACAGGTGAAGTGCACGATAATCTAACTAATATATAATAGATTACCAGCATTCATGTCGATAAACTCTAGTGATATTGCAGTAAAAGACAGAGAATTGGTGAGAAGTAATTAACGCTGATATCTGTACAGACTGAATCCTCTGTTCCAGCGCGACAGAATAAAGCGTTTCAGGCATTAATATGATCTTTTATATATTTTCGAGATCATGGGAAAATTAATTCATCTTTAAAAAAAAAAAAATCATCACAATTCAATAACTCTACTGAGAATATACATACATATACAACTATGTTTTTCGATAAGAATCCTGTGAATAACTTCTGAACATATTGCAAATATCAAGGCTTTGTTGTGTCTCGCTTAGCCACCATAAGCGGTTCAATTCGTGTTTCCTTATCTAAAGGCTTCAAATGTTCATTAGCAGAAAAGTCGTGAAAAAATATATTTGCAATATCTTTAAAAAAAAAAAAAAGCTTTCTCGCAATATTTTCGGGGCAATAGTATATGGACAATTTAAGCAATGGCAGCAGTAGAGAGTGATTTCCAGAAGGCTGACAACAGTATATAGAGACAATGTTTGAATTGTGGCTGGACAGCTAGGAAGGTAGGCAAGGTTGGAGGCTGCCGGTTTTGAAAGATTTATTGCAGCGGAATGCGTATTTCGGATGCTTTCTCAAACAGTATTTTCAGAACAAGAAAATATCAAATAGAATGACATCGGAAGGGTCTGCAGTAGTTATCAGAAAACACTGTACTCTTAGCACATGTGGATTGAGAACTACGAAGTGATGGCTTTCCTAGGTTTGATTACTCCGAAAGGTTGGGTGTTGTGGTTCTGATAACTCTAAAGGTTTGCAGCAGAATATGGATAACTCGGAAGGGTTGGCATGAATGAGTAGAAAGCTCTGAAGGGATGGCATCAGAGGCTAAAGAAAACAATAATTTAGGGAGCAGTGTAATTGGTATTTCTGTTGTTGTTTGAGCCAAAAAATGGGCTTGATTTACGATAGGAAGATGTGAAAAGTGAGAAGAATATGAACATGATTTTTGTTTAATATTGTGGAAAAGTTAATTAAAATGTTCAGGTTGCAGTTGCCATATAGTGATACGGTTAGGCATTATGAATCCGGATGCGCCAGGGCCAAGGCAAGCACTTGCGCAGTTTGTAAATCATGTCTCCTTCCAATATTCAGCATCATTAAATCAATTCTTTTCTACAAACACATGCATAGGTTTCGATGTTACACTATATATATAAAGAAGAAAATTATTTATAATTGACGTATATATGGATTAAGGACACTATGTTTTTGTGTGTAATTAAGTACAGTATTTCTACATAGCGGTTTGTAGTGTACGAGGAGGAGGTTTTACCAGACATGAAGATCAATTTATCAGATGTCATCGTTTGCCTTTTACGATGTTTAATTCAGTCATTTCTTCACTAATTTATTACTTACGCAAATAATGTAAGGGACATCGTTAAATATATAAATGCCACCTAACAATCTTTTATTTAGGTTTGTGGAGACTATTGACATCTATTTTTGGTAGATGGACACCAATAAACAAATATTGTGATTTTATATTGAAAGATTTTAACTAAAATGAGCTAAATAAGTTCAATTTTAAATACAATGCTTGTGAAAGAAGTTCGATTGTCTCCCGGCCGGTTATGACCTGATGTAATCTTTTTACATTAAGCTGAGGTACAAGTTTACACCTCAGTCTTTCTGACATTCCTTTTGGCAAGAGACAGGAGAAGTGAATGATAATCGAACTAATATATAATAGATTACGAGTATTAATGCACAGAAACTCTAGTGCTAGTGCAGTACAAGACTAAGAAGTGATGAGAAATTCTTTAATGTCATATCTGTACAGACTAAATATCGTGTTGCTGCGTGAAAGAAATAACTTTTTGGGCATAAATGCCATCGTTTATACTCGTCCCGATCACAGAAAAATTGTGATTCACCTCTAAAGAAAACATCATCAGATTTCAATAATACGAATAAGGAAGAATCAGATACGTTTCACATATACAACTATGTTTTTCGATGAAAATCCTGTGAATAATTTGTAAACTCATTGTAAACATTGAGGCTTTGATGTGTCTCGCTTATTTATCATAAACTGATCACGGTCGTTTTCTCTTCTCTGAAGGCTTCAAATGCGTATTAGAATAAAGTTACGAAATATATCATTGCACTGCCTTTAAAAAAGCTTTCTTGCAATAATTTCGGGGTAAGAGTATCTGGACCATTTAAGCGATGGCAACAGTGTAGATTGAGCTTCAGAGGGTTGACAACAGTAGATAGAGACTTTCTTTGAATTGAAAACAGTGCATGGACAGCTCGGAAGTACAGCAGGAGTGGAGTGTGCATGGTTTTGAAAGGTTTATTGCAATGAAATGCTTATTCGGATGTTTTCTCTAACATTTTTTTTTTTTTTCAGAATAGGAAAATATCAAGTAGAATGACTTCGGAAGGGTTTGCAGCAAGTATTAGAAAACACTGCACTGTTGGCAGATGTGGATGAAGAACTCCGAAGGGTTGGCTATCCTAGTTTTGTTTACTCGGAATGGATGGGTGTCGTGGCCTTGATAACTCCGAAGGGTTGAGCAGAATATAACTAGGAAGGGTTGCCAGAAATGAGTAAACAACTTGGAAGGGTTGGCATAAGTGACTGAATAAAACAGTACTTGAGGGAGTTATGTAATTTGTATTTCTGCTGTTGTTTAAGAAAAGAAAATGGATTTGATTCACGACAAGAAGATAGAGAAAGTAAGAAATATAAACAGTTTCTGTTTAATATAAAGAGATCATTGAAATGTTCTGTTTGCAGACGTCATATACTCAAGATGATTTACTCATTATGAAGGGCATTCGAAGGCTGGGCAAGCGCTGCGCAGTTTGAAAATCATTCTCCATCCAATTTCAGTGTTTTCAATATTTTTTCCTTAAACACATGCGCAAGTTTTGATGTTAAACTTGTAAATAAAGAGAAAATATTTATGATTGACGAAATATGGTTTAAGGCAATGATGTTTGTGTGTAATTAAAGTACAGATTTCTAAATAGCGGTCTGTACTGAACGAAGAGAAACTTTTTACAGACATGTGCCAATTCATTACATGTTATTGTTTGCCTTTTGCAATGTCGATTTAACATTAACGTACATAATTTGTCTTTATTCACATAAACAAAGAATAAGTGACGTCTTTTAGTGTATATATGCCTACTTTAATCTTGTGTTTACGTTCTTGGAGATTATAGACATTTGTTTTTGTAGATGGATATCAATTAGAAAAAAATATATTTTCTTATGTAAGATACTAAGCAACACAAGCTAAATATGTTTGAATTTAGACTGTAAGCTTGTGAAAGAAGTTCGATTGTCTAACGGCTGGTTATGACCTGTTGCAATGATTTTACATTAAGCTGTAGTACAAGTTTACACCTCAGTCCTTGGCAAGAGACAGGTGAAGTGCACGATAATCTAACTAATATATAATAGATTACCAGCATTCATGTCGATAAACTCTAGTGATATTGCAGTAAAAGACAGAGAATTGGTGAGAAGTAATTAACGCTGATATCTGTACAGACTGAATCCTCTGTTCCAGCGCGACAGAATAAAGCGTTTCAGGCATTAATATGATCTTTTATATATTTTCGAGATCATGGGAAAATTAATTCATCTTTAAAAAAAAAAAATCATCACAATTCAATAACTCTACTGAGAATATACATACATATACAACTATGTTTTTCGATAAGAATCCTGTGAATAACTTCTGAACATATTGCAAATATCAAGGCTTTGTTGTGTCTCGCTTAGCCACCATAAGCGGTTCAATTCGTGTTTCCTTATCTAAAGGCTTCAAATGTTCATTAGCAGAAAAGTCGTGAAAAAATATATTTGCAATATCTTTAAAAAAAAAAAAAAAGCTTTCTCGCAATATTTTCGGGGCAATAGTATATGGACAATTTAAGCAATGGCAGCAGTAGAGAGTGATTTCCAGAAGGCTGACAACAGTATATAGAGACAATGTTTGAATTGTGGCTGGACAGCTAGGAAGGTAGGCAAGGTTGGAGGCTGCCGGTTTTGAAAGATTTATTGCAGCGGAATGCGTATTTCGGATGCTTTCTCAAACAGTATTTTCAGAACAAGAAAATATCAAATAGAATGACATCGGAAGGGTCTGCAGTAGTTATCAGAAAACACTGTACTCTTAGCACATGTGGATTGAGAACTACGAAGTGATGGCTTTCCTAGGTTTGATTACTCCGAAAGGTTGGGTGTTGTGGTTCTGATAACTCTAAAGGTTTGCAGCAGAATATGGATAACTCGGAAGGGTTGGCATGAATGAGTAGAAAGCTCTGAAGGGATGGCATCAGAGGCTAAAGAAAACAATAATTTAGGGAGCAGTGTAATTGGTATTTCTGTTGTTGTTTGAGCCAAAAAATGGGCTTGATTTACGATAGGAAGATGTGAAAAGTGAGAAGAATATGAACATGATTTTTGTTTAATATTGTGGAAAAGTTAATTAAAATGTTCAGGTTGCAGTTGCCATATAGTGATACGGTTAGGCATTATGAATCCGGATGCGCCAGGGCCAAGGCAAGCACTTGCGCAGTTTGTAAATCATGTCTCCTTCCAATATTCAGCATCATTAAATCAATTCTTTTCTACAAACACATGCATAGGTTTCGATGTTACACTATATATATAAAGAAGAAAATTATTTATAATTGACGTATATATGGATTAAGGACACTATGTTTTTGTGTGTAATTAAGTACAGTATTTCTACATAGCGGTTTGTAGTGTACGAGGAGGAGGTTTTACCAGACATGAAGATCAATTTATCAGATGTCATCGTTTGCCTTTTACGATGTTTAATTCAGTCATTTCTTCACTAATTTATTACTTACGCAAATAATGTAAGGGACATCGTTAAATATATAAATGCCACCTAACAATCTTTTATTTAGGTTTGTGGAGACTATTGACATCTATTTTTGGTAGATGGACACCAATAAACAAATATTGTGATTTTATATTGAAAGATTTTAACTAAAATGAGCTAAATAAGTTCAATTTTAAATACAATGCTTGTGAAAGAAGTTCGATTGTCTCCCGGCCGGTTATGACCTGATGTAATCTTTTTACATTAAGCTGAGGTACAAGTTTACACCTCAGTCTTTCTGACATTCCTTTTGGCAAGAGACAGGAGAAGTGAATGATAATCGAACTAATATATAATAGATTACGAGTATTAATGCACAGAAACTCTAGTGCTAGTGCAGTACAAGACTAAGAAGTGATGAGAAATTCTTTAATGTCATATCTGTACAGACTAAATATCGTGTTGCTGCGTGAAAGAAATAACTTTTTGGGCATAAATGCCATCGTTTATACTCGTCCCGATCACAGAAAAATTGTGATTCACCTCTAAAGAAAACATCATCAGATTTCAATAATACGAATAAGGAAGAATCAGATACGTTTCACATATACAACTATGTTTTTCGATGAAAATCCTGTGAATAATTTGTAAACTCATTGTAAACATTGAGGCTTTGATGTGTCTCGCTTATTTATCATAAACTGATCACGGTCGTTTTCTCTTCTCTGAAGGCTTCAAATGCGTATTAGAATAAAGTTACGAAATATATCATTGCACTGCCTTTAAAAAAGCTTTCTTGCAATAATTTCGGGGTAAGAGTATCTGGACCATTTAAGCGATGGCAACAGTGTAGATTGAGCTTCAGAGGGTTGACAACAGTAGATAGAGACTTTCTTTGAATTGAAAACAGTGCATGGACAGCTCGGAAGTACAGCAGGAGTGGAGTGTGCATGGTTTTGAAAGGTTTATTGCAATGAAATGCTTATTCGGATGTTTTCTCTAACATTTTTTTTTTTTTTCAGAATAGGAAAATATCAAGTAGAATGACTTCGGAAGGGTTTGCAGCAAGTATTAGAAAACACTGCACTGTTGGCAGATGTGGATGAAGAACTCCGAAGGGTTGGCTATCCTAGTTTTGTTTACTCGGAATGGATGGGTGTCGTGGCCTTGATAACTCCGAAGGGTTGAGCAGAATATAACTAGGAAGGGTTGCCAGAAATGAGTAAACAACTTGGAAGGGTTGGCATAAGTGACTGAATAAAACAGTACTTGAGGGAGTTATGTAATTTGTATTTCTGCTGTTGTTTAAGAAAAGAAAATGGATTTGATTCACGACAAGAAGATAATGAGAAAAGTAAGAAGAATAAAGTTTTTGTTTACTATCAAAAAGATAATTGAAATGTTCAGTTTGAAGTCGTCATATAATCAAGACGCTTACCTATTATGAACGCGCATGCGGAAGTGACACGGGCAGTTTGAAAATCATATCTCCATCCAATATTCAGTATCTTTTAATATTTTTTCCTTAAATCCATAAGCAAGTTTTGATTGTAAACTATATAAGTAAGAGAAAATCATTTATGACCGACGTAAATTTGGTTTAAGCGCAATATGTTTATGTGTAATTAAATACAGCATTTCCAAATAGCGGTTTGTACTGAACGAAGAGGAAGTTTTTAGAGGCATGGTGCCAATTCATTACATGTTCTCGTTTGCCATTTACAATGTTCGATTCAATGTTTAAGTATGTAATTTGTTTTTATTGCATAAGCAAAGATATAAGTGACGTCCTTTTAGTGTATATATGCCTACTTTGAATCTTGTGTTTACGTTCGTGGAGACTATAGACATTTATTTTTGTAGATGGAAATCAAAAAGCAAAATAATTATTTTTGAATAAGAGATACTAGCCAACTCTGTGAAAGAAGTTCCATTATCTAACGGCCAGTTATGACCTGTTGTAATCTGTTTACATTAAGCTGAGGTACAAGTTTACACCTCAGTCCTTCTCTGACATTCCTTCTGGCAAGAGACACGAGACGTGCACGATAATCGAACTAAGATGTAATAGATTACCTGTATCAATGCAGATAAACTCTAGTGCTAGAAGACTGAAAAGTGATAAGAAATTATTTACTCTAATATCTGCACAGACTAGATATTGTGTTGCAGTAAGAAAGAAATAACTTTTCGGGCATCAATGTTATCTTTTATATTTCTCCTGATCACGGGAAAATTGTGATCCATCTTTAAAGAAAACGTCCTCAGATTTCAATAATATGAATAAAAAAGAATCAGATACGTTACACATATGGAAATATGTTTTTCGTTAAAAATCCTGTGAATGATATGTGAACTCATTGTAAACACTGAGGCTTCAAATGTGTATTAGAAAAAGAGTTAAGAAAAATTATCATTGCACTACCTTTGAATGAAGCTTTCTCGCAATACTTTGGGGGTAAGAGTATATGGACAATTTATGCGACGGCAGTAGTGTAGATTGAGTTCCAGAAGGTTGACAACAGTAGAGAGTGACTTTGTTTGAATTAAAAACAGTGGATGGACAGCTCGGAATCTAAATAGGAGTGGAGGATGAATGGTTTTGAAAGTTTTTTTTTCTTTTTTGCAGTGGAATGCGTATATCAGATGTTCTCTTCAGCAGCTTTTTCAGAATAGGAAAAGATCAAGTAGAATGACACCTCAAAAAGGTTTGAAGCAGTTATTATAAAAAAAACTGTACTGTTAGCAGATGTGAATTAAAAACTCCGAAGGGTTGGCTATCCTAATTCTGTCCCCTTGGAAGGGTTGAGTGTCGTGGCTTTGATAACTGAGAAGGGTTGAAGCAGAGTATATGTAACTAGGAAGGGATGGCAAAGGAGTAGATAACTTGGAAGGGTTGGCATAAGTGACTGAATAAAACAGTTCTTGAGGGAGTTGTGTAATTTTTCATTTCTGCTGTTGTTTAAGCCAAGAAAGTGTTCTTGATTCACGAAAAGAAGATAATGAGTGTTCCTCCCACACAAGTCCCATAGGAGGAGAAACCGGTGAAAAATAACTCGCGAGGCGGAGCGACACATGGGGGGTATCAAACAGCTCGAGTCTCGTGGTGTACTGAGTTTATTTACTTCGCTGAGTAAACATGATCTCTTCCGGCCAGTAAACAACAATAGGATCTTATACATTCAATAAGGCATCTTACAGACTGACGTGTCCACAATGGATTAAATGCGTCATTCCATTATTTTCGCAGTCAACTTTCATACGTCTGGCGCCAACATCGCCCCATCATAGGAGTACCTTTAACAACTCCTATCCTTACTCTTAACAACATAATCATATGTCATCAGGATGTATAAATACAAATGTCTCACTAAGAGTCAACTCAACCCTCACCCTGGGAAGCAAATGACACAATAAAACAATAAACAATACCCAAAGGGACTATACTGATCATCAACCTAAATCTACAATACATCTCAAACCCTCCAATCTCACATATTCAGTCTCTGAGGAGGCTTTACAGTTCCTCCTGTTCTAGACACATAAGTTGACGACGGTGTCATGGAGTGAGCTTCATCAGAACATTGAGCATATGCTGGGAAGGCATCTGTTGGTGGTAAGGGACTATGAGCTTCATCTGTTGTAGCATCCTCCCCTGCAGATGAAAGCTCCAAGTTATGCAGTTTTTGCACTGGCCTACTAATTACTCCCTTTGCAGTCTTAACTTTGACACCACGAATTATTCCATCCTTCCCAGGGAATAGCTCAACAATCACTTCAAGGGGCCATTGCAAACGAGGAGAATTATCTTCCCGAACCAGCACAGCAGATCCCTTCTCCAGTTTACATCTGGGTGTGAAACCTGTAATGATAGGGGGTAAATTCAATAAATAGTCAGACACCCACACATTCCAAAACTTATCAAGTTGTTGATGTCTCAGGCTTTCTCGCTCACATAGGTCCTTATGTGACATTTCAGGAACCTGGCAATCACCTTTAAGCTCTCTATGAAATCCAGCAGTGCGTCCAATCAAAAAATGAGGTGTTAAAGGGCTTACAGAATTAGGATCATCTGTGGCAAAAGTTAAGGGTCTGGAATTTACACATGCCTCAATTTCATGTAAGGTAGTCTCTAGCTCACATCTTGTTAAACATTTTATACCAAGAGTCTTTCTCAGAGCTAATTTAACAGATCGGACTAATCTTTCCCACCAACCTCGCCACCATGGAGCATGGGGTACAACAAACTTCCACTAGGGAGCAAGGGTGCCAAAGAACTGACGCATTTGTTTAGACACACTAATAAAAGTCTTGGCATTGTCAGAGCAAATAACTGACGGAAGGCGTCTTCTGGCAGAAAACCTACGAAAGGCGAGTAAGCATCATCATAAGACATAGAGTTAGTCAACTCTAAGTGTACTGCACGGACAACTCCACAAGTGAATAACAAAATGTACAGCTTCTTGCATGGATAATCAACACATAACAGTGGCCCAGCATAATCTACACCTGTCACAGTGAAAGGAGGAGCAGAGTTAATTCTTAGTCCTGGGAGAGGAGCTACAGGCTGACGGCAAGCTTGTGAGTGATGTCTACGACAAATCATACACTCTCTACAGACTACCTTAGCAAGCTTTCTTAATCCGACAATTAAGTAACAAGATCTTAATGTTGACATTAAAGTGGAAACACCACCGTGTTTCAGAAATACATGTTGGAAACTAACTAACAGCTTGGCAATGTGACCTGCTGGAATAATCATAGGATACTTGCAATCATAACTTAATTCAGCCTGGTCCAGCCGACTCTTGCTTCTCAAAAGACCATTTTCATCCATAAAAGGATTGAATTTCCTAATGTCAGAACTCTTAGGGAGTGACTTTCCAAGCATTAAGGCATTGATCTCTTGGCTGTACCTTTCTCTCTGAACACAAATTATTAACTTTGTCTTAGCTTGATCTAACTCTGTATAAGACAAGGGCCCAAAACATTTAACAGCATGAGGTTTACAATTGTTCACAAACCTTATTACCCAAGCTACACACTTAATAGCTTTTGTAAAATGACCCCAGCGGGCGTAGTCAATCCCTACTGATGGATGCTCGGACACTAAGCATGTCACTGGGCTGTCAGGGAATACCTCCTCTACAATGAGCAGTGCTGCTGGTACCTCATCCTGTTGCATGGGAGTAAAGTGTTCAGAGAGCCAAGCAGGACCATTCAGCCACGAGGTACAGGAAATTAAGTCTTCAGCAAAGGCACCTCTGGAAATAAGGTCTGCTGGATTATCTTTACCAGGAATATGCTTCCACTGAACTGGGGGATTAAACTCCGAATCTCAGTTACTCTATTCGCTACAAAGGTCTTCCATCTATTAGAGTCTCCCTTTATCCATGACAATGCTACTTTAGAATCAGTCCAGCAGTACATTTGTACATCAATTAAGTGTAGGGAAGTCTTCACAAATACAGATAGCCTAGCACACAGAAGAGCACCCATTAATTCCAACCTCGGCACCGACAATTTCTTGATAGGTGCTACCCTTCCTTTGGCTAGAACTAAGATTACCTTAAATGACCCGTCATTATCAGGAACTCTCAAGTATACACAGGCACCATACCCCTTCTCGGAAGCATCTCCAAAGGCATGCAGTTCTACATTTTGTAGCTTGTTCCATACAAGTTCTGGAAAGTAACAACGATTAACTTGCCATGTGTTAAGAACTTTTATATTTTGAACCCACTTCTGAAACCGGTGTTGCAATTCTGTAGGCAAGATCTCATCCCAAGAAAGTCCAAGTCTCCAAATATCTTGGAACATATTTTTTGCCATCATGATTACTGGGCATAGAAGGCCAAGAGGATCAAATAATTTACTGATGACACTGAGAACTGCTCTCTTTGTGGATGCTACCTCAAGATCCTTCAATTCTAAACAATCAAATGAAAAACTATCTCTAGTCAAACACCATTGTAACCAAGAATCTTTGTCCCTGCATGCTTGCTGGGCTCTAAGTAGTCATTAAATCTGTCTTTTAAGGCATTGCAGTTCGAGCTCCACTTTGAAAGTGTCATACTGGCCTTGGATAGAACTGACCGTGCCTCATCAAACTTAGCAAAGGCTTCCTCTGTACTGTCAGCTCCTGACAACCAGTCATCCACATATAGGTTATCCTTTAGCTCTGCAATAACTTCAGAATCAGAAAAGCTTTTAAGATGATGTTTAACAGTTGCGTTCAACAGAAATGGACTGCTTCTATTACCAAATGGAACTCTAGTAAATCTCATTATCCGAATGTTACCATTATAGTTCCAAAGAAATCTATGCACGTCCCTGTCTTCTTTCCTTACATTAATCTGGAGGAAAGCTTTAGTGATATCACCAGTTAAGGCAACCTTCCACCTTCTGAACCTCATAAGTACCTCTACCAACTGTGGGTTAAGAGGGGGACCCACCTCAAGACAGTGATTTAATGAGACTCCATTATAGCTCACAGCAGATGCGTCAAAGACTGGTCTTACTTTACTTGTAGTGCTGACTTCCCTGACGACAGGATGATGTGGAAGGTAGAATGTGGGGTATGGGCTGTTCATCTCACCCTCAGGTATCTCTTCAATGATGCCATCCCGTTCGTAACCCTCAAATATAGCATCATACTCCTGAAGTTTAGGATTGGATTTAAATTTATGCATCAAACATAACAACCTTTTCCTTGCAAGCCTTTCATTATTTTGGAGGCTACACTTATGCTCTGATTTCCAGGGAAGAGCAACCTCATATCTATCATCCTTAAACTTAACTGTCTCTGAAAAGGATTTTAACACACGATGGTTGCTAACATCAGGATATACTTCCTTGTCACAAATTCCCACTGACTCTAAATCCCAAAACTTATGTAACTCATTCTCATTGAAATTGTTAATGCATAACATCTGAGACAACGTAACATTTCCCTTGGATGCCGAAGCACAAATCCCAGACAGGATCCAACCAAACACCGTCTCTTGAGCCACCAATCCCTCAACCTGCAAATTCTTGTTGGGGATTACAAATTTCCAATAGGCATCAAGTCCCATCAAAATGTCAACATTTACCTTCCTGTCCCGCTCATACTCATCTGCTAACTGCACAGACTTAAAGGGCAGTTGGGTTTCAGCTGGAACACAAGGACGTAATAATGGAGCACATATTGTGGGCACTTCAGCTGCAAGTAAACACACTACTTCATTATCAACATCCACTAAATTCAGGTCATAAATATTACACTGGGTAGATCTAGAACTCTTACTTCCCCCAAAGGCAGAATAGGACATCTGTTCAGAAGATACCCATGTAGGCCTAACCTTCCTTACAAATTCACTCGACACATAGGATCGATCTGCCCCAGAGTCGAACAACAAGGTAGCTTCACTGTACTTGCCATGCCTTCCATACAATTTAACTTTTGCTGTCGGTAAGACACAACACCTTTGTTTAAACTGTGAAGAATGAGAAACACCAACTAGATCACCAGGCATAACATTGGTATCTCCCGTTTCCCCTTCACTCTCCTTGGCCGGCTGACTAACAGCCCTGCCCTTAGGTGAAACATTATCCTTTGAGCAGAGAAGGACATTATGGTTGCCTTTACACTTAGAGCACTTTGCCTTGCAACCTCTAGCTACGTGCCCCCTTTTTAAGCACTTAAAACCCAGCTCAGCAGAACGAATATTTTCCAGTCGTTCTGCACGTGGAAGTTTGATAACTTTAAAGCACTTTTCACTGGAATGGGACTTATTACAAAATCCACACCCACCTGAATATGTCTCTGAGACTGTCTGAAGAGCAAATGCAGAACTAGGAGACTTCTTTCTTCTCTCAGACTCCCTCACACTGCGGCCGTCTGTCCCTGCAGCAGTAGTCACGTCCTTAAAGGAGTCTGAGCGTTCACGGCGCTCAATCTCCTTCCTAAGAAAATCCAGCAGCCATGCGAGATCCCTTTCGTGGCCCGATCCTTCCCTCGACCACTCCAAACGGATGTCGCTCGGCAGACGAGACAAAATCACTGGGGTGAGGAAGAGGCCAAACTCACTGCCACTTACCCCCAGTGCCTCCAAACTCCTGATGTGGATCAGGAGGTCATCCTGCAGCTTCCTCAAGGCGGACACATAAGTCGTAGATCCTTGAGGCTTGAACGGCAGGCTCAAGCAAGAAGAGCTTGAATGTGAGCGAAGATAATCCTCTCTGGCTTCCCATACCGCTCCTTCAACAGATTACAGGCCACAGCATAATTAACTGCAGTAAGTGACAAGCCTTGGATGACAGACTTGGTCTCACCTTCCAATAAGGCTTGCAGATAGGTGAACTTGCTGATGGCTGGTAGAGTCGGGCCACGAACAAATCCCAGAATGACTGCCACTGGGTTAGTTCACCACTAAACTTCGGCAAGTCGACCCGTGGAAGGTTCACACTGGCACTAGTAGACACTGCGCTTGCACTTGCAGACTTATCTTCACTACTTCCCGACCCTTCATGGACGGCAGTCTTATCCAGTTTCGCCAACAGTTCGCCAGCCTGCACCCGAACAGCTCTAACACCACTGCGTAAACTATCTGCTTTGTCCAGGTCTGCTTCCAACAACTCAGGGTCACTTATTGTCAGTTCATATTCCGCTTGAACTAGGTCCAAGGTGTCTAGACGCTTATCTAAATCCGCTATAGCGTCTTCCAGCTGCACCCTGGACACAGTTGGCAGTTCAAGCAAAGTCCGCAAAGCCTTGGAGGCTCTCGTACACCATGCACGAGCAGCCGCCAGTCCTCTTTCAAGTTGCTCCTTCTCCGCCATCACGAGTAATCCCCACAGCTTGCCCCACGTAAATCCCCACGTAAAGGCTGCTCCCGGGTCTGGGCACCACTTGTTCCTCCCACACAAGTCCCATAGGAGGAGAAACCGGTGAAAAATAACTCGCGAGGTGGAGCAACACGTGGGGGGGGGGGGGTATCAAACAGCTCGAGTCTCGTGGTGTACTAAGTTTATTTACTCCGCTGTGTAAATATCTCTTCCAAACAACCATGGGATCTTATACATTCAATAAGGCATCTTACAGACTGACGTGTCCACAATGGATTAAATACTACGGTAAACATGGCAAAATTTTATGCGCCGCTGCACAGCTCAGGTAAACAAACCCATACGATGCCAGTGTCAACATCGTTCCAACCCCTGGCGCAACTCGCTGTTCATGTCTGCCTCTGCCACGGTCTGCGTCTCTCGAGATGCTTTGTCTACGTTTTTCTAGATGATGAATTTTAGAAGAAACTCTCCTCTTTGTCCTTCATTCACACTACCATACTTGTTCAGCTGACTTATCATCGACGAGGCGTTCCACTTGGCCATGCTGTCTACAAAAGGCTTCCATCCATACGTCTCCCTGTATTCCAAGACCCAGCTACGCTACATGCATCATCTCTACATCTCTATGATTTTCCCTGTGTAGGTCGAGGGGAAATGGTTTACACGTACATATCAAAGATGGTATAGGTACTCCTCTTCACAAGCTGCTTCCGTACACCACAAGACTTCGATGCGCGAGTCAGTGTAAAGCTCATTAAGCCACTTAAAGCAGGTCGTCAGCTGGGTCAACAGTCCTTTGTTGATGTGCGGATGCTGGCTGTGCAAAGGTTCATCGATCAGCTGTTCTATCCCCATGGCTGCTGCAGAGGGTTGTGGTTGTGATGTGTGGGTGGGGATAAAAGAAAAAAAAAAGTAGAATTAGCGATGAGTTTTGGGAGCTTGTGTTAAGCCCACGAGAGCTGAAATGAAAAAATGGTTTCTCGACCCTTTTTCAGAGGGCTGTGTAGAGTACTGCTTCGTCTGACTGAACGAGGTATTACTCGTCCCTGTCAGGAGGGAGGCATGGAGTGAGTGCAGTCACTGATGAGTCGTCACACTATCCAGTGTGCTATGCAGGTTGCGTTTATCTGTCCTGCATTGTCGGCTTTCATTCCAACAGCAATACAGAGACACTAGTCTGAGTATGTCTGTTCCTTGAAGCTTTGGTAGATGGTGGAAGGATCAAAGTGAAATATCATGACTCTTGCAGAGTTTCCAAGACCATAATAGGATGTGGGTGGTTCCCGGACGACGGTAGCATGGCTTGGGTCCGTGTGAGTTCAGCAACCATCATGACTTCACAACCATTCTGCTGGTGCAACTAGACTGGTTTCCTTCTCCCACTTCATCACCTTTCCTCTCTGCTGTTGCTGATTCATGGATAGACGAGGAAGAATGAAGCAGGAGGGAGAGAAAATAGTCCACTTTCACCAGCAGAATGGCTGTGCAGAAATCATTATTCTCACACAGTTCAGAACCCTGTGAGTGAAACCAGGTTTCAGATATTTTGAAGCTTTCCCTTAAAAATCTCCTTTTAGGGGTCGAGATATCAAACCTTCAAGAGGTCCACAGATGTTGCTGCTGGCCAATACCACGGCAGATCAGACCTGGCGATCTGGTCGCTCGCTGAACTTGGCAAAGATGGTCTTTCAAATAGAACGAATATGCTTTTATTTTCTTTAGGATTTCGACACTCCAATCTTTTCTCTACACACGAAGGTCTTTGACGCTAGATTCTAATTTCAGGTGGTGAAATGTCTATATAGACTCGCTGGGGACTTAATTGGAAGGGGTTCATTGAACTACGCAGGATGTCTGAAGGAAGGAGAAACCTGAGGACGACTACATGAAGGAGGTCAGTATAGTGTGGCATGGTTGGCTTGCATGCGGGGTCTACCGAGGGGTGCTCCAGGCGTGACGTCTTAACATGATAACGATTTACCTATGGACGCCAGGGATTCGAACCCCGATCTTACCGCGTGGCAGGCTGGTGTGCTAACCATTGTACCACGAGGTTACAAAAGCTTTCATTCTCGGACCAACCAATGGTACATGAGATCCCATATGACCTGAGAGGCTCGGGAAAGCCTGCAGGGTTACGAATCCTTGGCACCCACAGGTAGATCGTCATTTGTTCCATTTGTCCAGTTGAAGATGTCTGTCTACACGTCTTATACATGTAAGGTAGCAGAAAAACGTCATCTCCGCACCATACATAATTATGTAATGATGACATTCAGAAAGAGAAAATTGCATTAATTTACCGACATATTGTCATTAAGATGATCAAGAATAGTAAATCCCCAAACATATTGGTACGACTCTTGACTATGGTAATATGACAGATGGGTCCATGATGGCCCGGCCTTTGACTCAAGGTTGAGTCAAAGGCTCAGCCATCATACCCAAGGGTCGTGCCCAAGGGCCGTCCTGTCGTGCCTAAGGAGTTAACACATGTTCAAATGCAATATCACGTTATGTCAGGATATCTATGATGACAGACGTTCTAATCCCGAGTCATTGGGTCTGACAGGGGTCAGAGTGCCCAACTTAGAATATAAATCCTGGTGCTTCTTGCCCAACTTGGAATACACTCGTGTAACTTTCGAAGAAACTTCAGGTCAAGGACTGAAGAGGTCCACTTATTGTGGAGTTCAACCCTGCAAAACCCCAGGATTTGAATGGAGTTAAATCACTCGACCAGATGGAATCTGACAAATGAAAGGGATCTCAGAATCAGATCCCATTCTTATCCAGGACTAACTAAGGCCTGTCTCAATCATCTGTAGTTCTTAGGTAGTATCATGCATGCAACATGTACGAGATACTGGACACTGCACACAATAACGAAAAGTGTATTTCACGACGAAACTTTGTAATCAAAGTTGTTTATGTGTAGCAAGGTGTGTGTGTAAATATATATATATATATATATATATATATATATATATATATATATATATATATATATATATATATATATATATATATAAATATATATATATATATATATATATATATATATATATATATATATATATATATATATATATATATATATATATTTTCTTTCTTTCAAACTATTCGCCATTTCCCGCGTTAGCGAGGTAGCGTTAAGAACAGAGAACTGGGCCTTTGAGGGAATATCCTCACCTGGCCCCCTTCTCTGTTCCTTCTTTTGGAAAAAAAAAAAAAAAAAAAATAATGAGAGGGGAGGATTTCCAGCCCCCCGCTCCCTCCCCTTTTAGTCGCCTTCTACGACACGCAGGGAATACGTGGGAAGTATTCTTTCTCCCCTATCCCCAAGGATAATATATATATATATATATATATATATATATATATATATATATATATATATATATATATATATATATATATATATAGAAAAGCAAATGGATTTGTATGTAGCATTTATGGATCTGGAGAAGGCATATGATAGAGTTGATAGAGATGCTCTGTGGAAGGTATTAAGAATATATGGTGTGGGAGGAAAGTTGTTAGAAGCAGTGAAAAGTTTTTATCTAGGATGTAAGGCATGTGTACGTGTAGGAGGAGAGGAAAGTGATTGGTTCTCAGTGAATGTAGGTTTGCGGCAGGGGTGTGTGATGTCTCCATGGTTGTTTAATTTGTCTATGGATGGGGTTGTTAGGGAGGTAAATGCAAGAGTTTTGGAAAGAGGGGCAAGTATGAAGTCTGTTGGGGATGAGAGAGCTTGGGAAGTGAGTCAGTTGTTCTTCGCTGATGACACAGCGCTGGTGGCTGATTCATGTGTGAAACTGCAGAAGCAGGTGACTGAGTTTGGTAAAGTGTGTGGAAGAAGAAAGTTAAGAGTAAATGTGAATAAGAGCAAGGTTATTAGGTACAGTAGGGTTGAGGGTCAAGTCAATTGGGAGGTGAGTTTGAATGGAGAAAAACTGGAGGAAGTGAAGTGTTTTAGATATCTGGGAGTGGATCTGGCAGCGGATGGAACCATGGAAGCGGAAGTGGATCATAGGGTGGGGGAGGGGGCGAAAATTCTGGGGGCCTTGAAGAATGTGTGGAAGTCGAGAACATTATCTCGGAAAGCAAAAATGGGTATGTTTGAAGGAATAGTGGTTCCAACAATGTTGTATGGTTGCGAGGCGTGGGCTATGGATAGAGTTGTGCGCAGGAGGATGGATGTGCTGGAAATGAGATGTTTGAGGACAATGTGTGGTGTGAGGTGGTTTGATCGAGTGAGCAACGTAAGGGTAAGAGAGATGTGTGGAAATATAAAGAGCATGGTTGAGAGAGCAGAAGAGGGTGTTTTGAAGTGGTTTGGGCACATGGAGAGGATGAGTGAGGAAAGATTGACCAAGAGGATATATGTGTCGGAGGTGGAGGGAACAAGGAGAAGAGGGAGACCAAATTGGAGGTGGAAAGATGGAGTGAAAAAGATTTTGTGTGATCGGGGCCTGAACATGCAGGAGGGTGAAAGGAGGGCAAGGAATAGAGTGAATTGGAGCGATGTGGTATACCGGGGCTGACGTGCTGTCAGTGGATTTAATCAAAGCATGTGAAGCGTCTGGGGTAAACCATGGAAAGCTGTGTAGGTATGTATATTTGCGTGTGTGGACGTATGTATATACATGTGTATGGGGGTGGGTTGGGCCATTTCTTTCGTCTGTTTCCTTGCGCTACCTCGCAAACGCGGGAGACAGCGACAAAGTATAAAAAAAAAAGAAAAAAAAAAAAATATGGGTTGAAGAGAGTGGTGAGAGTAGGTGAGCTTGGGAAGGAGACTTGTATGAGGAAGTACCAGGAGAGACTGAGTACAGAATGGAAAAAGGTGAGAACAAAGGAGGTAAGGGGAGGTGGGGAGGAATGGGATATATTTAGTGAAGCAGTGAACGCTTGCGCAAAAGATGCTTGTGGCATGAGAAGCGTGGGAGGTGGGTTGATTAGAAAGGGTAGTGAGTGGTGGGATGAAGAAGTAAGATTATTAGTGAAAGAGAAGAGAAAGGCATTTGGACGATTTTTGCAGGAAAAAAAAAAAAAAAAAATATATATATATATATATATATATATATATATATATATATATATATATATATATATATATATATATATATATATATATATATATGTATGTATATATATATTATCACTGGGGATAGGGGAGAAAGAATACTTCCCACGCATTCCTCACGTGTCGTAGAAGGCGACTAAAGGGGACGGGAGCGGGGGGCCAGAAACCCTCCCCTCCTTGCATTTTAACTTTCTAAAAGGGGAAACAGAAGAAGGAGTCACGCGGGGAGTGCTCATCCTCCTCGAAGGCTCAGATTGGGGTGTCTAAATGTGTGTGAATGTAACCAAAATGAGAAAAAAGGAGAGATAGGTAGTATGTTTGACGAAAGGAACCTGGATGTTTTGGCTCTGAGTGAAATGAAGCTCAAGGGTTAAGGGGAAGAGTGGTTTGGGAATGTCTTGGGAGTAAAGTCAGGGGTTAGTGAGAGGACAAGAGCAAGGGAAGGAGTAGCACTACTCCTGAAACAGGAGTGGTGGGAGTATGTGATAGAGTGTAAGAAAGTAAATTCTAGATTGATATGGGTAAAACTGAAAGTTGATGGAGAGAGATGGGTGATTGTTGGTGCATATGCACCTAGGCATGAGAAGAAAGATCCTGAGAGGCAAGTCTTTTGGAAGCAGCTGAATGAGTGTGTTAGTGGTTTTGATGCACAAGACTGGGTTATGGTGATGGGTGATTTGAATGCAAAGGTGAGTAATGTGGCAGTTGAGGGAATAATTGTTATACATGCGGTGTTCAGTGTTGTAAATGGAAATGGTGAAGAGCTTGTAGATTTATGTGCTGAGAAAGGACTGGTGATTGGGAATACCTGGTTTAAAAAGCGAGATATACATAAGTATACGTATGGAAGTAGGAGAGGTGGCCAGAGAGCGTTATTGCATTACGTGTTAATTGATAGGCGCGTGAAAGTGAGACTTTTGGATGTTAATGTGCTGAGAGGTGCAACTGGAGGGATGTCTGATCATTATCTTGTGGAGGCGAAGGTGAAGATTTGTAGGGGTTTGCAGAAAAAAGAGATAATGTTGGGTTGAAGAGTGGTGAGAGTAGGTGAGCTTGGGAAGGAGACTTGTGTAAGGAAGTACCAGGAGAGACTGAGTGCAGAATGGAAAAAGGTAAGAACAAAGGAGGTAAGGGGAGGTGGGGAGGAATGGGATATATTTAGGGAAGCAGTGAACGCTTGCGCAAAAGATGCTTGTGGCATGAGAAGCGTGGGAGGTGGGTTGATTAGAAAGGGTAGTGAGTGGTGGGATGAAGAAGTAAGATTATTAGTGAAAGAGAAGAGAAAGGCATTTGGACGATTTTTGCAGGGAAAAAATGAAAATGAGTGGGAGATGTATAAAAGAACGAGGCAGGAGGTCAAGAGAAAGGTGCAAGAGGTGAAAAAGAGGGCAAATGAGAGTTGGGGTGAGAGAGTATCATTAAATTTTTGGGAGAATAAAAAAGATGTTTTGGAAGGAGGTAAATAAAGTGCGTAAGACAAGGGAGCAAATGGGAACTTCAGTGAAGGGGGCTAATGGGGAGGTGATAACAAGTAGTGGTAATGTGAGAAGGAGATGGAGTGAGTATTTTGAAGGTTTGCTGAATGTGCTTGATGATAGAGTGGCAGATATAGAGTGTTTTGGTCGAGGTGGTATGCAAAGTGAGAGGGTTAGGGAAAATGATTGGGTAAACGGAGAAGAGGTAGTAAAACCTTTGCGGAAGATGAAAGCCGGCAAGGCAGCAGGTTTGGATGGTATTGCAGTGGAATTTATTAAAAAAGGGGGTGACTGTATTGTTGACTGGTTGGTAAGGTTATTTAATGTATGTATAATTCATGGTGAGGTGCCTGAGGATTGCCGGAATGCTTGCATAGTGCCATTGTACAAAGGCAAAGGGGATAAGAGTGAGTGCTCAAATTACAGAGATATAATTTGTTGAGTATTCCTGGTAAATTATATGGGAGGGTATTGAATGTGAGGGGGAAGGCATGTACAGAGCATCAGATTGGGGAAGAGCAGTGTGGTTTCAGAAGTGGTAGAGGATGTGTGGATCAGGTATTTGCTTTGAAGAATGCATGTGAGAAATACTTAGAAAAGCAAATGGATTTGTATGTAGCATTTATGGATCTGGAGAAGGCATATGACAGAGTTGATAGAGATGCTCTGTGGAAGGTGCTAAGAATATATGGTGTGGGAGGCAAGTTGTTAGAAGCAGTGAAAAGTTTTTATCGAGGATGTAAGGCATGTGTACGTGTAGGAAGATGGGAAAGTGATTGGTTCTCAGTGAATGTAGGTTTGCGGCAGGGGTGTGTGATGTCTCCATGGTTGTTTAATTTGTTTATGGTTGGGGTTGTTAGGGAGGTGAATGCAAGAGTTTTGGAAAGAGGGGCAAGTATGCAGTCTGTTGTGGATGAGAGAGCTTGGGAAGTGAGTTAGTTGTTGTTCGCTGATGATACAGCGCTGGTGGCTGATTCATGTGAGAAACTGCAGAAGCTTGTGACTGAGTTTGGTAAAGTGTGTGAAAGAAGAAAGTTAAGTGTAAATGTGAATAAGACCAAGGTTATTAGGTACAGTAGGGTTGAGGGTCAAGTCAATTGGGAGGTAAGTTTGAATGGAGAGAAACTGGAGGTAGTAAAGTGTTTTAGATATCTGGGAGTGGATCTGGCAGCGGATGGAACCATGGAAGCGGAAGTGAATCATAGGGTGGGGGAGGGGGCGAAAATTCTGGTAGCCTTGAAGAATGTTTGGAAGTCGAAAACATTATCTCGAAAAGCAAAAATGGGTATGTTTGAAGGAATAGTGGTTCCAACAATGTTGTATGGTTGCGAGTCGTGGGCTATGGATAGAGTTGTGCGCAGGAGGGTGGATGTACTGGAAATGAGATGTTTGAGGACAATATGTGGTGTGAGGTGGTTTGATCGAGTAAGTAATGTAAGGGTAAGAGAGGTGTGTGGAAATAAAAAGAGTGTGGCTGAGAGAGCAGAAGAGGGTGTTTTGAAATGGTTTGGTCACATGGAGAGAATGAGTGAGGAAAGATTGACCAAGAGGATATATGTGTCAGAGGTGGAGGGAACGAGGAGAAGTGGGAAACCAAATTGGAGGTGGAAAGATGGAGTGAAAAAGATTTTGAGTGATCGGGGCCTGAACATGCAGGAGGGTGAAAGGCGTGCAAGGAATAGAGTGAACTGGAACGATGTGGTATACCGGGGTCGACGTACTGTCAATGGATTGAGCCAGGGCATGTGAAGTGTCTGGGGTAAACCATGGAAAGCTGTGTAGGTATGTATAATTGCGTGTGTGGACGTATGTATATACATGTGTATGGGGGTGGGTTGGGCCATTTCTTTCGTCTGTTTCCTTGCGCTACCTCGCAAACGCGGGAGACAGCGACAAAGCAAAAAAAAAGAAAAGAAAAAAAAAAAAAAAAATATATATATATATATATATATATATATATATATATATATATATATATATATATATATATATATATATATATATATATATATATATATATATATATATATAATACAAACCTCCAACAGCCAGGATCGAACCCGAGACCCATGTGCAACAGGCGGGAGTGCAAGGGTCTCGGGTTCGATCCTGGCTGTTGGAGGTTTGTATGTTCTATGAAGGTGCGCGGTCATATACACTTTGTGTGTATATATATACAGGTCCTCGTCCCTACTAATTAGCATCTAATATTATTGACAGACTTGTTACACGCTCCTGACCTCGTTACACGCTCCTGACTTCGTTAGACTTGCGTCTTGCAGTGACATTAAAGCGACATATGCCGGAGTATGTGGTCAAAGGGAAGAAGGTTGGGGGAGGTTGAATCCTGAATGTCTGTAGAAAGGATCTGATCATAACTGGCGTCCCTGAGATCTGTATAAAGGATTCGGGTCTTCTTGGCAATCCCCCTAGAAACCCACCAAGTAAAAGAATTGAGGCCAAAGCGACGTCGGAGGGAATGAATGGAGACCACGAATGTTACGGACTGACCGTGCGTAGATGTGGGCCCGTCCTCGTCCAGATACGTGTACGAAATGATTCTTATTTTTTTTACGGGTGATAATCGAGTTGATCTTTTTCGATGCGTTAGGATTGGAAATATTTTGTGCGTGATTGGCGAATGATTTTTACGCACGGTGAGTGATTTTTTTGATCCTGTGATAATGATTATGTGTGTATGTGTGCGTGCGTGCGTGCGTGCGTGCGTGCGTGCGTGCGTGCGTGTGTGTGTGCGTGCGTGCGTGCGTGCGTGCGTGCGTGCGTGCGTGCGTGTGTGTGTGCGTGCGTGCGTGCGTGCGTGCGTGCGTGCGTGTGTGCGTGCGTGTATGCGTGCGTGCGTGCGTGCGTGTGTGCGTGCGTGCGTGCGTGCGTGCGTGCGTGCGTGCGCGCGTGCGTGCGTGTGTGTGTGCGTGCGTGCGTGCGTGCGTGCGTGCGTGTGTGCGTGCGTGTGTGCGTGCGTGCGTGCGTGCGTGTGTGCGTGCGTGCGTGTGTGCGTGCGTGCGTGCGTGCGTGTGTGTGTGCGTGCGTGCGTGCGTGCGTGCGTGCGTGCGTGCGTGCGTGCGTGCGTGCGTGCGTGCGTGCGTGCGTGCGTGCGTGCGTGTGTGCGTGCGTGCGTGCGTGCGTGTGTGCGTGCGTGTGTGTGTGCGTGCGTGCGTGCGTGCGTGCGTGCGTGTGTGCGTGCGTGTGTGCGTGCGTGCGTGCGTGCGTGCGTGTGTGCGTGCGTGTGTGCGTGCGTGTGTGCGTGCGTGCGTGCGTGCGTGCGTGCGTGTGTGCGTGCGTGTGTGCGTGCGTGTGTGCGTGCGTGCGTGCGTGCGTGCGTGCGTGCGTGCGTGCATGCGTGCGTGCGTGCGTGCGTGCGTGCGTGCGTGTGTGCGTGCGTGCGTGCGTGCGTGCGTGCGTGCGTGCGTCAGATTACGTCCGTGTGACGATCATTTTCCTTGTGATGATTAGAATTCTTCCACTCGTAATGATCACCGTTGAAGTTTGGCGATCAAGAAGTTGTCTGGGAGGCGAGCCACGACCTGCTGCTGCTGATGGTGAGAGTGATGCAGGATCCAGATGCTCCGGCAGCGCCTTCGTCAGCCAAACTTCGAAGATGCGCAGGGGCGCCGACGAAGGAGTGGGTTTCATCGATTCTTCTTCTTCTTCTTCGGATCAGGTCGGGACGCCTCGCTCACTGGAACAGACTCGGCATCAAGCCATACCATCCCAGACGTGTGTGGCTGTGTTTACCTTCAATGTATCTTATCTTCAGTGTGTTGAAGGGCGTCGCTTGCCTCGAATCATCGTCTTGCCAGTTATATTTTCCCATCAGGTGCAAGACCAGAGGAGGAGTGATATGAGAAGTTGAAATTCCTCGTGCAATAATCCGTTTTCTATGGTATGATTAGTATGATGTACTTTATTATGGTATCTTATCTGTGGTTTAACGTATCTTGCTAATGTTATCGTACGTGCCGCACAAAAAGGAGGAATGAGTATCGTTTTTAGGAGCAAGTCGGAAGGAGATGGATTGAACGGAAAACTCGATATTACGGACGCGCACAAGGATTCCATGTAACGGACAACCCCGGTATAACGCAAAGATTAAATCAAGTCCAAAAAATAAATATTCGAATAAATAACTCTTAATAACGCGAAGTTCGTTACTAACAGGTAGAACTAGAAAGACAATTTCTACATAACATAAAAAGAATTTTATAGATCCAATTTGTCAACTAAAATTCGTTAAAATAATTTCGTTATAAAAACATGTCTTTGGTCACACCTGCTAAAGTCATTAGGCGTTGCCATAACACTTGTTACCATCATACACTGTTAGCGTCACATCTGGCTCCACAACACGTTGTAACACCTCTCGATACATTACACTTTTTACCATCACACCTGTTACCGCCACGTTACCCCTCTCACTTGCCAGTGACACCTGTTACCATCAAACGTTGTAACACTACTTTTGTTACACCACATCTGTCACCGTCACACCTGTTACCGTCAGACATTGTAACTCTACTCTTGCTACATCACACCTGTTACCGTCACGCCTACTTTACCTCTACACTTGGCCTCGTCACACGGGCGGCCGTGCTAGCACACCTGGTGTCACGCCTGGACAACATTTTTCATTATCATCACTTGTGAGAACCCAAGGAAAATTTTTTTTAAAAGGTGGAAAGTTATGGTAATATATGCAGGAGACGCGTGTGTTGCTGCCTAGCTGGCATTATCGTACAGGACAGGTGGTCGTGCGGGCGCCGGATGGGCGGGGATGATGGCCGACGGAACAGGAGGTAATTTGAGGGTTTTCCTGTCTCTGTGGGATGGCCGGCCCGAGCACAGCATTTCCGACGGAAATTCTTGGGGGAAATGTACCGCTGGCGGTGGTGGGGTGGGTGGGTCCCGCCCGGGTCCCGCCCCTCAGCCAATCACGTGGCCATCACGTGTTAATTACGCCCCGCCGCGCCGCCCGCCGCGCCGCCTGCCGCGCCACACACGCCCCTCGGGATGCGCGCGGGAAGGGCGGGTTTCGCCTGCCCGGCGGCCGGGCGCGGGGTCGCCCAGATCAACCAATGGGAGGCGGTGGAGAGAGGTGGGCGTGGCCTGGGTTCTGCCACCAGGATATTGATTCACCTCCCCCCCACCCCCCCCACCTGTGCCCCCTACTACATCTCGGGGGGGGGGGGGCTACTATATACTAGGGGCCCCCAACCATCACTATACTCCTAGGGGTCCCCCACTGTAATGCTGGGGCCCCTCCGTGCGTGTAGGGCCCATACCACACTAACACCTACCCTACCACACCGTACCGTAGCAGCGAGGGGCCCCTATGAAAGGATCCGCTCTACCACTTCAAGGGCCCCTTCCACAACTCGGGCCCCTCATTAATAAGAAAGAAGGGCATTCAGCTTTACTTCACAGGCACCAACCACACCGCGGGGCCCAACGAACAACATCTCTCGACCTAACCTAACCCCCCCCTCCCCTCTCCTCTGGGGGGGGGGGGGGGTAAAAATCTCTTCGAAGCTCAGGTTCCTCCACGCGCCGCCTCCCGGGGATTCGCTCAACCACATTTAA
>NC_092242.1:46538904-46545593 GCF_036320965.1 Panulirus ornatus | reverse complement strand
CTAAGGATTACCCAATACCTTTATAGTAATTTCTTCAGTATGGATCCTTGATGTAATTTATGAATGTAGGAAGTTATATATATATATATATATATATATATATATATATATATATATATATATATATATATATATATATATATATATATATATATATATATATATATTCCCTGGGGATAGGGGAGAAAGAATACTTCCCACGTATTCCCTGCGTGTCGTAGAAGGCGACTAAAAGGGAAGGGAGCGGGGGGCTGGAAATCCTCCCCTCTCGTTTTTTTTTTTTTTTTTCTAATTTTCCAAAAGAAGGAACAGAGAAGAGGGCCAGGTGAGGATATTCCCTCCAAGACCCAGTCCTCTGTTCTGAACGCTACCTCGCTATTGCGGGAAATAGCGAATAGTATGAACAAATATATATATATATATATTCCTATGAGTGTACGGGGAAAATGAAACAGGAAAACTTCCCAGGTGCACTTTCGTGTGATAATCACATCATCAGGGGAGACACAAGAGAGAAATATAACAGTCAGTTGATATACATCGAAGAGACGAAGCTAGGACGCCATTTGGTAAACATAGGAATATCTTGATCACGCGCGAAATTGTGATCCTTTCCAATATATATATATATATATATATATATATATATATATATATATATATATATATATATATATATATATATATATATTTTTTGCTTTGTCGCTGTCTCCCGCGTTAGCGAGGTAGCGCAAGGATACAGACGAAAGAATGGACCAACCCACCCACATACACATGTATATACATACACGTCCACACACGCAAATATACATACCGATACATCTCAACGTATACATATATATACACACACAGACATATACATATATACACATGTACATAATTCATACTGTCTGCCTTTATTCATTCCCATCGCCACCTCGCCACACATGAAATAAACCCCTCCCCCTCATGTGTGCGAGGTACCGCTAGGAAAAAACAACAAAGGCCACATTCGTTCACACTCAATCTCTAGCTGTCATGTAATAATGCACCGAAACTACATCTCCCTTTCCACATCCAGGCCCCACACAACATTCCATAGTTTACCCCAGACGCTTCACATGCCTTGCTTAAATCCATTGACAGCACGTCGACCACGGTATACCACATCTTTCCAATTCACTCCATTCCTTGCACGCCTTTCACCCTCTTGCATGTTCAGGCACCGATCATTCAAAATCTTTTTCACTCCATCTTTCCACCTCCAATTTGGTCTCCCACTTCTCCTCGTTCCCTCCACCTCTGACACATATATCCTCTTTGTCAATCTTTCCTCACTCATTCTCTCCATGTGACCAAACCATTTCAAAACACCCTCTGCTGCTCTCTCAACCACACTCTCTTTATTACCACACATCTCTCTTACCCTATTATTACTTACACGATCAAACCACCTCACACCACATATTGTCCTCAAACATCTCATTTCCAGCACATCCACCCCTCCTCCGCACAACTCTATCCATAGCCCACGCCTCGCAACCATATAATATTGTTGGAACCACTATTCCTTCAAACATACCCATTTTTGCTTTCCGAGATACTGTTCTCGACTTCCACACATTCTTCAAGGCTCCCAGAATTTTCGCCCCCTCCCCCACCCTATGATTCACTTCCGCTTCCATGGTTCCATCCGCTGCCAAATCCACTCCCAGATATCTAAAACACTTTACTTCCTCCAGTTTTTCTCCATTCAAACTTACCTCCCAATTGACATGACCCTCAGCCCCACTGTACCTTGCTCTTGCTCTTATTCACCTTGCTCTTATTCACATTTATTCTCAGCTTTCTTCTTTCACACACTTTACCAAACTCAGTCACCAGCTTCTGCAGTTTCTCACATGAATCAGCCACCAGCGCTGTATCATCAGCGAACAACAACTGACTCACTTCCGAAGCTCTCTCATCCACAACAGACTTCATACTTGCCCCTCTTTCCAAAACTCTTGCATTCACCTCCCTAACAACCCCATCCATAAACAAATTAAACAACCATGGAGACATCACACACCCCTGCTGCAAACCGACATTCACTGAGAACCAATCAATTTTCTCTTCCTACACGTACACATGCCTTACATCCTCGATAAAATTTTTTTTTTACTGCTTCTAACAACTTGCCTCCCACATCATATATTCTTAATACCTTCCAAAGAGCATCACTATCAACTCTATCATATGCCTTCTCCAGATCCATAAATGCTACATACAAATCCATTTGCTTTTCTAAGTATTTCTCACATACATTCTTCAGAGCAAACACCTGATCCACACATCCTCTACAACTTCTGAAACCCCACTGCTCTTCCCCAATCTGATGCTCTGTACATGCCTTCACCCTCTCAGTCAATACCCTCCCATATAATTTATCAGGAATACTCAATAAGCCTATGCCTCTGCAATTTGAACACTCACTTTTATCCCCTTTGCCTTTGTACAATGGCACTATGCAAGCATTCCGCCAATCCTCAGGCACCTCACCATGAATCATACATACATTGAATAACCTTACCAACCAGTCAACAATACAGTCACCTTTTTTAATAAATTCCACTGCAATACCATCCAAACCTGCTGCCTTGCCGGCTTTCATCTTCCGCAAAGCTTTTACTACCTCTTCTCTGTTTACCAAATCATTTTCCCTAACCCTCTCACTTTGCACACCACCTCGACCAAAACACCCTATATCTGCCACTCTATCATCAAACACATTCAACAAACCTTCAAAATACTCACTCCATCTCCTTCTCACATCACCACTACTTGTTATCACCTCCCCATTAGCCCCCTTCACTGAAGTTCCCATTTGCTCCCTTGTCTTACGCACTTTATTTACCTCCTTCCAGAACATCTTTTTATTCTCCCTAAAATTTAATGATACTCTCTCACCCCAACTCTCATTTGCCCTCTTTTTCATCTCTTGCCCCTTTCTCTTGACCTCCTGCCTCTTTCTTTTATACATCTCCCACTCATTTGTATTATTTCCCTGCAAAAATCGTCCAAATGCCTCTCTCTTCTCTTTCGCTAATGATCTTACTTATTCATCCCACCACTCACTACCCTTTCTAATCTGCCCACCTCCCACGCCTCTCATGCCACAAGCATCTTTTGCGCAAGCCATCATTACTTCCCTAAATACACCCCATTCCTCCCCCACTCCCCTTGCATCCTTTGTTCTCACCCTTTTCCATTCTGTACTCAGTCTCTCATGGTACTTCCTCACACAAAAAAGCGCTCACCGCATCTTGCTTGGTAAATAAGACTATTTCCCTCATCTTGATTCAAACACATTTTTAGTTGCTCCTTGAGTGCAGCTTTTAATTTTTTTTACCAACAGCTCAGTTCAGTACTCAAAAGCCTTTTTTCATTTAGTGCGAGTTTGGCAAGGTATTAACTTTATCATGCTTTCGATGACCTATGTGTGGCACGCTCCACAACAGTTTGATTTGAAATTCTTTATTAGCAACGAACGCATATCTCTATCTGTCTTTAGCGGAAAGTATGTTATTACATTCTGGTCTCAGGGTAAATAGACACTCTGTTACGTTGTTTTCAGTCAAGCGAGAACGCACGTGTTTAAGAGGAATGGTTTTTAGAAGCATATTGAATATGAATATTGTGAGAAATTAATATCTTGAGTGTATAACTAGGTATAATGATATCAAAGTTAGTTATGTTCCAGGGTGACGGAAAGGGGTGTTGCTTACTATGTTGTACAAGAGATATAATCGATCTACTATTATACTATTAGCTGTTATTTGATTTACTTAGATATACCGTTCCTTACTTTCATATATTTATTAGGTTCCTTTAACACGCTGGGTCGCTGATGAATCCCCTGTGTTAGATAAGTTGTCAGTCGCTTCTGATGCATCGAACGTTAGTTCCCATGTCACTGTTGGCCATGAGGGCATACTGTGAGATGGCTTGTGCTGGGCACAGCTCGTATGGAAACTGATGCATGGACTCACAAACATTTTACTAATAGTGACATACCGATGATCAAATGCTTTACCTGCAAAATGGAACACTGATTTACTAATGATAACTTACATCAAAGTTGCTTAATTCCAGTTTTAGGCAATCATCTGGCCATATTGTGGGAACCTTTTCATAGCAATGATGAGCCCTGGTCTACCATTGTATGTCCAGGGACGAGGCCACACTGTGGGAGCCTCGTGGTACCATTTATGAAGCCTGTCCTGCTGCCGTGTGACCCTGGACGTGGCAACGCTGTGTGAGTCTGGCGGTACCAGTTACGAACTTGGTCGCGCTCCCGTGTGACCCTGGACGTGGCCACAGTGTATGTGTAGAGGCAGCGTTTAATAAGGAGAAAGCGGGAGGAGACGGATGTGGCTGATCCTGCAGAACCATCACGGAGGTAATGCAGTGCTGTCAGAAAAACCGCGGCAGGAAATTACCGTAGCAGGAAATTAAAGTATCTTATATAGCTGAAAATTGCAGATGAATGAAAAATGACTGTGTAGGAAAACTGGAAAAGGAAGAATATCGGAATGAAGTCAGTAAAGGGAAGCCTGCAAGTGATTCATAAAAGTCGACGTAAATCACAAATTTCAGAGCAACCACTAAAAATAAACGCGAATATTCGAGTTTTCGTGACAAATTACATCTTCAGGAATATAGTGAACAAAAGTAGGTTCCAAATATATATATATATATATATATATATATATATATATATATATATATATATATATATATATAAATTTATTTACGTTATTTATCATACTTCGTCGCTGTCTCCCGCGTTTGCGAGATAGCGCAAGGAAACAGACGAAAGAAATGGCCCAACCCTCCATCATACACATGTATATACATACACGTCCACACACGCACATATACATGCCTATAAATCTTAACAAATATATATATATATATATATATATATATATATATATATATATATATATATATATATATATATATATATATATATATATATATATATATATATATATATTTATATGTATATGCATATATATAGACATATACATATATACACATGTACATAAGTCATACTGTCTGTTTTTATTCATTCCCGTCGCCATCCCGCAACACATGAAATGACAACCCCCTCATCCCACATGTGCGCGAGGTAGCGCTAGGAAAACACAACAAAGGCCATATTCTTTCACAATCAGTCTCTAGTTGTCATGTATAATGCGCAGAAACCACAGTTCCCTTTCCACATCCAGGTCCCACAAAACTTTCCATGGTTTACCCCAGACGCTTCATATGCCCTGGTTCAATCCATTGACAGCACGTCGACCCAGGTATACCACATCGTTCCAATTCACGCTATTCCTTGCACGCCTTTCACCCTCCTGTATGTTCAGGCCCCGATCGCTCAAAATCTTTTTCACTTCATCTTTCCACTTCCAATTTGGTCTCCCACTTCTAGTTCCCTCCACCTCTGACACATATATCCTCTTTGTCAATCTTTCCTCACTCATTCTATCCAAGTGACTAAACCATTTCAAAACACCCTCCTCTGCTCTCTCAACCACACACTTTTTATTACCACACATATCTCTTACCCTTTCATTACTTACTCGATCAAACCACCTCACACCACATATTGTCCTTAAACATCTCATTTCCAGCACATCCACCCTCCTGCGCACAACTCTATCCATAGCCCACGCCTCGCAACCATATAACATTGCTGGAACCACTATTCCTTCAAACATACCCATTTTTACTTTCCGAGATACTGTTCTCGACTTCCACACATTTTTCAACGCTCCCAGAGCTTTTGCACCCTCCCCCACCGTATGACTCACTTCCGCTTCATTGGTTCCATCCGCTGCCAAATCCACCACCATATATCTAAAACACTTCATTTCCTTCACTTTTTCTCCATTCAAACTTACCTCCCATTTGACATGTCCCTCAACCCTACTGTACCTAATAACCTTGCTCTTATTCACATTTACTCTCAACTTTCTTCTTTCACACACTTTACCAAACTCATTCACCAGCTTCTGTAGTTTCTCACCCGAATCAGCCACCAGCGCTGTATCATCAGCGAACAACAACTAACTCACTTCCCAAGCTCTATCATGCACAACAGACTGCATACTTGCCCCTCTTTCCAAAAGTCTTGCATTCACCTCCCTAACAACCCCATCCATAAACAAATTAAACAACCATGGAGACATCACACATCCCTGCCGCAAACCAACATTCACTAAGAACCAATCACTTTCCTATCTTCCTACACGTACACACGCCTTACATCCTCGATAAAAACTTTTCACTGCTTCTAACAACTTGCATCCCACACCATATATTCTTAATACCGTCCAAAGAGCATCTCTATCAACTCTATCATATGCCTTCTCCAGATCCAAAAATGCTACGTACAAATCCATTTGCTTTTCTAAGTATTTCTCACATATATTCTTCAAAGCAAACACCTGATCCACACATCCTCTACCACTTCAGAAACCACACTGCTCTTCCCCAATCTGATGCTCTGTACATGCCTTCACGCTCTCAATCAATACCCTCCCATATGATTTCCCAGGAGTACTCAACAAACTTATGTCTCTGTAACTGAGCACTCCACTTTATCCCCTTGCATTTGTACAATGGCACTATGCAAGCATTCCGCCAATACCTCCTGG
>NC_092242.1:46476068-46538804 GCF_036320965.1 Panulirus ornatus | reverse complement strand
GGTGATTTGGTTGTTGAGGGTTTGGGGAAAGGTTATTAATGTATGTATACTCATAGTGAAGGGCCTGAGGACGGCAAAGGCTTCCATAGTGCCATGTACAAAGTCAAAAGGGAAAAGATTGAGCGCCAAATTACAGGGGTATCTCTGAAAAAAGTTTGTTGATTTTCCGGGAAATTACATGGGGGGGTATTGTTGATAGGGAAACCCCATGTCGAGAATCAGATTGGGGAAGAGGGGTTTCAAAGTAGTAAGGATGTGTGATCATTTTGCTTTGAAGAATGTATGTGGAAATATTTAAAAAACAAATGTATTTGTATGTAGCATTTAGGGTCTGGAGAAGGCATAGATAGAGTTATAAAGATGCCTTGGAAGGTTTTAAGAAAAAGGGTGGGGGGGAAAAGTTGTTTGAAGATGAAAATTTTTTAAAACTGTAAGGTTTTTACGATATGAAAAAGGAAAGTGATGGTTCTCATGAATTTGGGTTTTTCCCAAAAGGGGGTGGTGATGTTCCAGGTTTTTAATTGTTTTGGGATGAATTGTTGGGGGGTTGACGCAAAGTTTTGGAAAGTGGGGAAAATAGCATTGTTGGGATGAGAGGCCTGGGTAGGGTCATTTATTTTTTCGCTATGAACACCCGGGTGCTGATTCTGAAGAAACTGCAGAAGCTGGTGATATTTGATACAGTGGTAAAACAAGAAGCAGAGGTAAATGTAATAAGATCGAGGTTTTTAGGTACAGTAGGGTTGAGGCCAATTAAAATGGGGGGAAAGTTTAAAGGGGGGAAAATTTTGGAGGAAGTAAAGGTTTTTTAGATATCTGGGAGTAATTTGGCAGGGGGGAAACCAGGGAAAGGGGAAGTGAATCATAAGGGGGGGGGGGGCAAAAATTTCGGGGTGTTAAAGAATGGGAAGTCGAGAAATTATTTTTGGAAAAAAAAATGGGTGTGTTGAAGGAAGGGTTCCCAAAAATTTATATGGTTGCGGGCGTGGGTAGGATAGTGTTGTCGGAGCAGGGGGGATGTGGGGAAATGAATGTTTGAAAACCCATTTTTTTTTTTTTGGTGTGAGGTGGTTTGATCGGTAACTAATAATGGGGTAAGAGAGATTGGGGTAATAAAAAGATGTGGTTGAGAGAGCAGAAAAAGGGTGTTTTGAAAGGGTTTGGCACATGGAAGGGAAAGAGTGAGGAAAGATGGCGAAAGAATATATATTTAGGGTGGAGGGAATGAGGAGAAGTGAGAGACAAATGGAGGGGGACAGATGGAGTGAAAAAGATTTTTGGGGATCAGGGCCTGAACATGCAGGAGGGGGAAAGGGGTGCAAAGGGAAAAGATGAATTGGAACGGTGGGGATACCGGGGTTTATTCTGTCAATAATTAAAAACCGGGTTTGTGAAGCTCTGGGGTAAACCAGGAAAGTTTTGTGGGGCCAGGAGTGGAAAGGGACTGTGGTTTTTAAGCATTATTTCAAACAGCTAAACTGAGTGTGAACGAATGGGGCCTTCGTTGTCTTTTCTAGTGACCTCGAACATGAGGGGAAGGGGTTGTTATTTCATGTGGGCGAGGGGGCGATGGGGGAATAAAGCAAACAGAGAATTATGTACATGTGTATATATGATATGTCTGTTGTTATATATATGATATGTTTAAAAATAGGGATTACATTTTCGTGTGTGGACCTTAGTATATCATGTGTATTTTCTCTTTTCCTTTCGCTCCTTCAACCAGTTTCAAAACAAAAAAAATTAAACAATTTTTTTAAAATTTTTTTACTTTTTTGGGGGGACACAGCCCTGAAAAAATTGAAAAATTTAAATTTATTACTTTTTTTTTACACATTTAGTCCGCCCCCCGCATTTTTATAGGCAAGAAACGGGACAAAATAAACCAACCCACCCTCATACACAGATTAAAAATTCCCCCCCTTTTAAAAATTTTTTTTTTCTTTCGTTTCCCCCATCCAAAACAAAAAAAATGGACAACCCCCCCCAAACACATTTAAAAAAATCACCCCCACACACGAAAATCCTACCATAACTAAATTTAACATTTTCCCAAAACCCAAAAATAAAAACCCTCCAAAAAATTTCCATTCCCTTTTTAAATTCTTCCCAGCCATAAATCCTCCCCTTTCCCCCCCCTGTTGCGGGTAGCCGGGAAAAAGACAAAAAAGGCCCAACACCCCCACCCAGAATAACCCGCCACACCCCTTTACAACCCATACAACTTTCCATGGTTTACCCCAGACGCTTCACATGCCCTGATTCAATCCACTGACAGCACGTCAACCCCGGTATACCACATCGATCCAATTCACTCTATTCCTTGCACACCTTTCACCCTCCTGCATGTTCAGGCCCCGATCACTCAAAATCTTTTTCACTCCATCTTTCCACCTCCAATTTGGTCTCCCACTTCTCCTCGTTCCCTCCACCTCCGACACATATATCCTCTTGGTCAATCTTTCCTCACTCATTCTCTCCATGTGCCCAAACCATTTCAAAACACCCTCTTCTGCTCTCTCAACCACGCTCTTTTTATTTCCACACATCTCTCTTACCCTTACATTACTTACTCGATCAAACCACCTCACACCACACATTGTCCTCAAACATCTCATTTCCAGCACATCCATCCTCCTGCGCACAACTCTATCCATAGCCCACGCCTCGCAACCATACAACATTGTTGGAACCACTATTCCTTCAAACATACCCATTTTTGCTTTCCGAGATAATGTTCTCGACTTCCACACATTCTTCAAGGCACCCAGGATTTTCGCCCCCTCCCCCACCCTATGATTCACTTCCGCTTCCATGGTTCCATCCGCTGCCAGATCCACTCCTAGATATCTAAAACACATTACTTCCTCCAATTTTTCTCCACTCAAACTTACCTCCCAATTGACTTGACCCTCAACCCTACTGTACCTAATAACCTTGCTCTTATTCACATTTACTCCTAACTTTCTTCTTTCACACACTTTACCAAACTCAGTCACCAGCTTCTGCAGTTTCTCACATGAATCAGCCACCAGCCATCAGCGAACAACAACTGACTCACTTCCCAAGCTCTCTCATCCACAACAGACTTCATACTTGCCCCTCTTTCCAAAACTCTTGAATTCACCTCCCTAACAACCCCATCCATAAACAAATTAAACAACCATGGAGACATCACACACCCCTGCCGCAAACCTACATTCACTGAGAACCAATCACTTTCCTCTCTTCCTACACGTACACATGCCTTACATCCTCGATAAAAACTTTTCACTTCTAACAACTTTCCTCCCACACCATATATTCTTAATACCTTCCACAGAGCATCTCTATCAACTCTATCATATGCCTTCTCCAGATCCATAAATCTTTTTTTTTTCTTTTTTTGCTTTGTCGCTGTCTCCCGCGTTTGCGAGGTAGCGCAAGGAAACAGACGAAAGAAATGGCCCAACCCACCCCCATACACATGTATATACATACGTCCACACACGCAAATATACATACCTACACAGCTTTCCATGGTTTACCCCAGACGCTTCACATGCCTTGATTCAATCCACTGACAGCACGTCAACCCCGGTATACCACATCGCTCCAATTCACTCTATTCCTTGCCCTCCTTTCACCCTCCTGCATGCTCAGGCCCCGATCACACAAAATCTTTTTCACTCCATCTTTCCACCTCCAATTTGGTCTCCCTCTTCTCCTCGTTCCCTCCACCTCCGACACATATATTCTCTTGGTCAATCTTTCCTCACTCATTCTCTCCATGTGCCCGAACCATTTCAAAACACCCTCTTCTGCTCTCTCAACCACGCTCTTTTTATTTCCACACATCTCTCTTACCCTTACGTTACTTACTCGATCAAACCACCTCACACCACACATTGTCCTCAAACATCTCATTTCCAGCACATCCATCCTCCTGCGCACAACTCTATCCATAGCCAACGCCTCGCAACCATACAACATTGTTGGAACCACTATTCCTTCAAACATACCCATTTATGCTTTCCGAGATAATGTTCTCGACTTCCACACATTCTTCAAGGCTCTCAGAATTTTCGCCCCCTCCCCCACCCTATGATCCACTTCCGCTTCCATGGTTCCATCCGCTGCCAAATCCACTCCCAGATATCTAAAACACTTCACTTCCTCCAGTTTTTCTCCATTCAAACTCGCCTCCCAATTGACTTGACCCTCAACCCTACTGTACCTAATAACCTTGCTCTTATTCACATTTACTCTTAACTACATACAAATCCATTTGCTTTTCTAAGTATTTCTCACATACAATCCTCAAAGCAAACACCTGATCCACACATCCTCTACCACTTCTGAAACCACACTGCTCTTCCCCAATCTGATGCTCTGTACATGCCTTCACCCTCTCAATCAATACCCTCCCATATAATTTACCAGGAATACTCAACAAACTTATACCTCTGTAATTTGAGCACTCACTCTTATCCCCTTTGCCTTTGTACAATGGCACTATGCACGCATTCCGCCAATCCTCAGGCACTTCACCATGAGTCGTACATACATTAAATAATCTTACCAACCAGTCAACAATACAGTCACCCCCTTTTTTAATAAATTCCACTGCAATACCATCCAAACCTGCTGCCTTGCCGGCTTTCATCTTCCGCAAAGCTTTTACTACCTCTTCTCTGTTTACCAAATCATTTTCCCTAACCCTCTCACTTTGCACACCACCTCGACCAAAACACTCTATATCTGCCACTCCATCATCAAACACATTCAACAAACCTTCAAAATACTCACTCCATCTCCTTCTCACATCACCACTACTTGTTATCACCTCCCCATTTGCGCCCTTCACTGAAGTTCCCATTTGCTCCCTTGTCTTACGCACTTTATTTACCTCCTTCCAGAACATCTTTTTATTCTCCCTAAAATTTAAAGATACTCTCTCACCCCAATTCTCATTTGCCCTCTTTTTCACCTCTTGCACCTTTCTCTTGACTTCCTGTCTCTTTCTTTTATACATCTTCCACTAAATTGCATTTTTTCCCTGCAAAAGTCGTCCAAATGCCTCTCTCTTCTCTTTCACTAATAATCTTACTTCTTCATCCCACCACTCACTACCCTTTCTAGTCAACCCACCTCCCACTCTTCTCATGCCACATGCATCTTTTGCGCAATCCATCACTGATTCCCTAAATACATCTCATTCCTCCCCCACTCCCCGTACTTCCATTGTTCTCACCTTTTTCCACATGCACATATACATACATATACATTTTAACATATACATACATATAAATTCATAATTTGGAAATACCACTAAAACTACGAGAGACTCTAGATTAAAAAAATATAGTCCTCAAGTTTAGATTAAGCAAATTAATGTAAGTCATAATACACTACCCTTGCTTTCATAAAGGAAAAGGAACAGATAAAAGCAAAAATGTTTGAAGGATTGTATCCATGGTGTATAAATCATGGAAAGACTACATGAACAAAGATTGTGGTATTTCCAAGGGTCAAATAAGGTAACAATGTATGCATTCATATCTAATGGTAATGGATTCATTTAAAAGAGCAAATGACAGTTTGTAGGACAGATATAAATTCAGATTTTTACAAGTCAGTGATTGAGGCATATGTCTATAAAGTGCAGAATACAAGCAATAGTTGGAAAATTACTGTCAGGAACCAACATCCATTTCATCTATCAAATTTCTATGGTCATGGAAATATATTGGCACAAAAATACATTATGTATTCTCATGTAGATATTATAAACATAATATTTAAGACTACAGTGTGTATCATTAATAAATGCACAAATTACGAGGACAGTTTTCTCTAGGGGAACTATAATTTGGAGCTCAAGTGGAAGAGCTCTTATTTCTGAAAGCATATAATTATATTTTGATAAACACTGCATAAGCTGCCTTCAACCTTTTAATTTTTCAAAAGAAGAAACAGAGAATAAGGCCAAATGAGGATATTTCCTCTATGGCTCAGTCCTTTGTCCTTGACGCTACCTCGATAATGAGGGGAAATAGCGAATATGTATAAAAAATGTTTATATAATTTATTACTAAATATCATACATAATCCCTGGGGATAGGGGAGAAAGTATACCTCCCACGCATTCCTAAAGGGGCGACTAAAGGGGACAGGAGCGGGGGCTAGAAACCCTCAACTCCTTGTATCTTAACTTTCTAAACGGGGAAACAGAAGGAGTCGCGCGGGGAGTGCTCATCCTCCTCGAAGGCTCAGATTGGGGTGTTTATATGTGTGTGGATGTAACCAAGATGAGAAAAAAAGGAGAGATAGGTAGTATGTTTGAGGAAAGGAACTTGGATGTTTTGGCTCTGAGTGAAACGGAGCTCAAGGCTAAAGGGGAAGAGTGGTTTGGGAATGTCTTGGGAGTAAAGTTAGGGGTTAGTGAGAGGACAAGAGCAAGGGAAGGAGTAGCACTACTCCTGAAACAGGAGTGGTGGGAGTATGTGATAGAGTGTAAGAAAGTACACTCTAGATTGATATGGGTAAAACTGTAAGTGGATGGAGAGAGATGGGTGATTAGTGGTGCATATGCACCTGGGCATGAGAAGAAAGATCATGAGAGGCAAGTCTTTTGGGAGAAGGTAAGTGAGTGTGTTAATAGTTTTGATGAACGAGACAGGGCTATAGTGATGGGTGATTTGAATGCAAAGGTGAGTAATGTGGCAGTTGAGGGAATAATTGGTGCACATGGGGGTGTTCATTCTTGTAAATGGAAATGGTGAAGAGCTTGTAGATTTATGTGCTGAAAAAGGACCGGTGATTGGGAATAAAAAGAGAGATATGCATAAGTATACATATGTAAGTAGGAGAGATGGCCAGAGAGCATTATTGGATTACGTGTTAATTGATAGGCACACGAAAGAGAGACTTTTGGATGTCAATGTTTTGAGAGGTGTCACTGGAGACATGTCTGATTATTATCTTGTGGAGGCGAAGGTGAAGATTTGTAGAGGTTTTCAGAAAAGAAGAGAGATTGTTGGGGTGAAGAGAGTGGTGAGAGTAAGTGAGCTTGGGAAGAATTGTGTGAGGAAGAACAAGGAGTGACTGAGTAAAGAATGAAAAAAGTTGAGACCAAAGGACGTAAGGGGAGTGGGGGAGGAATGGGATGTATTTAGGGAAGCAGTGATGGCTTGTGCAAAAGATGCTTGTGGCATGATAAGCATGGGAGGTGGGCAGATTAGAAAGAGTAGTGAGACGTGGGTTGAAGAAGTTAGATTATTAGTGAAAGAGACGAGAGGCATTTGGATGATTTTTGCAGGGAAATAATGCAAATGACAGGGAGATGTATAAAAGAAAGAGGCAGGAGGTCAAGAGAAAGGTGCAAGAGGTGAAAAAGAGGGCAAATGAGAGTTGGGGTGAGAAAGAATCATTCAATTTTAGGGAGAATAAAAAGATGTTTTGGAAGGAGGTAAATAAAGTGCGTCAGACAAGGGAACAAATGGGAACATCAGTGAAGGGGGCTAATGGGGAAGTGATAACAAGTAGTGGTGATGTGAGAAGGAGATGGAGTGAGTATTTTGAAGGTTTGTTGAATGTATTTGATAATTGAGTGGAAGATATAGGGTGTTTTGGTCGAGTTGGTGTGCAAAATGACAGGGTTAGGAAGAATGATTTAGTAAACAGAGAAGAGGTAGTAAAAGCTTTGCAGAAGATGAAAGCCAGCACGGCAGTGGGTTTGGATAGTACTGCCGTGGAATGTATCAAAAAAGGGGGTGACTGTATTGTTGACTGGTTGGTAAGGTTATTTTATGTATGTATGACTCATGGTGAGGTGCCTGAGGACTGGCGAAATGCTTGCATGGTGCCATTGTACAAAGGCAAAGGGGATACGAGTGAGAAATACTTAGAAAAGCAATTGGATTTTCATGTAGCATTTATGGATCTGGAGAAGGCATATGACAGAGTTGACAGAGATGCTCTGTGGAAAGTATTAAGAACATTTTATCATTATTATTTTGCTTTGTCGCTGTCTCCCGCGTTAGCGAGGTAGTGCAAGGAAACAGACGAAAGAATGGCCCAACACACCCACATACACATGTATATACATACACGTCCACATATGCAAATATACATACCTATACATCTCAACGTATACATATATATACACACACAGACATATACATATATACACATGTACATAATTCATACTGTCTGCCTTTATTCATTCCCATCGCAACCCCGCCACACATGAAATAACAACCCCGTCCCCCCTCATGTGTGCGAGGTAGCGCTAGGAAAAGACAACGAAGGCCACATTCGTTCACACTCAGTCTCTAGCTGTCATGTAATAATGCACCGAAACCACAGCTCCCTTTCCACATCCAGGCCCCACAGAACTTTCCATGGTTTACCCCAGACGCTTCACATGCCCAGGTTCAATCCATTGACATCATGTCGACCCCAGTATACTACATCGTTCCAATTCACTCTATTCCTTACACGCCTTTCACCCTACTGCATGTCCAGGCCCATCTCACTTAAAATCTTTTTCACTCCATCTTTCCACCTCCAATTTGGTCTCCCACTTCTCCTCGTTCCCTCCACCTCTGACACATATATTCTCTTGGTCAATCTTTCCTCACTCATTCTCTCCATGTGACCAAACCATTTCAAAACACCCTCTTCTGCTCTCTCAACGACACTCTTTCTATTATCACACATCTCTCTAACCCTTTCGTTACTTACACCATCAAACCACCTCACACCACATATTGTCCCCGGGGATAGGGGAGAAAGAATACTTCCCACGCATTCCTCATGTGTCGTAGAAGGCGACTAAAGGAGAAGGGAGCGGGGGGGCTGGAAACCCTCCCCTCCTTGTACTTTAAATTTCTAAAAGGGTAAACAGAAGACGGAGTCACACGGGGAAAAATATATATATATATATATATATATATATATATATATATATATATATATATATATATATATATATATATATATATATATATATATATATATATATATATATATATATATCATAGGGTGGAGGAGGGGGCGAAAATTCTGGGAGCCTTGAAGAATGTTTGGAAGTCGAGAACATTATCTCAGAAAGCAAAAATGGGTATGTTTGAAGGAATAGTGGTTCCAACAATGTTGTACGGTTGCAAGGTGTGGGCTATGGATAGAGTTGTGCGCAGGAGGGTGGATTTGCTGGAAATGAGATGTTTGGGAACAATATGTGGTGTGAGGTGGTTTGATCAAGTAAGTAATGTAAGGGTAAGAGTGATGTGTGGAAATAAAAAGAGTGTGGTTGAGAGAGCAGAAGAGGGTGTTTTGAAATGGTTTGGTCACATGGAGAGAATGAGTGAGGAAAGATTGACCAAGGGGATATATGTGTCAGAGGTGGAGGGAACGAGGAGAAGTGGGAGACCAAATTGGAGGTGGAAAGATGGAGTGAAAAATATTTTGAGTGACCGAGGCCTGAACATGCAGGAGGGTGAAAGGCGTGCAAGGAATAGAGTGAATTGGAACGATATGGTATAGCGTGGTCGACATGATGTCAATGGATTGAACCAGGGCATATGAAGCGTCTGGGGTAAACCATGGAATGTTCTGTGGGGCCTGGATGTGGAAAGGGGGTCGTGGTTTCGGTGCATTATTACATGACAGCTAGAGACTGAGTGTAAGCAAATGGGGCCTTTGTTGTCTTTTCCTAGCGCTACCTCACACATTGAGGGGGGAGGGGGTTGTTACTCTATGTGTGGTGAGGTGGAGATGGGAATGAATAAGGGCAGACAATATGAATTATGTACATGTGTACATATGTATATGTCTGTGGGTATATATATGTATACATTGAGATGTATAGGTATGTATATTTGCGTGTGTGGACGTGTATGTATATACATGTGTATGTGGGTGGGTTGGGCCATTCTTTAGCCTGTTTCCTGTCGCTACCTCGCTAACACGGGAGACAGTGACAAAGCAAAATAATAATAATGATAAATATATATATATATGGAGAAAAACTTGAGGAAGTGAAGTGTTTTAGATATCTGGATGGGGATTTGGCAGCGGATGGAACCATGGAAGCGGAAGTGATTCATAAGGTGGGGGAGGGGGCGAAAGTTCTGGGAACGTTGAAGAATGTGTGGAAGTCGAGAATATTATCTCGGAAAGCAAAAATGGGTATGTTTGAAGGAATAGTGGTTCCAACAATGTTATATGGTTGCAAGGCGTGGGCTATGGATAGAGTTGTGCAGAGGAGGGTGGATGTGCTGGATATGAGATGTTTGAGGACAATATGTGGTGTGAGGTGGTTTGATTGAGTAAGTAATATTAGGGTAAGAGAGATGTGTGGTAATAAATGAGTGAGGTTGAGAGAGCAGAAGAGGGTATTTTGAAATGGTTTGGTCATATGGAGAGAATGAGTGAGGAAAGATGGACCAAGAGGATATATGTGTCAGAGGTAGAGGGAACAAGGAGAAGTGGGAGACCAAATTGGAGGTGGAAAGATGGAGTGCAAAAGATTTTGAGTGATCGAGTCCTGAACATGCAGGAGGTTGATAGGCGTGCAAGGAATAGAGTGAATTGGAACGACGTGGTATAATGGGGTCGACGTGCTGTCAATGGATTAAACCAGGGCATATGAAATGTCTGGGTTAAACCATGGAAAGTTTTGTGGGACCTGGATGTGGAAAGGGAGCTGTGGTTTCGATGCATTATACATGACAGCTAGAGACTGAGTGTGAACGAATGCGGCCCTCATTGTCTTCTCCTTGAGCTACCTCGTGCACAAGTGGAGGAGGGGTTTTCATTTCATGTGTGGCAGGATGGCGACAAGAATGAATAAGGACAGACAGTATGAATTATGTATATGTGTATATATGTATATGTCTGTGTGTGTGTATATATATATCTATACACATACACATATATATGGCTGCTGTATGTGTGTATGTAAATCACAGTACCGCACACTTCCCTACTACTCTGTCAATATGATAATCTAGTGGTAGATCAGCATAAAACTACTTTGCTATGATGCCAGTAGTGGCAGATAAATTTATATTCTCATTGAAGTGTACAGAAGAGCTCTGGGACCATTCCCTCACTACTTAAGAATCACATATTTCTTTATATATGAATATTGATTCATTATGTAAAACCACAAACACGAACAACATAGCTCTGAATGTTTTAAAATGCCACAAGAACTTTCACAACATTACTAACAAGTGATTTATTTAAGTCTGACCTTGGAATAGTTGGGGCTGTTGGTCTGAACAAGATGGCTGAGATTGCACACTCTGCTGACTTATCTGTGGAGGGATTGGCAGTGTCTACATATCATGATGCCTCCTGGTCAAGCACCTGTATGCTCAAGTGTAATCCTTCTTCATTATTTGCTGCAACTTCTTAATGCACTTCATTTTGAATTAAGCAAGCAAGGGTTGAGGCCAGCATTCATCAAACTGAAAATTAAACCGATTATATTTGCCCTTATCAACTACATAGTTGCACAACAAACTGTATGTCATATCAATTCTCTTAAATATAAGCTTAAAAATTTGTGGACCTTGTGTAGGTACAAGTTATGTGCCTTGAGGAAAGCATCATGTGTTGTGCTGCAAGTCTTAATAGCTATATCCATCAATGTGGCTGTCTTACCATAGTACCACAATGAAATAAACACAAGCCAATTATTACCAGAAAACATACAGAAAATTATTCATGGAATAGTTATACCTAAAGAAATATTTCATACAGATGCAAGGAAATACAAAATGGCTCAATTCAATTCTTGAAGCCAAAATGGAAGAAAAGCTTGGGAATTGTTATCCATCTTGTACAACAATCTTAGGTCATCTTGGGGCTCATCATCCAGGACACTCCCTCCAAATTACAATCTGGAAACACCATCCAAATAAATGACCTCGACTGTCAAATTTAGATAGGCAAAACACTCATTCCAAATATTAAGGTCAAACCCATTACGAAACAGAACAAAGTAACTTTTCAGCTTGACCTTTTATTGCAGACATTATCTGAAGAAGTAATGTGTGTGCTCAAATTACAGAGGTATCTCTGTAAAAGTTTGTTGAGTATTCCTGGGAAATTATATGGGAGGGTATTGGTTGATAGGGTAAAGGCATGTACAGAGAATCAGATTGGGGAAGAGCAGTGTGGTTTCAGAAGTGGTAGAGGATGTGTGGATCAGGTGTTTGCTTTGAAGAATGTATGTGAGAAATACTTAGAAATACAAATGGATTTGTATGTAGCATTTATGGATCTGGAGAAGGCATATGATAGATATGATAAAGATGCTCTGTGGAAGGTATTAAGAATATATGGTGTGGGAGGCAAGTTGTTAGCGGTGAAAAGTTTTTATCAACGATGTAAGGCATGTGTACGTGTATGAAGAGAGGAAAGTGACTGGTTCTCAGTGAATGTTGGTTTCCGGAAAGGGTGTGTGATATCTCCATGGTTGTTTAATTTGTTTATGGATGGGGTTGTTAGGGAGGTGACTGCAAGAGTGTTGGAAAGTGGGACAAGTATGCAGTCTGTTGTGGATGAGAGAGCTTGGGAAGTGAGTCAGTTGTTGTTCGCTGACGATACAGCGCTGGTGGCTCATCCAGGTGAGATACTGAAGAAGCTGGTGACTGAGTTTGGTAAAGTGTGTGAGACAAAAATGCTGAGAGTAAATGTGAATAAGATCAATGTTATTAGGTAGAGTAGGGGTGAGGGACAAGTCAACTGGGAGGTAAGTTTGAATGGAGAAAAACTGGAGGAAGTGAAGTGTTCTAGATATATGGGAATGGATTTGGCAGCGGATGGAACCATGGAAGCGGAAGTGAATCATGGGGTGGGGTAGGGGGCGAAAGTTCTGGGAGCGTTGAAAAATGTGTGGAAGTCGAGAACGTTATCTTGGAAAAGAAAAATGGATATGTTTGAAGGGATAGTGGTTCCAACAATGTTGTTTGGTTACCAGGCGTGGGCTATAAATAGAGTTGTGTAGAGGAGGGTGGATGTGCTGGAAATGAGATGTTTGAGGACAATATGTGGGGTGAGGTGGTTTGATCGAGTAAGTAATGAAAGGGTAAGAGAGATGGGTGGTAATAAAAAGAGTGTGGTTGAGAGAGGAGAAGAGGGTGTTTTGAAATGGTTCAGTCACATGGAGAGAATGAGTGAGGAAAGATTGACAAAGAGGATATATGTATCAGAGATGGAGGGAACGAGGAGAAGTGGGAGACCAAATTGGATGTGGAAAGATAGGGTGAAAAAGATTTTGAGTGATAGGGGCCTGAACATGCAGGAGGTTGAAAGGCGTGCATGGAATAGAGTGAATTGGAATGATGTGGTATACCAGGGTCAACGTGCTGTTAATGGATTGAACCAGGGCATGTGAAGTGTCTGAGGTAAACCATGGAAAATTCAGTGGACCCTGGATATGGAAAGGGAGCTGTGGTTTCTATGCATTATACGTAACAGCTAGAGACTGAGTGTGAACGAATGTGGCCTTTGTTGTCTTTTCCTAGGGCTACCTCGTGCACATGAGGGGAGGGGGTTGTTATTCCATGTGTGGCGGGGTGGCGACGGGGAATGAATAAGGGCAGACAGTATGAATTATGTACATGTGTTTATATGTATATGTCCGTGTGTGTATATATATATATATATATATATATATATATATATATATATATATATATATATATATATATATATATATATATATATACATATATATATATATATATATATATATATATATATATATATATATATATATATATATATATATATATATATATATATATATATATATATGTATATGTATACGTATACGTATACGTATGTAAGTAGGAGAGATGGCCAGAGAGCGTTATTGGATTACGTGTTAATTGACAGGCGCGCGAAAGAGAGACTTTTGGATGTTAATGTGCTGAGAGGTGCAACTGGAGGGATGTCTGATCATTATCTTATGGAGGCTAAGGTGAAGATTTGTATGGGTTTTCAGAAAAGAAGAGTGAATGTTGGTGTGAAGAGGGTGGTGAGAGTAAGTGAGCTTGGGAAGGAGACTTGTGTGAGGAAGTACCAGAAGAGACTGAGTACAGAATGGAAAAAGGTGAGAACAATGGAAGTAAGGGTAGTGGGGGAGGAATGGGATGAATTTAGGGAATCAGTGATGGATTGCGCAAAAGATGCTTGTGGCATGAGAAGAGTGGGAGGTGGGTTGATTAGAAAGGGTAGTGAGTGGTGGGATGAAGAAGTAAGATTATTAGTGAAAGAGAAGAGAGGCATTTGGACGATTTTTGCAGGGAAAAAATGCAGTTGAGTGGGAGATGTATAAAAGAAAGGGACAGGAGGTCAAGAGAAAGGTGCAAGAGGTGAAAAAGAGGGCAAATGAGAGCTGGGGTGAGAGAGTATCATTAAATTTTAGGGAGAATAAAAAGATGTTCTGGAAGGAGGTAAATAAAGTGCGTAAGACAAGGGAGCAAATGGGAACTTCAGTGAAGGGTGCAAATGGGGAGGTGATAACAAGTAGTGGTGATGTGAGATGGAGATGGAGTGAGTATTTTGAAGGTTTGTTGAATGTGTTTGATGATACAGTGGCAGATATAGGGTGTTTTGGTCGAGGTGGTGTGCAAAGTGAGAGGGTTAGGGTAAATGATTTGGTAAACAGAGAAGAGGTAGTAAAAGCTTTGCGGAAGATGAAAGCCGGCAAGGCAGCAGGTTTGGATGGTATTGCAGTGGAATTTATTAAAAAAGGGGGTGACTGTATTATTGACTGGTTGGTAAGGTTATTTAATGTATGTATGACTCATGGTTTAGTGGCTGAGGATTGGCGGAATGCGTGCATAGTGCCATTGTACAAAGGCAAAGGGGATAAGAGTGAGTGCTCAAATTACAGAGGTATAAGTTTGTTGAGTATTCCTGGTAAATTATATGGGAGGGTATTGATTAAGAGGGTGAAGGCATGTACAGAGCATCAGATTGGGGAAGAGCAGTGTGGTTTCAGAAGTGGTAGAGGATGTGTGGATCAGGTGTTTGCTTTGAAGAATGTATGTGAGAAATACTTAGAAAAGCAAATGGATTTGTATGTAGCATTTATGGATCTGGAGAAGGCATATGATAGAGTTGATAGAGATGCTCTGTGGAAGGTATTAAGAATATATGGTGTGGGAGGCAAGTTGTTAGAAGCAGTGAAAAGTTTTTATCGAGAATGTAAGGCATGTGTACGTGTAGGAAGAGAGGAAAGTGATTGGTTCTCAGTGAATGTAGGTGTGCGGCAGGGGTGTGTGATGTCTCCATGGTTGTTTAATTTGTTTATGGATGGGGTTGTTAGGGAGGTGAATGCAAGAGTTTTGGAAAGAGGGGCAAGTATGAAGTCTGTTGGGGATGAGAGAGTTTGGGAAGTGAGTCAGTTGTTGTTCGCTGATGATACAGCGCTGGTGGCTGATTCATGTGAGAAACTGCAGAAGCTGGTGACTGAGTTTGGTAAAGTGTGTGAAAGAAGAAAGTTAAGAGTAAATGTGAATAAGAGCAAGGTTATTAGGTACAGTAGGGCTGAGGGTCAAGTCAATTGGGAGGTAAGTTTGAATGCAGAAAAACTGGAGGAAGTAAAGTGTTTTAGATATCTGGGAGTGGATCTGTCAGCGGATGGAACCATGGAAGCGGAAGTGGATCATAATGTAGGGGATGGGGCTAAATCCTGGGAGCCTTGAAGAATGTGTGGAAGTCGAGAACATTATCTCGGAAAGCAAAAATGGGTATGTTTGAAGGAATAGTGTTTCCAACAATGTTGTATGGTTGCGAGGCGTGGGCTATGGATAGAGTTGCTCGCAGGAGGATGGATGTGCTGGAAATGAGATGTAAGGGTAAGAGAGATGTGTGGAAATAAAAAGAGCGTGGTTGAGAGAGCAGAAGAGGGTGTTTTGAAATGGTTTGGGCACATGGAGAGAATGAGTGAGGAAAGATTGACCAAGAGGATATATGTGTCGGAGGTGGAGGGAACGAGGAGAAGTGGGAGACCAAATTGGAGGTGGAAAGATGGAGTGAAAAAGATTTTGTGTGATCGGGGCCTGAACATGCAGGAGGGTGAAAGGAGGGCAAGGAATAGAGTGAACTGGATAGATGTGGTATACCGGGGTTGACGTGCTGTCATTGGATTGAATCAGGGCATGTGAAGCGTCTGGGGTAAACCATGGAAAGCTGTGTAGGTATGTATATTTGCGTGTGTGGACGTATGTATATACATGTGTATGGGGGTGGGTTGGGCCATTTCTTTCGTCTGTTTCCTTGCGCTACCTCGCAAACGCGGGAGACAGCGACAAAGCAAAAAAAAAAAAAAAATTATATATGTATTCGTTGAGATGTTTTATTATTATTTTGCTTTGTCGCTGTCTCCCGCGTTAGCGAGGTAGCGCAAGGAAACAGACGAAAGAACGGCCCAACCCGCCCACATACACATGCATATACATACACGTCCACACAGGGAAATATAGATACCTATACATCTCAATGTATACATATATATATACACACAAACATATACATATATACACATGTACATAATTCATACTGTCTGTCTTTATTCATTCCCATCGCCACCTCACAACACATGGAATAACAACCCCCTCCCCCCTCATGTGTGCGATGTTCGAGGTAGCGCTAGGAAAAGACGACAAAGGTCCCATTCGTTCAAACTCAGTCTCTAGCTGAGTGCGATGTACACGTATTTATATGTGCTGTGTGTGGACGTGTATGTATATACATGTGTATGTGGGTGGGTTGGGCCATTCTTTCGTCTGTTTCCTTGCGCTACCTTGCTAACGAGGGAGACAGCGACAAAGTATAATGAATACATAAATAAATCTTATCTATTTCCTTTGTAACACTAATCATCTGTTTTATTCTTATATCAATCGCATCATTCATTCAAAAATTGCAATTGGTGGCAAAGAAAAAATATCACCATTTGAATGTGGATTTGTTCCTAAAGGATCAGCACGCATTCTGTTTCTTTAGAGTTCTTCCTAATCTCTGCTATTTTTTCAATTTTTGAGGTAGAAATTACACTATTACTACCATTAGTATGCACTATAAACCTATCATATTTAATCTCATGATCTTCCATGGGACTTATTTTCTTTTAAATCTTTTATTGGAACTATATGTCGAATGGCTTTCCGGAGCCCTTGAATGATCTCAATGGGGTTATAGTCAACGATGATGTGTAACTTGCATTCACAAGGTGTTATATTTAACTAACCTCACTTCAATTAAAAAGCGAAAATTTGTTCTTAGGTTCGATCTAAGCCTTGGTTTAATTAACCTCTAATCAAATTTTGGTAGAAGCCAAAAAGAGGCTTATCACTGTTAATGATTTCAATGAAATTTCATTTTCCTACCAATGAAGCATTTGTGGAATGATAAAGGCTTCTAACTTATTTTCAAAGTGGTTCAATTCTGTTTATACATCTTTTTCATAGTGTAACTTTTAACACATTACATTCCTAATGTAAAGATGAAGATCAATCTCTCAAAAACTATATTCTTATACCCACAGGTAAAGTAAACCTCATTTGCAGCTTCAATGCAATATTCTAAAAATTAAATCATACGAGTAATAAAGCATAATTAAAGCAATATTAACTCAATTTTTTTTTTCATAAAAACTTTAATTCAAGTCTTATCCTATGTTATTTCAATAAAACTAGAGCCTCTTATTAAAACATTATGACCTCCCTGTCCACCTAAATACTCTAATCAAACCCCAAAAACTTTTTTTTTTACTTAGCTCCAACTTTTAATGTCAATCTGATAAATGAAGTAAAAATCACAAATCTACAAAACTAGAAATGGAAAAAAAGATCAATTGACTTCAAATTATCTATACATATTCATATCATACTTTGTTGCTGTCGCCTGCATTTGCGAGGTAGCGCAGGGAAACAAATGAAGAATGGCCATAGCCACCCACATACACATGTATATACATAAACGTCCACACACGCAAATATACATACCTACACTTTTCAACATATACATACATATACATATATACACATGTACATAATCCATACCTGCTGCCTTTATTCATTCCCGTTTCCACCCCACCACACATGACATGACAGACTCCTACCCCCGCATGATTGCCAGGTAGAGCCAGAAAAAGAACACAGAGGCCACAATCGTTCACACTCAGTCTCTAGCTGTCATGTATAATGCACCGAAACCACATTTCCCTTTCCATATCCAGGCTACACAATACCCCAGACGCTTCACATACCCTGGTTCAATGCATTGACAGCACGTCGATCCTGGTATACCACATCATTCCAATTCACTCTGTTCCTTGCATGCCTTTCACCATCCTGCATGTTCAGGTCCTCGATTGCTCAAAATCTTTCTCACTCCATCCTTCCACCTCCAATTTGGTCTCCCACTTCTCATCGTTCCCTCCACCTCTGACACATATATCCTCTTTGTCAACTCAACCTTGCTCACTCAACCACATTCTTTTTAATACCAAACATCTCTCTTACCCTTTCATTACTTACTCGATCAAACCACCTCACACCACATACTGTCCTCAAACATCTCATTTCCAACATATCCACCCTGTTCCACATAACCTTATCTAAAGCCCACGCCTCGCAACCAAATAACATTGTTGGAACCACTATTCCTTCAAACATACCCATTTCTGCTTTCCGAGATAATGTTCTCGCCTTCCACACATGCTTGAACGCTCCCAGAACATTCAACCCCTCCCTATCCCTGTGACTCACCTCCACTTCCATCCGCTGCCAAATCCACTCCCAGATATCTAAAACACTTCACTTTCCCAGTTTTTCTCCATTCAAACTAACCTCCCAGTTCACTTGTCTCTCAACCCTACTACACCTAATAACCTTGCTCTTATTCACATTTACTCAGCGTTCTTCTTTCACACACTTTACCAAACTCAGTCACCAGCTTCTACACTTTCTCACCCTAGTCATCCACCAATGCTGTATCATCAGTGAACAACAACTGACTCACTTCCCAAGCCCTCTCATCCACAACAGACTGCATTCTTGCCCCTCTCTCCAAAACTCTTGCATTCACCTCCCTAACAACCCCACACATAAACAAATTAAACAACCATGGAGACATCGCGCATCCCTGCTGCAAACCGACATTCACTGGGAACCACTCACTTTCCTTTCTTCTTACTCATGCACATGCCTTACATCCTCGATAAAAACTTTTCACTGCTTCTGTCAACTTGCCTCCCACACCATAAACTCTTAATAACTTCCACAGAGCATCTCTATCAACTCTATCATATGCCTTCAAACTATAATTTATATTCATGAAACTGAATGTATATCCCTAGATCCCCCCAAAATTTCTTACTGCTAAAGCTAAAATTTCCAAGAAAATCTCAAACAAATTATATATCTCTCTGAGAATAGCAATCATGATAAAACTGATCTTATTACTACAGCCCTACTCTCACTTCCAATCTAGGACTTGTTATAGTTGTAGTAGAATCTCCGATTGAGATAAAAGAACTAATATTTGGTTCACCTCTAATAGTATAAAATACAAGACAATAAGTATGACATACAGTCAAACCAGTTGCTGAAACACACAACAGAAAGTCAACCATATTAAAACAATTATTTATCACACTTTGTCGCTGTCTCCCGCATTAGCGAGGTAGCACACGGACTTATGAAAGAATGACCCAACCCACTCACATACACATGTATATACATACACATCCACACATGCACATATACATACCTATACATCTCAACATATACATATGTTGTGCGCAGGAGGGTGGATGTGCTGGAAATGAGATGTTTGAGGACAATGTGTGGTGTGAGGTGGTTTGATCGAGTAAGTAACGTAAGGGTAAGAGAGATGTGTGGAAATAAAAAGAGCAGGAGAGGGTGTTTTGAAATGGTTTGGGCACATGGAGAGAATGAGTGAGGAAAGATTGACCAACAGGATATATGTGTCGGAGTTGGAGGGAACGAGGAGAAGTGGGAGACCAAATTGGAGGTGGAAAGATGGAGTGAAAAGATTTTGTGCGATCGGGGCCTGAACATGCAGGAGGGTGAAATGAGGGCAAGGAATAGAGTGAACTGGATCGATGTGGTATACCGGGGTTGATGTGCTGTCAGTGGATTGAATCAGGGCATGTGAAGCGTCTGGGGTAAACCATGGAAAGCTGTGTAGGTATGTATATTGCGTGTGTGGACGTGTATGTATATACATGTGTATGGGGGTGGGTTGGGCCATTTCTTTCGTCTGTTTCCTTGCGCTACCTCGCAAACGCGGGAGACAGCGACAAAGCAAATATATATATATATATATATATATATATATATATATATATATATATATATATATATATATATATATATATATATATATATATATATATATATATATATATATGGTTTCAGAAGTGGTAGAGGATGTGTGGATCAGGTGTTTGCTTTGAAGAATGTATGTGAGAAATACTTAGAAAAGCAAATGGATTTGTAAGTAGCATTTATGGATCTGGAGAAGGCATATGACAGAGTTGATAGGGATGCTCTGTGGAAGGTATTAAGAATATATGGTGTGGGAGGAAAGTTGTTAGAAGCAGTGAAAAGTTTTTATCGAGGATGTAAGGCATGTGTACGTGTAGGAAGAGAGGAAAATGATTGGTTCTCAGTAAATGTAGGTTTGCGGCAGGGGTGTGTGATGTCTCCATGGTTGTTTAATTTGTTTATGGATGGGGTTGTTAGGGAGGTGAATGCAAGAGTTTTGGAAAGAGGGGCAAGTATGAAGTCTGTTGGGGATGAGAGAGCTTGGGAAGTGAGTCAGTTGTTGTTCGCTGATGATACAGCGCTGGTGGCTGATTCATGTGAGAAACTGCAGAAGCTGGTGACTTAGTTTGGTAAAGTGTGTGAAAGAAGAAAGTTAAGAGTAAATGTGAATAAGAGCAAGGTTATTAGGTACAGTAGGGTTGTGGGTCAAGTCAATTGGAAGGTGAGTTTGAATGGAGAAAAACTGGAGGAAGTGAAGTGTTTTAGATATCTGGGAGTGGATCTGGCAGCGGATGGAACCATGGAAGCGGAAGTGGATCATAGGGTGGGGGAGGGGGCGAAAATTCTGGGAGCCTTGAAGAATGTGTGGAAGTCGAGAACATTATCTCGGAAAGCAAAAATGGGTATGTTTGAAGGAATAGTGGTTCCAACAATGTTGTATGGTTGCGAGGCGTGGGCTATGGATAGAGTTGTGCGCAGGAGGATGGATGTGCTGGAAATGAGATGTTTGAGGACAATGTGTGGTGTGAGGTGGTTTGATCGAGTAAGTAACGTAAGGGTAAGAGAGATGTGTGGAAATAAAAAGAGCGTGGTTGAGAGAGCAGAAGAGGGTGTTTTGAAATGGTTTGGGCACATGGAGAGAATGAGTGAGGAAAGATTGACCAAGAGGATATATGTGTCGGAGGTGGAGGGAACGAGGAGAAGAGGGAGACCAAATTGGAGGTGGAAAGATGGAGTGAAAAAGATTTTGTGTGATCGGGGCCTGAACATGCAGGAGGGTGAAAGGAGGGCAAGGAATAGAGTGAATTGGAGCGATGTGGTATACCGGGGTTAACGTGCTGTCAGTGGATTGAATCGGGGCATGTGAAGCGTCTGGGGTAAACCATGGAAAGCTGTGTAGGTATGTATATTTGCGTGTGTGGACGTATGTATATACATGTGTATGGGGGTGGGTTGGGCCATTTCTTTCGTCTGTTTCCTTGCGCTACCTCGCAAACGCGGGAGACAGCGACAAAGCAAAAATATATATATATATATATATATATATATATATATATATATATATATATATATATATGTATATTCATTCACACTCAGTCTCTAGCTGTCATGTATGATGCCCCGAAACCACGGCTCCCTTTCCACATCCAGGCCCGACAGAACCTTCCATGGTTTACCCCAGGCGCTTCATATGCCCTGGTTCAATCCATTGACAGCACGTCGACCACAGTATACCACATCGTTCCAATTCACTCTATTCCTTGCAAGCCTTTCACCCACCTGGATGGATGGAGTGAAAAAGATTTTGAGCGAACGGGGCCATAACATGCAGAAGGGTGAAAGGCATTCAAGGAATAGAGTGACTTGGCACGATATAGTATACCGGGGTTGACGTGCTATCAATGGATTGAACCATGGAATGCGAAGTGTCTGGGGTAAACCATGGAAAGTTTTGTGGGGCCTAGATGTGGAGAGGGAGCTGTGGTTTCGGTGCATTACACATGACAGCTAGAGACTGAGTGTGAACGAATGTGGCCTTTATTGTCTTTTCCTAGAGCTACATCGCGCGCGTGCAGGGGGAGGGGGTTGTCATTTCATGTGTGGCTGGGTGGCGATGGGAATGGCTATGGGGAATGAGTATGAATATGTACATGCGTATATATGTATTTGTCTGTGTATGTATATGTATGTATACAGTGAAATGTATAGGAATGTATATGTGCGTGTGTATGTATATACATATGTATATGGGTGGGTTGGGCCATCCTTTCGTCTGTTTCCTTGCGCTGCCTCGCTAACACAGGAGACAGCGACAAAGCAAATAATAATATATATATATATATATATATATATATATATATCTGGGAGTGGATCTGGCAGCGGATGAAACCATGGAAGCGGAAGTGGATCATAGGGTGGGGGAGGGGGCGAAAATTCTGGGGGCCTTGAAGAATGTGTGGAAGTCGAGAACATTACCTCGGAAAGCAAAAATGGGTATGTTTGAAGGAATAGTGGTTCCAACAATGTTGTATGGTTGCGAGGCGTGGGCTATGGATAGAGTTGTGCGCAGGAGGATGGATGTGCTGGAAATGAGATGTTTGAGGACAATGTGTGGTGTGAGGTGGTTTGATCGAGTGAGTAACGTAAGGGTAAGAGAGATGTGTGGAAATAAAAAGAGCGTGGTTGAGAGAGCAGAAGAGGGTGTTTTGAAGTGGTTTGGGCACATGGAGAGGATGAGTGAGGAAAGATTGACCAAGAGGATATATGGGTCGGAGGTGGAGGGAGCAAGGAGAAGAGGGAGACCAAATTGGAGGTGGAAAGATGGAGTGAAAAAGATTTTGTGTGATCGGGGCCTGAACATGCAGGAGGGTGAAAGGAGGGCAAGGAATAGAGTGAATTGGAGCGATGTGGTATACCGGGGTTGACGTGCTGTCAGTGGATTGAATCAAGGCATGTGAAGCGTCTGGGGTAAACCATGGAAAGCTGTGTAGTTATGTATATTTGCGTGTGTGGACGTATGTATATACATGTGTATGGGGGGGGGGGGTTGGGCCATTTCTTTCGTCTGTTTCCTTGCGCTACCTCGCAAACGCGGGAGACAGCGACAAAGTATAAAAAAATATATATATATATATATATATATATATATATATATATATATATATATATATATATATATATATATATATATATATATATATATATACATTCTTACTTGCTGCCTTCGCCCACTCCCGTCAGCACCCCGCCATACATGAAATAGCATCACCCCACCCCCTTCCAGCGAGGAAAAGACAAAAAGTCTCTAGCTGTCATGTATAATGCATCGAAACCACAGCTCCCTTTCCACATCCAGGCCCCACAAAACTTTCCATGGTTTATCCCAGACGCTTCACATGCCCTGGTTCAATCCATTGACAGCACGTCGACCCCGGTATACCACATCGTTCCAATTCACTTTATTTCTTGCATGCCTTTCACCCTCCTGCATGTTCAGGCCCCGATCACTCAAAATCTTTCTCACTCCATTTTTCCACCTCCAATTTGGTCTCCCATTTCTCCTCGTTCCCTCCACCTCTGACACATATATTCTCTAGGTCAATCTTCCTCAATCATGCTCTCGATGTGACCAAACCATTTCAAAACACCCTCTTCTGCTCTCTCAACCACACTCTTCTTATTACCACACATTCTCTTACCCTATTATTACTTACTCGATCAAACCACCTCACACCACATATTGTCCTCAAACATCTCATTTCCAGCACATCCATCCTCCTCCGCACAACTCTATCCACAGCCCACGCCTCGCAACCATATAACATTGTTCGAACCACTATTCCTTCAACCATACCCATTTTTGCTTTCCAAGATAATGTTCTCGACTTCCACACATTCTTCAATGCTCCCAGAACTTTCGCCCCCTCCCCCACCCTGTGACTCAATTCCGCTTCCATGTTTCCATCCGCTGCCAAATCCACTCCCAGATATCTAAAACACTTCCCATCCTCCACTTTTTCTCCATTCAAACTTACCTTCCAGTTGACTTGTCCCTCAACCTAATAACCTTGCTCTTATTCACATTTACTCTCAGCTTTCTTCTTTCACACACTTTACCAAACTCAGTCACCAGCTTCTGCAGTTTGTCACATGAATCAGCCACCAGCGCTGTATCATCAGCAAACAACAACTGACTCACTTCCCAAGCTCTTTCATCCACAACAGACTGTATACTTGCCCCTCTTTCCAAAACGCTTGCATTCACCTCCCTAACAACCCCATCCACAAACAAATTAAACAACCATATATATTCCTATAAGTCCACGGCGAAAATGAAACACAATAAGTTCCCAAGTGCACTTTCGTGTAATAATCACATTATCAGGGGAGACACAAGAGAGAAATATAAGCCAGTTGATATACATCGAAGAGACAAAGCTAGGACGCCATCTGGTAAACATGCGAGAGTGAGTGAGTGTGTGTGTGTGTGTGTGTGTGTGTGTGTGTGTGTTTGTGTGTGTGTGTGTGTGTGTGTGTGTAACAGGAACGTTCCACATTGGTAAACAAAACATGAAATAGAAGAGCTGGTATATTTCGGTCCACAGTTTAGAACCATCTTCAGCTGACTGGAACGACCAGTTAGGTAACGTGACCGGCCACCAGGCTTGAAGGACAAGTCTGGTGGGGAGCTTGTGCTGTACGGTGGAGGGTTGGGGAGTAGAGTTGGTGTGGGGAGCTTGTGTTGTACGGTGGAGGGTTGGGGAGTAGAGTTGGTGTGGGGAGCTTGTGTTGTACGGTGGAAAGTTGAGGAGCAGAGTTGGTGTGGGGAGATTGTGTTGTACGGTGGAGAGTTGGGGAGTAGAGTTGGTGTGGGGAGCTTGTGTTGTACGGTGGAGGGTTGGGGAGTAGAGTTGGTGTGGGGAGCTTGTGTTGTACGGTGGAGGGTTGGGGAGTAGAGTTGGTGTGGGGAGCTTGTGTTGTACGGTGGAGGGTTGGGGAGTAGAGATGGTGTGGGGAGCTTGTGTTGTACGGTGGAGAGTTGGGGAGTAGAGCTGGTGTGGGGAGCTTATGTTGTACGGCGGAGAGTTGGTGTGGGGAGCTTGTACGGTGGAGAGTTGGGGAGTAGAGTTGGTGATGAGAGCTTGTGTTGTACTGTGGAAGGTTGGGGAGTAGAGTTGATGTGGGGAGCTTGAGTTGTATGGTGGAGGGTTGGGGAGTAGAGTTGGTGTGGGGAGCTTGTGTTGTACAGTGGAGAGTTAGCGACTAGAGTTGGTTTGGGGAACTTGTACAGTGGAGAGTTTGGGAGTAGATTTGGTGTGGGGAGCTTGTGTTGTACGGTGGAAAGTTGGGGAGTGGAATTGGTGTGGGGAGCTTATGTTGTACGGTGGAGTTGGTGTGGGGAGCTTGTACGGTGGAGAGTTGGGGAGTAGAGTTGGTGTGGGAAGCTTCTGTTGTACTGTAAAAGGTTGGGGAGTAGAGTTGATGTGGGGGGGGGGGCGTGTGTTGTACGGTGGAGAGTAGAGTTGGTGTGGGGAGCTTGTACGGTGGAGAATTGGGGAGTAGAGTTGGTGTGGGGAGCTTGTACGGTGGAGAATTGGGGAGTAGAGTTGGTGTGGGGAGGTTGTGTTGTCCGGTGGAGAGTTGGCGAGTAGAGTTGGTGTGGGGAGCTTGTGTTGTCCGGTGGAGAGTTGGCGAGTAGAGTTGGTGTGGGGAGCTTGTGTTGTCCGGTGGAGGGTTGGCGAGTAGAGTTGGTGTGGGGAGCTTGTGTTGTCCGGTGGAGAGTTGGCGAGTAGAGTTGGTGTCGGGAGTTTGTGTTGTACGGTGGAGGGTTGAGGAGTAAAGTTGTGGGGAGATTGTGTTGTACGGTGGATGGTTGGGGAGTAGAGTTGGTGTGGGGAGCTTGTGTTTTACGGTGGAGGGTTGGGGAGTAAAGTTGGTGTGGGGAACTTGTGTTGTACGGTGGAGGGTTGGGGAGTAGAGTTGGTGTGGGGAGCTTGAGTTGTACGGTGGAGAGTTGGGGAGTAGAGTTGGTGTGGGAAGCTTCTGTTGTGGGTGGAGGGTTGGGGAGTAGAGTTGGTGTGGGGAGCTTGTGTTGTACTGTGGAGGATTGGGGAGTAGAGTTGGTGTGGGGAGCTTGTGTTGTACGGTGGAAGGTTGAGGAGTAAAGTTGTGGGGAGATTGTGTAGTACGGTGGAGGGTTGGGGAGTAGAGTTGGTGTGGGGAACTTGTGTTGTATGGTGGAGGGTTGGGGAGTAGAGTTGGTGTGGGGAGCTTGTGTTGTACAGTGGAGGGTTGGGGAGTAGAGTTGGTGTGGGGAGCTTGTACGGTGGAGGGTTGGGGAGTAGAGTTGGTGTGGGGAACTTGTGTTGTATGGTGGAGGGTTGGGGAGTAGAGTTGGTGTGGGGAGCTTGTGTTGTACAGTGGAGGGTTGGGGAGTAGAGTTGGTGTGGGGAACTTGTGTTGTATGGTGGAGGGTTGGGGAGTAGAGTTGGTGTGGGGAGCTTGTGTTGTACAGTGGAGGGTTGGGGAGTAGAGTGGTGTGGGGAGCTTGTACGGTGGAGGGTTGGGGAGTAGTTAGTGTGGGGAGCTTGTGTTGTACGGTGGAGGGTTGGGGAGTAGTTAGTGTGGGGAGCTTGTGTTGTACGGTGGAGGGTTGGGGAGTAGTTAGTGTGGGGAGCTTGTGTTGTACGGTGGAGGGTTGGGGAGTAGTTAGTGTGGGCAGCTTGTGTTGTACGGTGGAGGGTTGGGGAGTAGACGGTACGACCCTTGATCACGACGGTACGACCCTTGACCACGACGGTATGACCACTGACACCGTCGGTACGACTATAATCCCCGATGTTACGCCCCTTGATCAAGACAGTACACACCTTGACCACGACAGTACGACCACGAGGTACGACCCTCGACCCCGACGGTACTAACCTTGATCACGACGGTACAAGCCTTGTTCACGACGGTACGACCCTTGATCACTACGATACAACACTTGATCACGATACGACCCTTGACCACGACGGTACGACCATTGCTCACGACGGTACTACCCTTCACCGACAGTACGACCCTTCACCACGAAGGAACAACCCTTGACCAGGACGTAACGACCCTTGACCACGACGGTTCGACTCTTGAACACGTCGGTACGACCCTAAACCACGACGGTACGACCCTTGATCACGACGGTACGACTCTTGATCACGACGGTAAGACCCTTGATCACGACGGCACGACCCTAAGCCACGACGGTACGACCCTTGATCACGACGGTACGACCCTTGACGAAGACGGTACGACCAATGACCACGACGGTGCGACTCTTTATCACGACAATTTACCATGACGGTACGACCCTTGATCACAACGGTACTACCCTTGATCACGAAGGTACGACCTTTCATCGGGAAAGTACGACCATTGATCACGACAGTACGACCCTTGATCACAACGGTACTACCCTTGATCACGAAGGTACGACTCTTGATCACGTCGGTAAGACCCTTGATCACAACGGTACGACCCTTGATCACGTCGGTACGACCCTTGATCACGACGGTACGACCCTTGATCACGACGGTTCGACCCTTGATCACGACGGTACGACTCTTGATCACGACGGTAAGACCCTTGATCACGACGGCACGACCCTAAGCCACGACGGTACGACCCTTGATCACGACGGTACGACCCTTGACGAAGACGGTACGACCAATGACCACGACGGTGCGACTCTTTATCACGACAATTTACCATGACGGTACGACCCTTGATCACAACGGTACTACCCTTGATCACGAAGGTACGACCTTTCATCGGGAAAGTACGACCATTGATCACGACAGTACGACCCTTGATCACAACGGTACGACCATAAATCACGAAGGTAAGACCCTTGATCACAACGGTACGACCCTTGATCACGAAGGTAAGACCAATGATCACGACGGTACGACCCTTGATCACAACGGTACGACCCTCGATCACGACGGTACGACCCTTGATCACGACGGTACGACCCTTGATCACGACGGTTCGACCCTTGATCACGACGGTACGACCCTTGATCACAACGGTACGACCCTTGATCACAACGTTACGACCCTTGACCACAACAGTACGACCATAAATCACGAAGGTAAGACCCTTGATCACAACGGTACGACCCTTGATCACGACGGTTCTACCCTTGATCACGACGGTACGACCCTTGATCACGACGGTTCGACCCTTGATCACGACGGTACGACCCTTGATCACGACGGTTCTACCCTTGATCACGACGGTACGACCCTTGATCACGACGGTTCTACCCTTGATCACGACGGTACGACCCTTGATCACGACGGTTCGACCCTTGATCACGACGGTACGACCCTTGATCACGACGGTACGACCCTTGATCACAACGGTACGACCCTTGACCACAACAGTACGACCATAAATCACGAAGGTAAGACCCTTGATCACAACGGTACGACCCTTGATCACGAAGGTAAGACCAATGATCACGACGGTACGACCCTTGATCACAACGGTACGACCCTCGATCACGACGGTACGACCCTTGATCACGACGGTACGACCCTTGATCACAACGGTACGACCCTTGATCACGAAGGTAAGACCAATGATCACGACGGTACGACCCTTGATCACGACGGTACGACCCTTGATCACAACGGTACGACCCTTGATCACGACGGTTCTACCCTTGATCACGACTGTACGACCCTTGATCACGACGGTTCGACCCTTGATCACGACGGTACGACCCTTGATCACGACGGTACGACCCTTGATCACAACGGTATGACCCTTGATCACGACGGTTCGACCCTTGATCACGACGGTTCAACCCTTGATCACGACGGTACGACCCTTGATCACGACGGTACGACCCTTGATCACGATGGTAAGACCCTTGATCACGACGGTATGACCCTTGATCACGACGGTACAACCCTTGATCACGACGGTACGACCCTTGATCACGATGGTAAGACCGATGATCACGACGGTACGACCCTAAACCACGACGGTTCTACCTTTGATCACGACGGTACGACAATTGACGATGACGGTAAGACCAATGACAACGACGGTACGACCCTTTATCATGACAATTTACCACTACGATACGACCCTTGATCACAACGTAACTACCCTTGATCACGAAGGTAAGACCTTTGACCACAACGGTACGACCCTTGATCACAACGGTACTACCCTTGATCACGAAGGTAAGACCCTTGACCACGACGGTACGACCCTTGATCACAACGGTACTACCCTTGATCACGAAGGTAAGACCCTTGACCACGACGGTACGACCCTTGATCACGACGGTTCTACCCTTGATCACGACAGTACGACCCTTGATCACGAAGGTAAGACCCTTGACCACGACGGTACGACCCTTGATCACGACAGTGCGACCCTTGATAACGACGGTACGACCCCTGATAACGATGATATGATCCTTGATCACGATGGTACGACCCACCAACACAGTGGTATGACCCTTCAACACAACGGTACGATCCTCTGAGCCAGAGGGTACTACCCTTAAGCAAGACGGTACGCCCCTTGAGCAAGACGATACGACCCTTCAACACAACTGTACCACCCTCCAACACCGGTACCATCCTAGAGCACGACCGTAAAACCCTTGAGCACGACGGTACGACCCTTCAGCAAGACGGTACGACCCATCAAGTGATAGGATCCTTCACCACAAAGGTACGACCTTTTAAGCAGTATGGTACGAACCTTGACTTCGACGGTACGACCCTCGAGCACGACGGTACGACCCAACAACGGTACGACCCCCCAGCACGACGGTGCGACCCTTCAACAACAATACGATTCTTGAGCACGACGGTACGACCCATCAGCACGACAGTACGACCCAACAATGGTATGATCCTTGAGCACGTCGGTACGACCCTTGAGCTCGATGGTACGACCCTTCAACCAGATGGTACGGTCCTTGAACAAGATGGTACGGTCCTTGAGCACAACGGTGTGACCCTTAAGTACGACGGTACGACCCTTGATCACGACGGTACAGCCCTTGAGCACGATGGTGCGACCCATCAACACAACGGTACGACCCTTGAGCACGATGGTAAGACGCCTTGAGCAAGTTGGTACGTCCATTCAACCCAACGGTACGACCCTAGAGCACGACTGTACGACCCTTGAGCAAGACGGTACGACCTTTTGAACACCATGGTACGACCATTCAACACCATGGTACGACCCTTCAGCAAGACGTTACAACCCTTCTACACAGCGGTAAGATAATTCAGCACAAAGGTACGACCCTTCAACACAACAGTACGACCCTTCAACACAACGGTACGACCCTTCAGCAAGAGAGTACGACCTATATCAAGAGTGAATGAGAGGACGAGAACTGCTACTCAGAAGTGACCACTTGTGAAGTGATGGACATTTTGCTATGTATATTGTGGGTTACTTGTGAAGTACACCAATTTTTCTTGTGTTCCAAGTGGGTTTGAAAGTCTATCGAGCAATATACACATTCTCGTTTACCAGTGAAATATGGGTTAGTACGGCCGATGTCTTCCTGCTTATCATTAAATCTACCTAAGTATCTTCGTTGAAATTTTGTTGTAAAATTACAAGCTGCCAAACGCCATCACCTTCCATGTTAGTGAAATGTACACTGGAATGTCCGCAGACATTTTGATTACCGTGAAATATGCTATGGTAAATACAGGGTTTGTGTGATGTCGTCTGGTAAGGCAGGCAAGAAGGTAGGTAGGCAAGCAAGAAGGCAGGCAAGAATGTAGGTAATGAGGTAGGTAGGCAAGCAGGCAAGAAGAAAGGCAAAGAGGAAGGTAGGCAAGCAAAAAAGGAGGCAAGAAGGTAAGTAAGGAGGTACGTAGGCAAGCAAGAAGGCAGGCAAGAATGTAGGTAAGGAGGTAGGGAAGCAAGCAGGCAAGAAGGAAGGCAAAGACAAGCAAGCAAAAAGGCAAAAAAGCCAGGCAGGAAAGCAGGAAAGCGGGCAGGCAAAAAGATAAGCAGACAAACTAAAAGGCAAGTAGACAAAAACACAAGCAGGCAGGCAAGCTGCTAGGCGCGAAAGCAGCCAGGCAAAAGGACAGGCAGACAGGCAAAAAGACTGGTAGATAGGCGTAAAGGCAGGTAGGCAGAAAGGGAAGCAGGCAACAGGTAAAAAGGCAGAAAGGCAGAGAAAGTCATAAAGGCAGGCAGGAACATACGGAAGCAGCCAAGTAGGAGAAAAGTTAGGCAGGCAGGCAGGCAAAATGACATGTAGACAGGTAAAGACAGGCAGACAGGCAAGACGACAGGCAGACAAGCCTGTGTGGGTGTGTGTTTGTGGGTATATGGGTGTGTGTGTTTGGGGTGTGTGGGTGTGTGTGTTGGTTTGGGTGGGTGGGTGGGAGGGTGGGTGTGTGTGTGGGTGTGTGTGTGTGTGTTTGGGTGTATGGGTGTGTGTGTTTGGGGGTGTGTGTGGGTGGGTGTGGGTGTGTGTGGGTGTGTGTGGGTGTATGGGTGTGTGTGTTTAGGGGTGTGCGTGTGTGGGTGTGTCTGATTCTGTGTGTGGGTGGGTGGGTGGGTGGGTGTGTGGGTGTGGGTGTATGGGTGTGTGTTGGGGGTGTGTGGGTGTGTGTGTGTGGGTGTGTGTGTGGGTGTCTGGGTGTGTGTGTGTGTGGGTAGGTGGGTGGGTGTGTGTGGGTGTGGGTGTGTGGGTGTATGGGTGTGTGTGTGGGGTGGGTGGGTGGGTGGGTGTGTGTGGGTTTGTGTGTTTGGGTGCGTGTGTGGGGGTGTGTGTGGGTGTGGGTGTGTGGGTGTATGGGTGTGTGTGGGGGGTGGGTGGGTGGATGGGTGTGTGTGGGTGCATGGATGTGTGTGTGTGGGGGTGTGTGTGGGGGTGTGTGTGGGTGTGTGTGTGTGTGGGTGTGTGTGTGTGTGTGGGTGGGTGGGTGTTATGGGTGGGTGGGTGTGGTTGTGTGTGTGTGTGTGTGTGTGTGTGTGTGTGTGTGTGTGTGTGTGTGTGTGTGTGTGTGTGGGTGTGTTTGGGTGTGGGTGTGTTTGGGGGTGGGTGTGTGGGGGTGTGGGGGTGTGTGGGTGTAGCTGTGTCGGTGTGTGTGGTGGTGTGGGGGTGTGTGGGTGTGTGTGTGTGTGGGTGGGTGGGTGTGTGTGTGTGTGTGTGGGTGTGTGTGTCTGGGTGTGTGTGGGGGAGTGTGTGTGGGTGTGTGTGTTTTTTTGGGGGGTGGGTGGGTGGTGTATGCCTGTTAAGAGAAAGATTGACATCAAAATATGTCCTAACTTCTGAAGGTGGAAATGGATCAGATTACATGTGCACATATCTAATGCTAACATTTCCACACCACATTTCACTCCACATATCTTCACCAACTTGGTCACAAACACCCACTGGTAACATAATGGAGACCCACCGGAAACACATACAAGCCCAAATTTCAATATATTACTCACACGATGGTGGCCCGAGCCTGGCTGGTGGCCAACTGAAGCCAAGGTGGCCACCACCACCACCACACATATTGCCATAATATATCACCTAATTTTTTGTTTATATAGTTTTTATCAAATAGGAACATCATTACCTTCCTGTTTCGAGAGGATAATCATTAATAACTCACAAATAAAATTTTTGTTCTATTGTCTAACCTCTTTACCTTTCAATAAGATTAATTATTAATAAGTAATAAATGGTTGAGTGCACCGCTAGCCTGGACACGTCAGTATTTTCCAGAACGGACCTAATGGTTTTATATCAATTATTCTTAATTAGAGGTAAACAGGTTAAAGATTATAACAAAAACTGAGTTATTAATCATTATCTTATCAAAACAGGAAGGTAATGATGTTCATCTTTGGTGAAAACTATATAAACAAAGAATTAGGTGATCTATTATGACCGTGTGTTTGGCCGGGTTGGGTGGGGGGGGGGTGGGGGGGGGAGTTGTTTGGGTGTTGGGCGGGGGAGGAGAGGAGGAGGCAACATGGGGCGCCACCAACCGTAGTCTTCTGCGTCCACAATCCTGGTGATAGTGTGTCCACAATCCTGGGGATAGTGTGTCCACAATCCTGGTGATAGTGTGTCCACAATCCTGGGGATAGTGTGTCCACAATCCTGGGGATAGTGTGTCCACAGTCCTGGGGATAGTGTGTCCACAATCCTGGGGATAGTGTGTCCACAATCCTGGTGATAGTGTGTCCACAATCCTGGTGATAGTGTGTCCACAATCCTGGGGATAGTGTGTCCACAATCCTGGTGATAGTGTGTCCACAATCCTGGGGATAGTGTGTCCACAATCCTGGTGATAGTGTGTCCACAATCCTGGTGATAGTGTGTCCACAATCCTGGGGATAGTGTGTCCACAATCATGGGGATAGTGTGTCCACAATCCTGGTGATAGTGTGTCCACAATCCTGGTGATAGTGTGTCCACAATCCTGGGGATAGTGTGTCCACAATCCTGGGGATAGTGTGTCCACAATCCTGGTGATAGTGTGTCCACAATCCTGGGGATAGTGTGTCCACAATCCTGGTGATAGCGTGTCCACAATCCTGGTGATAGTGTGTCCACAATCCTGGTGATAGTGTGTCCACAATCCTGGTGATAGTGTGTCCACAATCCTGGGGATAGTGTGTCCACAATCTTGGGGATAGTGTGTCCACAATCATGGGTATAGTGTGTCCACAATCCTGGTGATAGTGTGTCCACAGTCTGGGTAGTGTTCCACTATCCTGGGGATAGTGTGTCCACAATCCTGGTGATAGTGTGTCCACAATCCTGGGGATAGTGTGTCCACAATCCTGGTGATAGTGTGTCCACAATCCTGGGATAGTGTGTCCACAATCCTGGGGATAGTGTGTCCACAATCCTGGTGATAGTGTGTCCACAATCCTGGTGATAGTGTGTCCACAATCCTGGGGATAGTGTGTCCACAATCCTGGGGATAGTGTGTCCACAATCCTGGGGATAGTGTGTCCACAATCCTGGGGATAGTGTGTCCACAATCCTGGGGATAGTGTGTCCACAATCCTGGGGATAGTGTGTCCACAATCCTGGGGATAGTGTGTCCACAATCCTGGGGATAGTGTGTCCACAATCCTGGGGATAGTGTGTCCACAATCCTGGGGATAGTGTGTCCACAATCCTGGGGATAGTGTGTCCACAATCCTGGGGATAGTGTGTCCACAATCCTGGGGATAGTGTGTCCACAATCCTGGGGATAGTGTGTCCACAATCCTGGGGATAGTGTGTCCACAATCCTGGGGATAGTGTGTCCACAATCCTGGGGATAGTGTGTCCACAATCCTGGGGATAGTGTGTCCACAATCCTGGTGATAGTGTGTCCACAATCCTGGGGATAGTGTGTCCACAATCCTGGGGATAGTGTGTCCACAATCCTGGGGATAGTGTGTCCACAATCCTGGGGATAGTGTGTCCACAATCCTGGGGATAGCGTGTCCACAATCCTGGGGATAGTGTGTCCACAATCCTGGGGATAGTGTGTCCACAATCCTGGGGATAGTGTGTCCACAATCCTGGGGATAGTGTGTCCACAATCCTGGGGATAGTGTGTCCACAATCCTGGTGATAGTGTGTCCACAATCCTGGGGATAGTGTGTCCACAATCCTGGTGATAGTGTGTCCACAATCCTGGGGATAGTGTGTCCACAATCCTGGGGATAGTGTGTCCACAATCCTGGGGATAGTGTGTCTACAATCCTGGGGATAATGTGTCCACAATCCTGGGGATAGTGTGTCTCCAATCCTGGGGATAATGTGCCCACAATGCTGGGGATAGCGTGTCCACAATCCTGGGGATAGTGTGTCTACAATCCTGGGGATAGTGTGTCCACAATCCTGGGGATAGTGTGTCACAATATTATGGACACGCTATCCCCAGGATTGTGGACACACTATCCCCAGGATTGTAGACACGCTATCCCCAGGATTGTGGACACACTATCCCCAGGATTGTAGACACGCTATCCCCAGGATTGTGGACACGCTATCCCCAGGATTGTGGACAAGCTATCCCAACGATAGTGGATACACTATTCCCAGGATTGTGGACACGCTATCCCCAGTATTGTGGACACGCTATCCCCAGGATTGTGGACACGCTATCCCCAGGATTGTGGACACACTATCCCCAGGATTGTGGACACGCTATCCCCAGGATTGTGGACACCCTATCCCCAGGATTGTGGACACACTATCCATAGGATTGTGGACACCCTATCCCCATGATTGTGGACACACTATCCCCAGGATTGTGGACACACTATCCCCAGGATTGTGGACACCCTATCCCCAGGATTGTGGACACGATATCCCCAGGATTGTGGACACACTATCCCCAGGATTGTGGACACACTATCCCCAGGATTGTGGACACACTATCCCCAGGATTGTGGACACACTATCCCCAGGATTGTGGACACACTATCCCCAGGATTGTGGACACACTATCCCCAGGATTGTGGACACACTATCCCCAGGATTGTGGACACACTATCCCCAGGATTGTGGACACACTATCCCCAGGATTGTGGACACACTATCCCCAGGATTGTGGACACACTATCCCAGGATTGTGGACACACTATCCCCAGGATTGTGGACACACTATCCCCAGGATTGTGGACACACTATCCCCAGGATTGTGGACACACTATCCCAGGATTGTGGACACACTATCCCCAGGATTGTGGACACACTATCCCCAGGATTGTGGACACACTATCCCCAGGATTGTGGACACACTATCCCCAGGATTGTGGACACACTATCCCCAGGATTGTGGACACGCTATCCCCAGGATTGTGGACACACTATCCCCAGGATTGTGGACACACTATCCCCAGGATTGTGGACACACTATCCCCAGGATTGTGGACACACTATCCCCAGGATTGTGGACACACTATCCCCAGGATTGTGGACACACTATCCCCAGGATTGTGGACACACTATCCCCAGGATTGTGGACACACTATCCCCAGGATTGTGGACACACTATCCCCAGGATTGTGGACACACTATCCCCAGGATTGTGGACACACTATCCCCAGGATTGTGGACACACTATCCCCAGGATTGTGGACACACTATCCCCAGGATTGTGGACACACTATCCCCAGGATTGTGGACACACTATCCCCAGGATTGTGGACACACTATCCCCAGGATTGTGGACACACTATCCCCAGGATTGTGGACACACTATCCCCAGGATTGTGGACACACTATCCCCAGGATTGTGGACACACTATCCCCAGGATTGTGGACACACTATCCCCAGGATTGTGGACACACTATCCCCAGGATTGTGGACACACTATCCCCAGGATTGTGGACACACTATCCCCAGGATTGTGGACACACTATCCCCAGGATTGTGGACACACTATCCCCAGGATTGTGGACACACTATCCCCAGGATTGTGGACACACTATCCCCAGGATTGTGGACACACTATCCCCAGGATTGTGGACACACTATCCCCAGGATTGTGGACACACTATCCCCAGGATTGTGGACACACTATCCCCAGGATTGTGGACACACTATCCCCAGGATTGTGGACACACTATCCCCAGGATTGTGGACACACTATCCCCAGGATTGTGGACACACTATCCCCAGGATTGTGGACACACTATCCCCAGGATTGTGGACACACTATCCCCAGGATTGTGGACACACTATCCCCAGGATTGTGGACACACTATCCCCAGGATTGTGGACACACTATCCCCAGGATTGTGGACACACTATCCCCAGGATTGTGGACACACTATCCCCAGGATTGTGGACACACTATCCCCAGGATTGTGGACACACTATCCCCAGGATTGTGGACACACTATCCCCAGGATTGTGGACACACTATCCCCAGGATTGTGGACACACTATCCCAGGATTGTGGACACACTATCCCCAGGATTGTGGACACACTATCCCCAGGATTGTGGACACTATCCCCAGGATTGTGGACACACTATCCCCAGGATTGTGGACACACTATCCCCAGGATTGTGGACACACTATCCCCAGGATTGTGGACACACTATCCCCAGGATTGTGGACACACTATCCCCAGGATTGTGGACACACTATCCCCAGGATTGTGGACACACTATCCCCAGGATTGTGGACACACTATCCCCAGGATTGTGGACACACTATCCCCAGGATTGTGGACACACTATCCCCAGGATTGTGGACACACTATCCCCAGGATTGTGGACACACTATCCCCAGGATTGTGGACACACTATCCCCAGGATTGTGGACACACTATCCCCAGGATTGTGGACACACTATCCCCAGGATTGTGGACACACTATCCCCAGGATTGTGGACACACTATCCCCAGGATTGTGGACACACTATCCCCAGGATTGTGGACACACTATCCCCAGGATTGTGGACACACTATCCCCAGGATTGTGGACACACTATCCCCAGGATTGTGGACACACTATCCCCAGGATTGTGGACACACTATCCCCAGGATTGTGGACACACTATCCCCAGGATTGTGGACACACTATCCCCAGGATTGTGGACACACTATCCCCAGGATTGTGGACACACTATCCCCAGGATTGTGGACACACTATCCCCAGGATTGTGGACACACTATCCCCAGGATTGTGGACACACTATCCCCAGGATTGTGGACACACTATCCCCAGGATTGTGGACACACTATCCCCAGGATTGTGGACACACTATCCCCAGGATTGTGGACACACTATCCCCAGGATTGTGGACACACTATCCCCAGGATTGTGGACACACTATCCCCAGGATTGTGGACACACTATCCCCAGGATTGTGGACACACTATCCCCAGGATTGTGGACACACTATCCCCAGGATTGTGGACACACTATCCCCAGGATTGTGGACACACTATCCCCAGGATTGTGGACACACTATCCCCAGGATTGTGGACACACTATCCCCAGGATTGTGGACACACTATCCCCAGGATTGTGGACACACTATCCCCAGGATTGTGGACACACTATCCCCAGGATTGTGGACACACTATCCCCAGGATTGTGGACACACTATCCCCAGGATTGTGGACACACTATCCCCAGGATTGTGGACACACTATCCCCAGGATTGTGGACACACTATCCCCAGGATTGTGGACACACTATCCCCAGGATTGTGGACACACTATCCCCAGGATTGTGGACACACTATCCCCAGGATTGTGGACACACTATCCCCAGGATTGTGGACACACTATCCCCAGGATTGTGGACACACTATCCCCAGGATTGTGGACACACTATCCCCAGGATTGTGGACACACTATCCCCAGGATTGTGGACACACTATCCCCAGGATTGTGGACACACTATCCCCAGGATTGTGGACACACTATCCCCAGGATTGTGGACACACTATCCCCAGGATTGTGGACACACTATCCCCAGGATTGTGGACACACTATCCCCAGGATTGTGGACACACTATCCCCAGGATTGTGGACACACTATCCCCAGGATTGTGGACAAACTATCCCCAGGATTGTGGACACACTATCCCCAGGATTGTGGACACACTATCCCCAGGATTGTGGACACACTATCCCCAGGATTGTGGACACACTATCCCCAGGATTGTGGACACACTATCCCCAGGATTGTGGACACACTATCCCCAGGATTGTGGACACACTATCCCCAGGATTGTGGACACACTATCCCCAGGATTGTGGACACACTATCCCCAGGATTGTGGACACACTATCCCCAGGATTGTGGACACACTATCCCCAGGATTGTGGACACACTATCCCCAGGATTGTGGACACACTATCCCCAGGATTGTGGACACACTATCCCCAGGATTGTGGACACACTATCCCCAGGATTGTGGACACACTATCCCCAGGATTGTGGACACACTATCCCCAGGATTGTGGACACACTATCCCCAGGATTGTGGACACACTATCCCCAGGATTGTGGACACACTATCCCCAGGATTGTGGACACACTATCCCCAGGATTGTGGACACACTATCCCCAGGATTGTGGACACACTATCCCCAGGATTGTGGACACACTATCCCCAGGATTGTGGACACACTATCCCCAGGATTGTGGACACACTATCCCCAGGATTGTGGACACACTATCCCCAGGATTGTGGACACACTATCCCCAGGATTGTGGACACACTATCCCCAGGATTGTGGACACACTATCCCCAGGATTGTGGACACACTATCCCCAGGATTGTGGACACACTATCCCCAGGATTGTGGACACACTATCCCCAGGATTGTGGACACACTATCCCCAGGATTGTGGACACACTATCCCCAGGATTGTGGACACACTATCCCCAGGATTGTGGACACACTATCACCAGGATTGTGGACACACTATCCCCAGGATTGTGGACACACTATCCCCAGGATTGTGGACACACTATCCCCAGGATTGTGGACACACTATCCCCAGGATTGTGGACACACTATCCCCAGGATTGTGGACACACTATCCCCAGGATTGTGGACACACTATCCCCAGGATTGTGGACACACTATCCCCAGGATTGTGGACACACTATCCCCAGGATTGTGGACACACTATCCCCAGGATTGTGGACACACTATCCCCAGGATTGTGGACACACTATCCCCAGGATTGTGGACACACTATCCCCAGGATTGTGGACACACTATCACCAGGATTGTGGACACACTATCCCCAGGATTGTGGACACACTATCCCCAGGATTGTGGACACACTATCCCCAGGATTGTGGACACACTATCCCCAGGATTGTGGACACACTATCCCCAGGATTGTGGACACACTATCCCCAGGATTGTGGACACACTATCACCAGGATTGTGGACACACTATCCCCAGGATTGTGGACACACTATCCCCAGGATTGTGGACACACTATCCCCAGGATTGTGGACACACTATCCCCAGGACTGTGGACACACTATCCCCAGGATTGTGGACACACTATCCCCAGGATTGTGGACACACTATCACCAGGATTGTGGACACACTATCCCCAGGATTGTGGACACACTATCACCAGGATTGTGGACGCAGAAGACTACGGTTGGTGGCGCCCCATGTTGCCTCCTCCTCTCCTCCCCCGCCCAACACCCAAACAACTCCCCCCCCCACCCCCCCCCACCCAACCCGGCCAAACACACGGTCATAATAGATCACCTAATTCTTTGTTTATATAGTTTTCACCAAAGATGAACATCATTACCTTCCTGTTTTGATAAGATAATGATTAATAACTCAGTTTTTGTTATAATCTTTAACCTGTTTACCTCTAATTAAGAATAATTGATATAAAACCATTAGGTCCGTTCTGGAAAATACTGACGTGTCCAGGCTAGCGGTGCACTCAACCATTTATTACTTATTAATAATTAATCTTATTGAAAGGTAAAGAGGTTAGACAATAGAACAAAAATTTTATTTGTGAGTTATTAATGATTATCCTCTCGAAACAGGAAGGTAATGATGTTCCTATTTGATAAAAACTATATAAACAAAAAATTAGGTGATATATTATGGCAATATGTGTGGTGGTGGTGGTGGCCACCTTGGCTTCAGTTGGCCACCAGCCAGGCTCGGGCCACCATCGTGTGAGTAATATATTGAAATTTGGGCTTGTATGTGTTTCCGGTGGGTCTCCATTATGTTACCTGTGGGTGTTTGTGACCAAGTTGGTGTTCATATGTGGAGTGAAATGTGGTGTGGAAATGTTAGCATTAGATATGTGCACATGTAATCTGATCCATTTCCACCTTCAGAAGTTAGGACATATTTTGATGTCAATCTTTCTCTTAATAGGCATACACCACCCACCCACCCCCCAAAAAAACACACACACCCACACACCCCCCCACACACACACCCAAACACACACACCCACACACACACACACACCCACCCACACACACACACCGACACAGCTACACCCACACACTCCCACACACCCACACCCAAACACACCCACACCCAAACACACCCACACCCAAACACACCCACACACACACAGACACCCACCCACCCACACACACACACACACACACACACACAATTATTCTTATCATTATTATACTTAGTCGCTGTCTCCCATGTTAGCGAGACAGCGCAAGGAAACAGACGAAAGAATGACCCAATCCACCCACATACACATGTATATACATATTCGCCCACACACGCACATATACATTCCTATACATTTCAACGTATACATATATATATATATATATATATATATATATATATATATATATATATATATATATATATATATATATATATATATATATATACACATATTTATACATGTATACACACATATCCTTACTTGCTGACTTCATCTATTCCCATCGCCATATATATATATATATATATATATATATATATATATATATATATATATATATATATATATATATATATATATATATATATATATATATATATATATATATATATATATATATATATATATATATATATATTTTTTTTTTTTTTTTTTTTTTTTTTTTTTTTTTTATACTTTGTCGCTGTCTCCCGCGTTTGCGAGGTAGCGCAAGGAAACAGACGAAAGAAATGGCCCAACCCCCCCCCCCCCATACACATGTACATACACACGTCCAGACACGCAAATATACATACCTACACAGCTTTCCATGGTTTACCCCAGACGCTTCACATGCCTTGCTTCAATCCACTGACAGCACGTCAACCCCTGTATACCACATGACTCCAATTCACTCTATTTCTTGCCCTCCTTTCACCCTCCTGCATGTTCAGGCCCCGATCACACAAAATCTTTTTCACTCCATCTTTCCACCTCCAATTTGGTCTCCCTCTTCTCCTCGTTCCCTCCACCTCCGACACATATATCCTCTTGGTCAATCTCTCCTCACTCATTCTCTCCATGTGCCCAAACCACTTCAAAACACCCTCCTCTGCTCTCTCGACCACGCTCTTTTTATTTCCACACATCTCTCTTACCCTTACGTTACTTACTCGATCAAACCACCTCACACCACACATTGTCCTCAAACATCTCATTTCCAGCACATCCATCCTCCTGCGCACATCTCTATCCATAGCCCACGCCTCGCAACCATACAGCATTGTTGGAACCACTATTCCCTCAAACATACCCATTTTTGCTTTCCGAGATAATGTTCTCGACTTCCACACATTTTTCAAGGCTCCCAAAATTTTCGCCCCCTCCCCCACCCTATGATCCACTTCCGCTTCCATGGTTCCATCCGCTGACAGATCCACTCCCAGATATCTAAAACACTTCACTTCCTCCAGTTTTTCTCCATTCAAACTCACCTCCCAATTGACTTGACCCTCACCCCTACTGTACCTAATAACCTTGCTCTTATTCACATTTACTCTCAACTTTCTTCTTCCACACACTTTACCAAACTCAGTCACCAGCTTCTGCAGTTTCTCACATGAATCAGCCACCAGCGCTGTATCATCAGCGAACAACAATTGACTCACTTCCCAAGCTCTCTCATCCCCAACAGACTTCATACTTGCCCCTCTTTCCAGGACTCTTGCATTCACCTCCTTTACAACCCCATCCATAAACAAATTAAACAACCATGGAGACATCACACACCCCTGCCGCAAACCTACATTCACTGAGAACCAATCACTTTCCTCTCTTCCTACACGTACACATGCCTTACATCCTCGATAAAAACTTTTCACTGCTTCTAACAACTTGCCTCCCACACCATATATTCTTAATACCTTCCACAGAGCATCTCTATCAACTCTATCATATGCCTTCTCCAGATCCATAAATGCTACATACAAATCCATTTGCTTTTCTAAGTATTTCTCACATACATTCTTCAAAGCAAACACCTGATCCACACATCCTCTACCACTTCTGAAACCGCACTGCTCTTCCCCAATCTGATGCTCTGTACATGCCTTCACCCTCTCAATCAATACCCTCCCATATAATTTACCAGGAATACTCAACAAACTTATACCTCTGTAATTTGAGCACTCACTCTTATCCCCTTTGCCTTTGTACAATGGCACTATGCACGCATTCCGCCAATCCTCAGGCACCTCACCATGAGTCATACATACATTAAATAACCTTACCAACCAGTCAACAATACAGTCACCCCCTTTCTTAATAAATTCCACTGCAATACCATCCAAACCTGCTGCCTTGCCGGCTTTCATCTTCCGCAAAGCTTTTACTACCTCTTCTCTGTTTATCAAATCATTTTCCCTAACCCTCTCACTTTGCACACCACCTCGACCAAAACACCCTATATCTGCCACTCTGTCATCAGACACATTCAACAAACCTTCAAAATACTCATTCCATCTCCTTCTCACATCACCGCTACTTGTTATCACCTCCCCATTTACGCCCTTCACTGAAGTTCCCATTTGCTCCCTTGTCTTACGCACCCTATTTACCTCCTTCCAGGACATCTTTTTATTCTCCCTAAAATTTACTGATAGTCTCTCACCCCAACTCTCATTTGCCCTTTTTTTCACCTCTTGCACCTTTCTCCTCGAAGGCTCAGACTGGGGTGTCTAAATGTGTGTGGATGTAACCAAGATGTGATAAAGGGAGAGATAGGTAGTATGTTTGAGGAAAGGAACCTGGATGTTTTGGCTCTGAGTGAAACGAAGCTCAAGGGTAAAGGGGAAGAGTGGTTTGGGAATGTCTTGGGAGTAAAGTCAGGGGTTAGTGAGGGGACAAGAGCAAGGGAAGGAGTAGCAGTACTCCTGAAACAGGAGTTGTGGGAGTATGTGACAGAATGTAAGAAAGTAAATTCTCGATTAATATAGGTAAAACTGAAAGTTGATGGAGAGAGATGGGTGATTATTGGTGCATATGCACCTGGGCATAAGAAGAAAGATCATGAGAGGCAAGTGTTTTGGGAGCAGCTGAATGAGTGTGTTAGTGGTTTTGATGCACGAGACCGGGTTATAGTGATGGGTGATTTGAATGCAAAGGTGAGTAATGTGGCAGTTGAGGGAATAATTGGTATACATGGGGTGTTCAGTGTTGTAAATGGAAATGGTGAAGAGCTTGTAGATTTATGTGCTAAAAAAGACTGGTGATTGGGAATACCTGGTATAAAAAGCGAGATATACATAAGTATACGTATGTAAGTAGGAGAGATGGCCAGAGAGCGTTATTGGATTACGTGTTAATTGACAGGCGCGCGAAAGAGAGACTTTTGGATGTTAATGTGCTGAGAGGTGCAACTGGAGGGATGTATGATCATTATCTTGTGGAGGCTAAGGTGAAGATTTGTATGGGTTTTCAGAAAAGAAGAGTGAATGTTGGGGTGAAGAGGGTGGTGAGAGTAAGTGAGCTTGGGAAGGAGATTTGTTTGAGGAAGTACCAGGAGAGACTGAGTACAGAATGGAAAAAGGTGAGAACAATGGAAGTAAGGGGAGTGGGGGAGGAATGGGATGTATTTAGGGAATCAGTATTGGATTGCGCAAAAGATGCTTGTGGCATGAGAAGAGTGGGAGGTGGGTTGATTAGAAAGGGTAGTGAGTGGTGGGATGAAGAAGTAAGATTATTAGTGAAAGAGAAGAGAGAGGCATTTGGACGATTTTTGCACGGAAAAAAATGCAATTGAGTGGGAGATGTATAAAAGAAAGAGACAGGAGGTCAAGAGAAAGGTGCAAGAGGTGAAAAAGAGGGCAAATGAGAGTTGGGGTGAGAGAGTATCATTAAATTTTAGGGAGAATAAAAAGATGTCCTGGAAGGAGGTAAATAAAGTGCGTAAGACAAGGGACCAAATGGGAACTTCAGTGAAGGGCGCAAATGGGGAGGTGATAACAAGTAGTGGTGATGTGAGAAGGAGATGGAGTGAGTATCTTGAAGGTTTGTTGAATGTGTTTGATGATAGAGTGGCAGATATAGGGTGTTTTGGTCGAGGTGGTGTGCAAAGTGAGAGGGTTAGGGAAAATGATTTGTTAAATAGAGAAGAGGTAGTAAAAGCTTTGCGGAAGATGAAAGCCGGCAAGGCAGCAGGTTTGGATGGTATTGCAGTGGAATTTATTAAAAAAGGGGGTGACTGTATTATTGACTGGTTGGTAAGGTTATTTAATGTATGTATGACTCATGGTGAGGTGCCTGAGGATTGGCGGAATGCGTGCATACTGCCATTGTACAAAGGCAAAGGGGATAAGAGTGAGTGCTCGAATTACAGAGGTATAAGTTTGTTGAGTATTCCTGGTAAATTATATGGGAGGGTATTGATTGAGAGGGTGAAGGCATGTACAGAGCATCAGATTGGGGAAGAGCAGTGTGGTTTCAGAAGTGGTAGAGGATGTGTGGATCAAGTGTTTGCTTTGAAGAATGTATGTGAGAAATACTTAGAAAAGCAAATGGATTTGTATGTAGCATTTATGGATCTGGAGAAGGCATATGATAGAGTTGATAGAGATGCTCTGTGGAAGGTATTAAGAATATATGGTGTGGGAGGCAAGTTGTTAGAAGCAGTGAAAAGTTTTTTATCGAGGATGTAAGGCATGTGTACGTGTAGGAAGAGAGGAAAGTGATTGGTCCTCAGTGAATATATATATATATATATATATATATATATATATATATATATATATATATATATATATATATATATATATATATATATATATATATATATATATATATATATATATATATATATATATATATATATATATATATATATATACTTCCATAACGTATATATACATAGCATATACACATACATACATATATATTGGAAAGGGTCACAATTTTGTGATACAAGAAAGAAATGTGTCACTTCATATATTTCTTTCTTGTATCTCTACTAATGATATGATTATTACACGAAAGTGCACTTGGGAACTTAGCGTGTTTCATCTCCCCCGTGAACTCATATAAATAGACATAAACACACGTACATATTCATACTTGCCTTCCATCCATTCCCTGTCCACCTCCAGACCCCACAGACCGTTACATGGTTTACCCCAGACGTTTTATATTCCCTGATTCAGTTTATTGACCACGTAGACCCCGGTATACCACATCGTTCCAATTCACTCTTCCCTGCACACTTCTCACCCTCCTGCATGTTCAGGCCCAAAATCTTTTTCATTCCATCCTTCCACCTCCAATTAGGTCTCCCACTTCTCGTTCCCTCCACCTCTGACACATATATCCTCTTGGTCAATCTTTCCTCATTCATTTTCTCCATGTGACCAAACCATTTCAAAACACCCTCTTCTGCTCTCTCAACCACACTCTTTGTATTACCACACATCTCTCTTACCCTTACATTACTTACTCGATCATCATACCACCTCACACCACATATTGTCCTGGAAATGTCTTGATAACCACTAGGAAACTGCCTCCACTTTTGCCTACCTGCCTGGGTTTTGCTTGCCTTCCTGCCTAATTGTTTGCCCGCCTATTTGCCTTATTGTTTGCCTGCTCTTTTTGTCTACCTGGCGATTTTTTTTACTGCCCACCAGCCTTTTTGTTTGTTGCCCACCTGCCTGCCTTTTTGCTTCCTTCTTGCCAAACTTTTTGCTTTCCTGCCTTCCAGTCATTTTGCATGCCTGCTTTTTGCCTGGCTGTATTTACGTCTATCTCTACCTACCTGTCGTTTTGCCTGTCTGCCTGTCTTTACCTGTCTACATGTCATTTTGCCTGCCTGCCTGCCTAACTTTTCTCCTACTTGGCTGCTTCCGTATGTTCCTGCCTGCCTTTATGACTTTCTCTACCTTTCTGCCTTTTTGCCTGTTGCCTGCTTCCCTTTCTGCCTACCTGCCTTTACGCCTATCTACCAGTCTTTTTGCCTGTCTGCCTGTCCTTTTGCCTGGCTGCCAGCCTTTTCGCCTACCAGCCTGCCTGGCTGCTTGCATATTTGCCGGTTTGCTTTTCGCCTGCCTGTCTACCATTTTGTCTGCCTGCATTCTCGCTTACCTGCGAGCTTCCTTGCCTACCTTTTTGCCTTCCTTCCTGTTTGACTGTCTGCTTGCATGCCTTTTTGCCTATCTGTGTTTTTCCTGTGTACCTACCATTTTGCCTGCTTGCCTCCCTTCTTTTTCACCTGTCTACTTCCCTGCGTTTTTGTCAGCCTGAGTGCTTGCCTGCTTGCCTGCCTTTTCGCCTGCCCGTCTTTTTGACTGCCAACTTGCCTTTGTGCCTACCTGCTTGTCTGCCTGTCTGCTTCTACGCCTGCCTTTTTGCCTGCCTGCTATCGCGCCTAGCAGCTTGCCTGCCTGCTTGTGTTTTTGTCTACTTGCCTTTTAGTTTGTCTGCTTATCTTTTTGCCTGCCCGCTTTCCTGCTTTCCTGCCTGGCTTTTTTGCCTTTTTGCTTGCTTGTCTTTGCCTTCCTTCTTGCCTGCTTGCTTCCCTACGTCCTTACCTACATTCTTGCCTGCCTTCTTGCTTGCCTACGTACCTCCTTACTTACCTTCTTGCCTCCTTTTTTGCTTGCCTACCTTCCTCTTTGCCTTTCTTCTTGCCTGCTTGCCTACCTACCTCATTACCTACATTCTTGCCTGCCTTCTTGCTTGCCTACCTACCTTCTTGCCTGCCTTACCAGACGACATCACACAAACCCTGTAGGTAAAGTCCACGTATTTACCATAGCATATTTCACGGTAATCAAAATGTCTGCGGACATTCCAGTGTACATTTCACTAACATGGAAGGTGATGGCGTTTGGCAGCTTGTAATTTTACAACAAAATTTCAACGAAGATACTTAGGTAGATTTAATAATAAGCAGGAAGACATCGGCCGTACTAACCCATATTTCACTGGTAAACGAGAATGTGTATATTGCTCGATAGACTTTCAAACCCACTTGGAACACAAGAAAAATTGGTGTACTTCACAAGTAACCCACAATATACATAGCAAAATGTCCATCACTTCACAAGTGGTCACTTCTGAGTAGCAGTTCTCGTCCTCTCATTCACTCTTGATATAGGTCGTACTCTCTTGCTGAAGGGTCGTACCGTTGTGTTGAAGGGTCGTACCGTCTTGCTGAAGTGTCGTACTGTTGTGTCGAAGGGTCGTACCTTTGTGCTGAATTATCTTGCCGCTGTGTAGAAGGGTCGTAACGTCTTGCTGAAGGGTCGTACCATGGTGTTCAAAAGGTCGTACCGTCTTGCTCAAGGGTCGTACATTCGTGCTCTAGGGTCGTACCGTTGGGTTGAATGGACGTACCAACTTGCTCAAGGCGTCTTACCATCGTGCTCAAGAGTCGTACCGTTGTGTTGACGGGTCGCACCATCGTGCTCAAGGGCTGTACCGTCGTGATCAAGGGTCGTACCGTCGTGGTTTAGGGTGTTACTGACGTGATCAAGAGTCGTACCGTCGTGCTCGAGGGTCGTACCGTCGAAGTCAAGGGTCGTACCATACTGCTTAAAAGGTCGTACCGTTGTGGTGAAGGATCCTATCACTTGATGGGTCGTACCGTCTTGTTGAAGGGTCTTACCGTCGTGCTCAAGGGTTTTACGGTCGTGCTCTAGGATGGTACCGGTGTTGGAGGGTGGTACTGTTGTGTTGAAGGGTCGTACCGTCGGGCTCAAGGGGCGTACCGTCTTGCTTAAGGGTAGTACCCTCTGGCTCAGAGGATCGTACCGTTGTGTTGAAGGGTCATACCATTGTGTTGGTGGGTCGTACCATCGTGATCAAGGATCATATCATCGTTATCAGGGGTCGTACCGTCGTTATCAAGGGTCGCACCGTCGTGATCAAGGGTCGTACTGTCGTGATCAAGGGTCGTACTGTTGTGATCAAGGGTCGTACCGTCGAGATCAAGGGTCGTACTGTCGTGATCAAGGGTCGTACCGTCGTGATCAAGGGTCGTACCGTCGTGATCAAGGATCGTACTGTCGTGATCAAGGGTCGTACCTTCGTGATCAAGGGTCTTACCTTCGTGATCAAGGGTCGTACTGTCGTGATCAAGGGTCGTACCGACGTGATCAAGGGTCGTACCGTCGTGATCAAGGATCGTACTGTCGTGATCAAGGGTCGTACCGTAGTGGTCAAGGGTCTTACCTTCGTGATCAAGGGTCGTACTGTCGTGATCAAGGGTCGTACCTTCGTGATCAAGGGTCGTACCGTCGTGATCAAGGGTCGTACTGTCGTGATCAAGGGTCGTACCTTCGTGATCAAGGGTCGTACCGTATGATCAAGGGTCGTAACGTCGTGGTCAAGGGTCGTACCGTCGTGATCAAGGGTCTTACCTTCGTGATCAAGGGTCGTACCTTCGTGATCAAGGGTCGTACCGTATGATCAAGGGTCGTAACGTCGTGATCAAGGGTCGTACCGTCGTGATCAAGGGTCTTACCTTCGTGATTAAGGGTCGTACCGTTGTGATCAAGGGTCGTACCGTTGTGATCAAGGGTCGTACCGTCGTGGTAGATTGTGATAAAGAGTCGCACCGTCGTGGTCATTGGTCGTACCGTCTTCGTCAAGGATCGTACCGTGAAGGGTCGAACCGTCGTGGTTTAGGGTCGTACCGTCGTGATCAAGGGTCTTACCGTCGTGATCAAGAGTCGTACCGTCGTGATCAAGGGTCGTACCGTCGTGGTTTAGGTCGTACCGACGTGATCAAGAGTCGAACCGTTGTGATCAAGGGTCGTTACGTCCTGGTCAAGGGTTGTTCCTTCGTGGTGAAGGGTCGTACTGTCGGTGAAGGGTAGTAACGTCGTGAACAATGGTCGTACCGTCGTGGTCAAGGGTCGTATCGTGATCAAGGGTTGTATCGTAGTGATCAAGGGTCGTACCGTCGTGAACAAGGCTTGTACCGTCGTGATCAAGGTTAGTACCGTCGGGGTCGAGGGTCGTACCTCGTGGTCGTACTGTCGTGGTCAAGGTGTGTACTGTCTTGATCAAGGGGCGTAACATCGGGGTTTATAGTCGTACCGACGGTGTCAGTGGTCATACCGTCGTGGTCAAGGGTCGTACCGTCGTGATCAAGGGTCGTACCGTCTACTCCCCAACCCCCCACCGTACAACACAAGCTGCCCACACTAACTACTCCCCAACCCTCCACCGTACAACACAAGCTCCCCACACTAACTACTCCCCAACCCTCCACCGTACAACACAAGCTCCCCACACTAACTACTCCCCAACCCTCCACCGTACAAGCTCCCCACACCAACTCTACTCCCCAACCCTCCACTGTACAACACAAGCTCCCCACACCAACTCTACTCCCCAACCCTCCACCATACAACACAAGTTCCCCACACCAACTCTACTCCCCAACCCTCCACCGTACAACACAAGCTCCCCACACCAACTCTACTCCCCAACCCCCCACCGTACTACACAAGCTCCCCACACTAACTACTTCCCAACCCTCCACCGTACAACACAAGCTCCCCACACCAACTCTACTCCCCAACGCTCCACCTTCAACATAAGCTCCCCACACCAACTCTACTCCCCAACTCTCCACCGTACAACTCAAGCTCCCCACACCAACTCTACTCCCCAACGCTCCACCTTCAACATAAGCTCCCCACACCAACTCTACTCCCCAACTCTCCACCGTACAACTCAAGCTCCCCACACCAACTCTACTCCCCAACGCTCCACCTTCAACATAAGCTCCCCACACCAACTCTACTCCCCAACTCTCCACCGTACAACTCAAGCTCCCCACACCAACTCTACTCCCCAACCTCCACCGTACAACACAAGCTCCCCACACCAACTCTACTCCCCAACCCTCCACAGTACAACACAAGCTCCCCACACCAACTCTACTCCCCAACCCTCCACCGTACAACACAAGCTCCCCACACCAACTCTACTCCCCAACTCTCCACCGTACAACACAAGCTCCCCACACCAACTCTACTCCCCAACCCTCCACCGTACAACACAAGCTCCTCACATCAACTCTACTCCCCAACTCTCCACTGTACAAGCTCCCCACACCAACTCTACTCCCCAACCCTCCACCGTACAACACAAGCTCCCCACACCAACTCTACTCCCCAACCCTCCACCGTACAACACAAGCTCCCCACACCAACTCTACTCCCCAATCCTCCACAGTACAACACAAGCTCCCCACACCAACTCTACTCCCCAACTCGCCACCGTACAAGCTCCCCACACCAACTCTACTCCCCAACCCTCCACCGTACAACACAAGCTCCCCACACCAACTCTACTCCCCAACGCTCCACCTTCAACATAAGCTCCCCACACCAACTCTACTCCCCAACTCTCCACCGTACAACTCAAGCTCCCCACACCAACTCTACTCCCCAACGCTCCACCTTCAACATAAGCTCCCCACACCAACTCTACTCCCCAACTCTCCACCGTACAACACAAGTTCCCCACACCAACTCTACTCCCCAACCTTCCACCGTACAACACAAGCTCCCCACACCAACTCTACTCCCCAACCCTCCACCGTACAACACAAGCTCCCCACACCAACTCTACTCCCCAACCCTCCACCGTACAACACAAGTTCCCCACACTAACTCTACTCCCCAACCTTCGACGGTACAACAAAAGCTCCCCACTCCAACTCTACTCCCCAACTCTCCACCGTACAACTCAAGCTCCCCACACCAACTCTACTCCCCAACGCTCCACCTTCAACATAAGCTCCCCACACCAACTCTACTCCCCAACTCTCCACCGTACAACACAAGCTCCCCACACCAACTCTACTCCCCAACGCTCCACCTTCAACATAAGCTCCCCACACCAACTCTACTCCCCAACCCTCCACCGTACAACACAAGTTCCCCACACCAACTCTACTCCCCAACCTTCCACCGTACAACACACGCCCCCACACCAACTCTACTCCCGAACCTTCCACCGTACAACACAAGCTCCCCACACCAACTCTACTCCCGAACCTTCCACCGTACAACAGAAGCACCCCACACCAACTCTACTCCCCAACTCTCCACCGTACAAGCTCCCCACACCAACTTTCCACCGTACAACATTAGCTTCCTACACCCACTCTACTCCCAACTCTCCACCGTACAACATAAGCTCCCCACACCAATTCCACCCCCCAACCTTCCACCGTACAACACAAGCTCCCCACACCAACTCTACTCCCCAACTCTCCACCGTACAAGCTCCCCACACCAACTCTACTGGCCAACTCTCCACCGTACAACACAAGCTCCCCACACCAACTCTACTCCCCAACCTTCCACCGTACAACACAAGCTCCCCACACCAACTCTACTCCCCAACCTTCCACCGTACAACACAAGCTCCCCACACCAACTCTACTCCCCAACCTTCCACCGTACAACACAAGCTCCCCACACCAACTCTACTCCCCAACCTTCCACCGTACAACACAAGCTCCCCACACCAACTCTACTCCCCAACCTTCCACCGTACAACACAAGCTCCCCACACCAACTCTACTCCCCAACCTTCCACCGTACAACACAAGCTCCCCACACCAACTCTACTCCCCAACCCTCCACCGTACAACACAAGCTCCCCACACCAACTCTACTCCCCAACCCTCCACCGTACAACACAAGCTCCCCACACCAACTCTACTCCCCAACCCTCCACCGTACAGCACAAGCTCCCCACCAGACTTGTCCTTCAAGCCTGGTGGCCGGTCACGTTACCTAACTGGTCGTTCCAGTCAGCTGAAGATGGTTCTAAACTGTGGACCGAAATATACCAGCTCTTCTATTTCATGTTTTGTTTACCAATGTGGAACGTTCCTGTTACACACACACACACACACACACACACAAACACACACACACACACACACACACACACACACACTCACTCACTCTCGCATGTTTACCAGATGGCGTCCTAGCTTTGTCTCTTCGATGTATATCAACTGGCTTATATTTCTCTCTTGTGTCTCCCCTGATAATGTGATTATTACACGAAAGTGCACTTGGGAACTTATTGTGTTTCATTTTCGCCGTGGACTTATAGGAATATATATGGTTGTCTACTTTGTTTATGGATGGGGTTGTTAGGAAGGTGAATGCAAGCACTTTGGAAAGAGGGGCAAGTATACAATCTGTTGTGGATGAGAGAGCTTGGGAAGTCAGTCAGTTGTTGTTTGCTGATGATACAGCACTGGTGGCTGATTTATGTGAGAAACTGCAGAAGCTGGTGACTGAGTTTGGTAAAGTGTGTGAAAGAAGAAAGCTGAGAGTAAATGTGAATAAGAGCAAGGTTATTAGGTTGAGGGACAAGTCAACTGAAAGGTAAGTTTGAATGGAGAAGAACTGGAGGAAGTAAAGTGTTTTAGATATCTGGGAGCGGATTTGGCAGTGGATAGAAACATGGAAGCGGAAGTTAATCATAGGGTGGGGGAGGGGGCGAAAATTCTGGGAGCGTTGAAGAATGTGTGGAAGTCAAGAACATTATGTTGGAAAGCAAAAATGGATATGGTTGAAGAAATAGTGGTTCGAACAATGTTATATGGTTGTGAGGCGTGGGCTATGGATAGAGTTGTGCAGAGGAGGGTGGATGTGCTAGAAATGAGATGTTTGAGGACAATATGTGGTGTGAGGTGGTTTGATCGAGTAAGTAATAATAGGGTAAGAGAGATGTGTGGTAATAAAAAGAGTGTGGTTGAGAGAGCAGAAGAGGGTGTTTTGAAATGGTTTGGTCACATCGAGAGAATGATTGAGGAAAGATTGACCAAGAGAGTATATGTGTCAGAGGTGGAGGGAACGAGGAGAAGTGGGAGACCAGATTGGAGGTGGAAAGATGGAATGAAAAAGATTTTGAGTGATCGGGGCCTGAACATGCAGGAGGGTGAAAGACGTGCAAGGAATAGAGTGAATTGGAACGATGTGGTATACCGGGGTCGACCTGCTGCCAATGGATTGAATCAGGGCATGTGAAGTGTCTTGGGTAAACCATTGAAAGTTCTGTGGGGCCTGGATGTGGAAAGGGAGCTGTGGTTTCGGGCATTATTACATGACAGCTAGAGACTAAGTGTGAACGAATGGGGCCTTTGTTGTCTTTTCCTTGCGCTACCTCGCACACATGAGGGGGGGAGGGGGATGTTATTCCATGTGTGGCGAGGTGGTGATGGGAATAAATAAAGGCAGACTATGAATTATGTACATGTGTATATATGTATATGTCTGTGTGTGTGTATATATATATATGGGTACATTGAGATGTATAGCTATGTGTATTTGCGTGTGTGGACGTGTATGTATATACATGTGTAAGGGGGTGGGTTGGGCCATTCCTTTCGTCTGTTTCCTTGCGCTACCTCGCAAACGCGGGAGACAGCGACAAAGCAAAATAAAATAAGTGGTAGAGGATGTGTGGATCAGGTGTTTGCTTTGAAGAATGTATGTGAGAAATACTTAGAAAAGCAAATGGATTTGTATGTAGCATTTATGGATCTGGAGAAGGCATATGATAGAGTTGATAGAGATGCTCTGTGGAAGGTATTAAGAATATATGGTGTGGGAGGCAAGTTGTTAGAAGCAGTGAAAAGTTTTTATCGAGGATGTAAGGCATGTGTACGTGTAGGAAGAGAGGAAAGTGATTGGTTCTCAGTGAATGTAGGTTTGCGGCAGGGGTGTGTGATGTCTCCATGGTTGTTTAATTTGTTTATGGATGGGGTTGTTAGGGAGGTGAATGCAAGAGTTTTGGAAAGAGGGGCAAGTATGAAGTCTGTTGGGGATGAGAGAGCTTGGGAAGTGAGTCAGTTGTTGTTCGCTGATGATACAGCGCTGGTGGCTGATTCATGTGAGAAACTGCAGAAGCTGGTGACTGAGTTTGGTAAAGTGTGTGAAAGAAGAAAGTTAAGAGTAAATGTGAATAAGAGCAAGGTTATTAGGTACAGTAGGGTTGAGGGTCAAGTCAATTGGGAGGTGAGTTTGAATGGAGAAAAACTGGAGGAAGTGAAGTGTTTTAGATATCTGGGAGTGGATCTGGCAGCGGATGGAACCCTGGAAGCGGAAGTGGATCATAGGGTGGGGGAGGGGGCGAAAATTCTGGGAGCCTTGAAGAATGTGTGGAAGTCGAGAACATTATCTCGGAAAGCAAAAATGGGTATGTTTGAAGGAATAGTGGTTCCAACAATGTTGTATGGTTGCGAGACGTGGGCTATGGATAGAGTTGTGCGCAGGAGGAAGGATGTGCTGGAAATGAGATGTTTGAGGACAATATGTGGTGTGAGGTGGTTTGATCGAGTAAGTAACGTAAGGGTAAGAGAGATGTTTGGAAATAAAAAGAGCGTGGTTGAGAGAGCAGAAGAGGGTGTTTTGAAATGGTTCGGGCACATGGAGAGAATGAGTGATGAAAGATTGACCAAGAGAATATATGTGTCGGAGGTGGAGGGAACGAGGAGAAGAGGGAGACCAAATTGGAGGTGGAAAGATGGAGTGAAAAAGATTTTGTGTGATCGGGGCCTGAACATGCAGGAGGGTGAAAGGAGGGCAAGGAATAGAGTAAATTGGAGCGATGTGGTATACCGGGGTTGACGTGCTGTCAGTGGATTGAATCAAGGCATGTGAAGCGTCTGGGGTAAACCATGGAAAGCTGTGTAGGTATGTATATTTGCGTGTGTGGACGTATGTATATACATGTGTATGGGGGTGGGTTGGGCCATTTCTTTCGTCTGTTTCCTTGCGCTACCTCGCAAACGCGGGAGGCAGCGACAAAGCAAAAAAAAAAAAAAAAAAAAATATATATATATATATATATATATATATATATATATATATATATATATATATATATATATATATATATATATATATATATATATATATATATATATATATATATATATATGTATGTATGTTGGAAAGGATCACAATTTTGCCCGTGATCAAGATATTCCTGTGAGTCCACGGGGAAAATGAAACACGAAAAGTTCCCAAGTGCACTTTCGTGTAATAATCATATCATCAGGGGAGACACAAGAGAGGAATATAACAGTCAGTTGATATACATCGAAGAGACGAAGCCAGGACGCCATTTGGTAAAATGGTAAGTGCAATTGGGTTTTCAGAAAAAAGAGTGAATGTTGGGGTGAAGAGGGTGGTGAGAGTAAGTGAGCTTGAGAAGGAGACCTGTGTGAGGAAGTACCAGGAGAGACTGAGTACAGAATGGAAAAGGGTGAGAACAATGGAAGCAAGGGGAGTGGGGGAGGAATGGGATGTATTTAGGGAATCAGTGATGGATTGCGCAAAAGATGCTTGTGGCATGAGAAGAGTGGGAGGTGGGTTGATTAGAAAGGGTAGTGAGTGGTGGGATGAAGAAGTAAGAGTATTAGTGAAAGAGAAGAGAGAGGCATTTGGACGATTTTTGCAGGGAAAAAATGCAATTGAGTGGGAGATGTATAAAAGAAAGAGACAGGAGGTCAAGAGAAAGGTGCAAGAGGTGAAAAAAAGGGCAAATGAGAGTTGGGGTGAGAGAGTATCATTAAATTTTAGGGAGAATAAAAAGATGTTCTGGAAGGAGGTAAATAAAGTGCGTAAGACAAGGGAGCAAATGGGAACTTCAGTGAAGGGTGCAAATGGGGAGGTGATAACAAGTAGTGGTGATGTGAGAAGGAGATGGAGTGAGTATTTTGAAGGTTTGTTGAATGTGTTTGATGATAGAGTGGCAGATATAGGGTGTTTTGGTCGAGGTGGTGTGCAAAGTGAGAGGGTTAGGGAAAATGATTTGGTAAACAGAGAATAGGTGGTGAAAGCTTTGCGGAAGATGAAAGCCGGCAAGGCAGCAGGTTTGGATGGTATTGCAGTGGAATTTATTAAAAAAGGGGGTGACTGTATTGTTGACTGGTTGGTAAGGTTATTTAATGTATGTATGACTTATGGTGAGGAGCCTGAGGATTGGCGGAATGCGTGCATACTGCCATTGTACAAAGGCAAAGGGGATAAGAGTGAGTGCTCAAATTACAGAGGTATAAGTTTGTTGAGTATTCCTGGTAAATTATATGGGAGGGTATTGATTGAGAGGGTGAAGGCATGTACAGAGCATCAGATTGGGGAAGAGCAGTGTGGTTTCAGAAGTGGTAGAGGATGTGTGATCAGGTGTTTGCTTTGAAGAATGTATGTGAGAAATACTTAGAAAAGCAAATGGATTTGTATGTAGCATTTATGGATCTGGAGAAGGCATATGATAGAGTTGATAGAGATGCTCTGTGGAAGGTATTAAGAATATATGGTGTGGGAGGAAAGTTGTTAGAAGCAGTGAAAAGTTTTTATCGAGGATGTAAGGCATGTGTACGGGTAGGAAGAGAGGAAAGTGATTGGTTCTCAGTGAATGTAGGTTTGCGGCAGGGGTGTGTGATGTCTCCATGGTTGTTTAATTTGTTTATGGATGGGGTTGTTAGGGAGGTAAATGCAAGAGTTTTGGAAAGAGGGGCAAGTATGAAGTCTGTTGGGGATGAGAGAGCTTGGGAAGTGAGTCAGTTGTTGTTCGCTGATGATAGAGCGCTGGTGGCTGATTCATGTGAGAAACTGCAGAAGCTGGTGACTGAGTTTGGTAAAGTGTGTGGAAGAAGAAAGATAAGAGTAAATGTGAATAAGAGCAAGGTTATTAGGTACAGTAGGGTTGAGGGTCAAGTCAATTGGGAGGTGAGTTTGAATGGAGAAAAACTGGAGGAAGTGAAGTGTTTTAGATATCTGGGAGTGGACCTGGCAGCGGATGGAACCATGGAAGCGGAAGTGGATCATAGGGTGGGGGAGGGGGCGAAAATTCTGGGGGCCTTGAAGAATGTGTGGAAGTCGAGAACATTATCTCGGAAAGGAAAAATGGGTATGTTTGAAGGAATAGTGGTTCCAACAATGTTGTATGGTTGCGAGACGTGGGCTATGGATAGAGTTGTGCGCAGGAGGAAGGATGTGCTGGAAATGAGATGTTTGAGGACAATATGTGGTGTGAGGTGGTTTGATCGAGTAAGTAACGTAAGGGTAAGAGAGATGTTTGGAAATAAAAAGAGCGTGGTTGAGAGAGCAGAAGAGGGTGTTTTGAAATGGTTCGGGCACATGGAGAGAATGAGTGATGAAAGATTGACCAAGAGAATATATGTGTCGGAGGTGGAGGGAACGAGGAGAAGAGGGAGACCAAATTGGAGGTGGAAAGATGGAGTGAAAAAGATTTTGTGTGATCGGGGCCTGAACATGCAGGAGGGTGAAAGGAGGGCAAGGAATAGAGTAAATTGGAGCGATGTGGTATACCGGGGTTGACGTGCTGTCAGTGGATTGAATCAAGGCATGTGAAGCGTCTGGGGTAAACCATGGAAAGCTGTGTAGGTATGTATATTTGCGTGTGTGGACGTATGTATATGCATGTGTGTGGGGGTGGGTTGGGCCATTTCTTTCGTCTGTTTCCTTGCGCTACCTCGCAAACGCGGGAGACAGCGACAAAGTATAATAAAAAATAATATATATATATATATATATATATATATATATATGTATATATATATATATATATGTATATATATATATATATATATATATATATATATATATATATATATATATATATATATATATATATATATATATATATATATATATATATATATATATCTATATATATATTTATATATATATATATATATACCCCGGTATACCACATTGATCCAATTCACTCTATTCCTTGCCCGCCTTTCACCCTCCTGCATGTTCAGGCCCCGATCACTCAAAATCTTTTTCACTCCATCTTTCCAACTCCAATTTCGTCTCCCACTTCCCCTCCTTCCTTCCACCTCCGACACATATATCCTCTTGGTCAATCTTTCCTCGCTCATTCTCTCCATGTGCCCAAACCATTTCAAAACACCCTCTTCTGCTCTCTCAACCACGCTCTTTTTATTTCCATACATCTCTCTTACCCTTACATTACTTACTCGATCAAACCACCTCACACCACACATTGTCCTCAAACATCTCATTTCCAGCACATCCACCCTCCTGCGCACAACTCTATCCATAGCCCATGCCTTACAACCATACAACATTGTTGGAACCACTATTCCTTCAAACATACCCATTTTTGCTTTCCGAGATAATGTTCTCGACTTCCACACATTCTTCAAGGCTCCCATGATGTTCGCCCCCTCCCCCACCCTATGATTCACTTCCGCTTCCATGGTTCCATCCGCTGCCAGATCCACTCCCAGATATCTAAAACACTTCACTTCCTCCAGTTTTTCTCCATTCAAACTTACCTCCCAATTGACTTGACCCTCAACCCTACTGTACCTAATAACCTTGCTCTTATTCACATTTACTCTTAACTTTCTTCTTTAACACACTTTACCAAACTCAGTCACCAGTTTCTGCAGATTCTCACATGAATCAGCCACCAGCGCTGTATCTTCAGCGAACAACAACTGACTCACTTCCCAAGCTCCCTCATCCACAACAGACTTCATACTTGCCCCTCTTTCCAAAACTCTTGCATTCACCTCCCTAAGAACCCCATCCATAAACAAATTAAACAACCATGGAGACATCAAACACCCCTGCCGCAAACCTACATTCACTGAGAACCAATCACTTTCCTCTCTTCCTACACGTACACATGCCTTACTTCCTCGATAAAAACTTTTCACTGCTTCTAACAACTTGCCTCCCACACCATATATTCTTAATACCTTCCACAGAGCATCTCTATCAACTCTATCGTATGCTTTCTCCAGATCCACAAATGCTACATACAAAGCCATTTGCTTTTCTAAGTATTACTTACATACATTTTTCAAAGCAAACACCTGATCCACACATCCTCTAAAACTTCTGAAACCACACTGCTCTTCCCCAATCTGATGCTCTGTACATCCCTTCACCCTCTCAATCAATACCCTCCCATATAATTTACCAGGAATACTCAACAAACTTATACCTCTGTAATTTGAGCACTCACTCTTATCCCCTTTGCCTTTGTACAATGGCACTATGCATGTATTCCGCCAATCCTCAGGCACCTCACCATGAGTCATACATACATTAAATAACCTTACCAACCAGTCAACAATACAGTCACCCCCTTTTTTGATAAATTCCACTGCAATACCATCTAAACCTGCTGCCTTACCGGCTTTCATCTTCCGCAAAGCTTTTACTACCTCTTCTCTGTTTACCAAATCATTTTCCCTAACCCTCTCACTTTGCACACCACCTCGACCTAAACACCCTATATCTGCCACTCTATCATCAAACACATTCAACAAACCTTCAAAATACTCACCCAATCTCCTTCTCTCATCACCACTACTTGTTATCACCTCCCCATTAGCGCCCTTCACTCAACTTCCCATTTGCTCCCTTGTCTTACGCACTTTATTTACCTCCTTCCAGAACATCTTTTTATTCTCCCTAAAATTTAATGATACTCTCTCATCCCAACTCTCATTTGCCCTCTTTTTCACCTCTTGCACCTTTGTCTTGACCTCCTGTCTCTTTCTTTTATACATCTCCCACTCAATTGCATTTTTTCCCTGCAAAAATCGTCCAAATGCCTCTCTCTTCTCTTTCACTAATAATCTTACTTCTTCATCCCACCACTCACTACCTTTTCTAATCAACCAACCTCCCACGCTTCTCATGCCACAAGCATCTTTTGCGCAATCCATCACTGCTTCCCTAAATACATGCCATTCCCCCTCCACTTCCCTTACTTCCATTGTTCTCACCTTTTTCTATTCTGTACTCAGTCTCTACTGGTACTTCCTCACACAAGTCTCCTTCCCAAGCTCACTTACTCTCACCACCCTCTTCACCCCAACATTCACTCTTCTTTTCTGAAAACCCATACAAATCTTCACCTTAGCCTCCACAAGATAATGATCAGAGATCCCTCCAGCACATTAACATCCAAAAGTCTCTCTTTCGCGCGCCTGTAAATTAACACGTAATCCAATAACGCTCTCTGGCCATCTCTCCCACTTACATACGTATAATTATGTATATCTCTCTTTTTAAACCAGGTATTCCCAATCACCAGTCCTTTATCAGCACATAAATCTACAAGCTCTTCACCATTTCCATTTACAACACTGAACACCCCATGTATACCAATTATTCCCTCAACAGCCACATTACTCACCTTTGCATTCAAATCACCCATCACTATAACCCGGTCTTGTGCATCAAAACCACTAACACACTCATTCAGCTGCTCCCAAAACACTTGCCTCTCATGATCTTTCTTCTCATGGCCAGGTGCATATGCACCAATAATCACCCATCTCTCTCCATCAACTTTCAGTTTTACCCATATCAATCGAGAATTTACTTTCTTACATTCTATCACATACTCCCACAACTCCTGTTTTAGGAGTACTGCTACTGCTTCCCTTGCTCTTGTCCTCTCACTAACCCCTGACTTTACTCCCAAGACATTTGCAAACCACTCTTCCCCTTTACCCTTGAGCTTCGTTTCACTCAGAGCCAAAACATCCAGGTTCCTTTCCTCTAACATGCTACCTATCTCTCCTTTTTTCACATCTTGGTTATATCCACACACACTTAGCCACCCCAATCTGAGTCTACGAGGAGGATGAGCACTCCCCGCGTGACTCATTCTGTTTCAATGTCTCCTCTAGTCGCCTTCTACGACACGTGAGGAATGCGTGGGAAGTATTCTTTCACCCCTATCCCCAGGGATAATATATATATATATATATACACACACATATACACATATATACACACATACACACATACACACACACACACACACACATATATATATATATATATATATATATATATATATATATATATATATATATATATATATATATATATATATATATATATATATATATATATATATATATATATATATATATATATATATTATTATCTTATCTTATTATAATTTGTCGCTGTCTCCCGCGTTTGCGAGGTAGCGCAAGGAAACTGACGAAAGAAATGGCCCAACCCCCCCCATACACATGCATATACATACGTCCACACACGCAAATATACATACCTACACAACTTTTCATGGTTTACCCCAGACGCTTCACATGCCTTGATTCAATCCACTGACAGCACGTCAACCCCGGTATACCACATCGATTCAATTCACTCTATTCCTTGCCCTCCTTTCACCCTCCTGCATGTTCAGGCCCCGATCACACAAAATCTTTTTCACTCCATCTTTCCACCTCCAATTTGGTCTCCCTCTTCTCCTCGTTCCCTCCACCTCCGACACATATATCCTCTTGGTCAATCTTTCCTCACTCATTCTCTCCATGTGCCCAAACCACTTCAAAACACCCTCTTCTGCTCTCTCAACCACGCTCTTTTTATTTCCACACATCTCTCTTACCCTTACGTTACTCACTCGAT
>NC_092242.1:46466068-46471068 GCF_036320965.1 Panulirus ornatus | reverse complement strand
ACTCTATTCCTTGCCCTCCTTTCACCCTCCTGCATGTTCAGGCCCCGATCACACAAAATCTTTTTCACTCCATCTTTCCACCTCCAATTTGGTCTCCCTCTTCTCCTCGTTCCCTCCACCTCCGACACATATATCCTCTTGGTCAATCTTTCCTCACTCATTCTCTCCATGTGCCCAAACCACTTCAAAACACCCTCTTCTGCTCTCTCAACCACGCTCTTTTTATTTCCACACATCTCTCTTACCCTTACGTTACTCACTCGATCAAACCACCTCACACCACACATTGTCCTCAAACATCTCATTTCCAGCACATCCATCCTCCTGCGCACAACTCTATCCATAGCCCACGCCTCGCAACCATACAACATTGTTGGAACCACTATTCCTTCAAACATACCCATTTTTGCTTTCCGAGATAATGTTCTCGACTTCCACACATTCTTCAAGGCCCCCAGAATTTTCGCCCCCTCCCCCACCCTATGATCCACTTCCGCTTCCAGGGTTCCATCCGCTGCCAGATCCACTCCCAGATATCTAAAACACTTCACTTCCTCCAGTTTTTCTCCATTCAAACTCACCTCCCAATTGACTTGACCCTCAACCCTCCTGTACCTAATAACCTTGCTCTTATTCACATTTACTCTTAACTTTCTTCTTCCACACACTTTACCAAACTCAGTCACCAGCTTCTGCAGTTTCTCACATGAATCAGCCACCAGCGCTATATCATCAGCGAACAACAACTGACTCACTTCCCAAGCTCTCTCATCCCCAACAGACTTCATACTTGCCCCTCTTTCCAAAACTCTTGCATTTACCTCCCTAACAACCCCATCCATAAACAAATTAAACAACCATGGAGACATCACACACCCCTGCCGCAAACCTACATTCACTGAGAACCAATCACTTTCCTCTCTTCCTACACGTACACATGCCTTACATCCTCGATAAAAACTTTTCACTGCTCCTAACAACTTTCTTCCCACACCATATATTCTTAATACCTTCCACAGAGCATCTCTATCAACTCTATCATATGCCTTCTCCAGATCCATAAATGCTACATACAAATCCATTTGCTTTTCTAAGTATTTCTCACATACATTCTTCAAAGCAAACACCTGATCCACACATCCTCTACCACTTCTGAAACCACACTGCTCTTCCCCGATCTGATGCTCTGTACATGCCTTCACCCTCTCAATCAATACCCTCCCATATAATTTACCAGGAATACTCAACAAACTTATACCTCTGTAATTTGAGCACTCACTCTTATCCCCTTTGCCTTTGTACAATGGCACTATGCACGCATTCCGCCAATCCTCAGGCACCTCACCATGAGTCATACATACATTAAATAACCTTACCAACCAGTCCACAATACAGTCACCCCCTTTTTTAATAAATTCCACTGCAATACCATCCAAACCTGCTGCGTTGCCGGCTTTCATCTTCCGCAAAGCTTTCACTACCTCTTCTCTGTTTACCAAATCATTTTCCCTAACCCTCTCACTTTGCACACCACCTCGACCAAAACACCCTATATCTGCCACTGTATCATCAAACACATTCAACAAACCTTCAAAATACTCACTCCATCTCCTTCTCACATCACCACTACTTGTTATCACCTCCTCATTAGCGCCCTTCACTGAAGTTCCCATTTGCTCCCTTGTCTTACGCACTTTATTTACCTCCTTCCAGAACATATTTTTATTCTCTCTAAAATTTAATGATACTCTCTCACCCCAACTCTCATTTGCCCTTTTTTTCACCTCTTGCACCTTTCTCTTGACCTCCTGTCTCTTTCTTTCATACATCTCCCACTCAATTGCATTTTTTCCCTGCAAAAATCGTCCAAATGCCTCTCTCTTCTCTTTCACTAATACTCTTACCTCTTCATCCCACCACTCACTACCCTTTCTAATCAACCCACCTCCCACTTTTCTCATGCCACAAGCATCTTTTGCGCAATCCATCACTGATTCCCTAAATACATCCCATTCCTACATAACATACATACATACATACATTAAATAACCTTACCAACCAGTCAACAATACAGTCACCCCCTTTTTTAATAAATTCCACTGCGATGCCATCCAAACCTGCTGCTTTGCCGGCTTTCATCTTCCGTAAAGCTTTTACTACCTCTTCTCTATTTACCAAATCATTTTCCCTAACCCTCTCACTTTGCACACCACCTCGACCAAGACACCCCACATCTGCCACTCTATCATCAAACACATTCAACAAACCTTCAAAATACTGACTCCATCTCCTTCTCACATCACCACTACTTGATATCACCTCCCCATTTGCCCCCTTCACTGAAGTTCCCATTTGCTCCCTTGTCTTACGTACTTTATTTACCTCCTTCCAAAACATCTTTTTATTCTCCCTGAAATTTAATGATACTCTCTCACCCCAACTCTCATTTGCCCTCTTTTTCACCTCTTGCACCTTTCTATTGACCTCCAAGCCATTCCCAGCACAGTAAGCCATGCCCAGCACAGTAAGCCATGCCCAGCACAGTAAGCCATGCCCAGCACAGTAAGCCATTCCCAGCACAGTAAGCCATGCCCAGCACAGTAAGCCATGCCCAGCACAGTAAACCATGCCCAGCACAGTAAGCCATGCCCAGCACAGTAAGCCATGCCCAGCACAGTAAGCCATGCCCAGCACAGTAAGCCATTCCCAGCACAGTAAGCCATGCCCAGTACAGTAAGCCATGCCCAGCACAGTAAGCCATGCCCAGCACAGTAAGCCATTCCCAGCACAGTAAGCCATGCCCAGTACAGTAAGCCATGCCCAGCACAGTAAGCCATGCCCAGCACAGTAAGCCATGCCCAGCACAGTAAGCCATGCCCAGCACAGTAAGCCATTCCCAGCACAGTAAGCCATGCCCACCACAGTAAGCCATTCCCAGCACAGTAAGCCATGCCCAGCACAATAAGCCATGCCCAGGACAGTAAGCCATGCCCAGCACAGTAAGCCATGCCCAGCACAGTAAGCCCTTCCCAGCACAGTAAGCCATACCCAGCACAGTAAGCCATGCCCAGCACAGTAAGCCATGCCCAGCACAGTAAGCCATTCCCAGCACAGTAAGCCATGCCCAGCACAGTAAGCCTTGCCCAGCACAATAAACCACTCCCAGCACAGTAAGCCATGCCCAGTACAGTAAGCCATGCCCAGCACAGTAAGCCATGCCCAGCACAGTAAGCCATGCCCAGCACAGTAAACCATGCCCAGCACAGTAAGCCATGCCCAGCACAGTAAGCCATGCCCAGCACAGTAAGCCATTCCCAGCACAGTAAACCATGCCCAGCACAGTAATCCATGCCCAGCACAATAAACCACTCCCAGCACAGTAAGCCATGCCCAGCACAGTAAGCCATGCCCAGCACAGTAAGCCATTCCCAGCACAGTAAGCCATGCCCAGTACAGTAAGCCATGCCCAGCACAGTAAGCCATTCCCAGCACAGTAAGCCATGCCCAGCACAGTAAGCCATGCCCAGCACAGTAAACCATGCCCAGCACAGTAAGCCATGCCCAGCACAGTAAGCCATGCCCAGCACAGTAAGCCATGCCCAGCACAGTAAACCATGCCCAGCACAGTAAGCCATGCCCAGCACAGTAAGCCATGCCCAGCACAGTAAGCCATGCCCAGCACAGTAAGCCATGCCCAGTACAGTAAGCCATGCCCAGCACAGTAAGCCATGCCCAGCACAGTAAGCCATGCCCAGTACAGTAAGCCATGCCCAGCACAGTAAGCCATGCCCAGCACAGTAAGCCATGCCCAGTACAGTAAGCCATGCCCAGCACAGTAAGCCATGCCCAGCACAGTAATCCATGCCCAGCACAGTAAGCCATGCCCAGTACAGTAAGCCATGCCCAGCACAGTAAGCCATGCCTAGCACAATAAGCCATGCCCAGCACAGTAAGCCATTCCCAGCACAACTTTTTTTTTCATTTTTGGCTTCGGTCACAGACAAAAGTTCACATCGCGGCTAGGCCATTATTGAAATGTAGAGATTATGAAGGGAAAAAGAAGAGACAAGGGAAAGTAATCATGAATTTTGGAGGAAGTGAAAACCCGTCTTAAAAGGTGCCAGGTTATAATTATTGGGCGAGACATGAGAAGTTAGAGAGTTCCAAAGCTTTGAGGCGTAAGGAAAGAAACAAATATCAAAACTGCCCGCCCTAGAGTTGCCAACAGCCACACAGTAATAATATGATGCAGCATCTTGCTGAATATCACATGGTCAAGCTATTATTGGGAACACATAAGTCACCAGCTATTGGGAACAAAAACCTAAGTAATACCTACAGAAGTGGGGAAGTGAACCAACATCATGGCAAAGGGCAAGTGAGTCAAGTTTTGAAGCTAGCTTTTGACTCAACTCTATCAAGTAAGGATGCAGAACTAGAATTACCCTAGATGTGAGAGCAGGACTCCATACAAGGATAAATCAATCCTTTGTATAAACAAAGCAACTGTTCAGAAGAAGAGAAATCTCACCATCTAAACAGGACTTCCAGTTTTTTAGAGGCAGACATTGCTATTCCAGTAATGTGGGGTTTCCAAGACAAAATGGATGTTACGGTATTACCAGTTATGTTCAGTGAGTCAAGAGGTGAAATTACAGAACTGTCAAAGGAGAAGCAAGAGTCGTGAGGAGTTTTGATAGAGAGAGATGGGTACAAACTGGGTCGTGGAGGCATTAAACGTAACTAGATTTCATCTGCCCCTCTGAGATATTCTCTCCAAGTCTGACTTTATTGAGGAAGTTGTGTCAAGACAAGATGTAGAGCAACTGAGAGAAGAAGGAGCAGAATTGAAGGAGTTGGAAGAATGTACCGTTAAGTCATTCGCACGAGAGTGCACTTGGTTATTTGTGAAAGAGAGGAAATTGTTTATAAAAAGGAGAAAAAGTGTAGTGGATGTGAGAGATTGTAATTGTGTAACCCCATATGTGTGTAAAAATATG
>NC_092242.1:46455570-46465968 GCF_036320965.1 Panulirus ornatus | reverse complement strand
GAGTAAGTTATGAAAGGGTAAGAGAGATGTGTGGAAATAAAAAGAGTGTGGTTGAGAGAGTAGAAGAGGGTGTTTTGAAATGGTTTGGTCACATGGAGAGACATGAGTGAGGAAAGGATTTGGCCAAGAGGATATATGTGTCGGAGGTGGAGGGAACGAGGAGAAGAGGGAGACCAAATTGGAGGTGGAAAGATGGAGTGAAAAAGATTTTGTGTGATCGGGGCCTGAACAATGCAGGAGGGTGAAAGGAGGGCAAGGAATAGAGTGAATTGGAGCGATGTGGTATACGGGGTTGACGTGCTGTCAGTGGATTGAAATCAAGGCATGTGAAGCGTCTGGGGTTTAACCATGGAAAGCTGTGTAGGTATGTATATTTGACGTGTGTGGACGTATGTATATACATGTGTATGGGGGTGGGTTGGGCCATTTCTTTCGTCTGTTTCCTTGCGCTACCTCGCAAAACACGGGAGACAGCGACAAAGCAAAAAAAAAAAAATATATTATATATATATATATATATATATATATATATATATATATATATATTATATATATTTGGAGGGTATTGATTGAGAGAGTGATGGATGTGCAGAGCATGAGATTGGGGAGGAGCAGTGTGGTTTCAGAAGTGGTTAAAGGATTGTGGATCAGGTGTTTGCTTTAAAGAATGTGTGTGAGAAGTACTTAAGAGAAGCAGAAGGATTTGTTTGTGGCATTTATGGATTTGGATAAAACCTGATTGATGGAGACACTTTGTGATAGGTCTGATAATATATGGTATAGGAGGAAAGCGGCTAGAGCAGAGAAGAATTATCATGTGGTGTAAGACATAGTACAAGTGGGAAGAAAGGGGACTCGATGATTTCAAGTGAAGCTTGGTCTGTGGCAGAGGTGCGTGAAGTCACTGTAGTTCAATCTTTTTTGTGGATGGGACATTAAGGGACATAAATTCTATATATTATTGATTTATATATTTGTATGTATATATATATATATATATATATATATATATTATTATATATGATGTATATATATATATATATATGTGTATAATATATATATATATATATTATATATGTGTGTGTGGGTAGGTTGGGCATTCTTTCGTCTGTTTCCTTGCGCTGCCTCGCTAGCGCGGGGGACGGCGACGGGGCAAAGTGATAAATAGATAAATTATATAGGGAGAAAGAATACTTCCCAGTATTCCCTGCATGTCGTAGAAGGCGACTAAAAGGGAAGGGCGGGGGGCTGGAAATAATCCCTCTCATTTTTTTTTAAATTTTCAAAAGAAGGAACAGAGAAGGGGGCCATATGAGGATATTTCTCAAAGGCCCAGTCCTCTGTTCTTAACGCTACCTCGCTAATGCGGGGAAATGGCGAATAGTATGAAGAAAAAAAAAAAAATCATATATATATATATATATATTATATATATATATATATTATTATATTATTATTATTATTATTATTTATTATACTTTGTCACTGTCTCCGCGTTTGCGAGGTAGCGCAAGGAAACAGACGAAAGAAATGGCCCAACCCCCCCATACAATGTATATACATACGTCCACACACGCAAATTACATACCTACACAGCTTTCCATGGTTTACCAGGACGCTTCACATGCCTTGCTTCAATCATGACAGCACGTCAACCCGGTATACCACATCGCTCCAATTCACTTATTCCTTGCCCTCCTTTCACCCTCCTGCATGTTCAGGCCCCGAAAATCACACAAAATCTTTTTCACTCCATCTTTCCACCTCCAATTTGGTTCTCCCTCTTCTCCTTGTTCCCTCCACCTCCGACATTATATCCTCTTGGTCAATCTTTCTCACTCATCTCTCCATGTGCCCAAACCACTTCAAAACACCCTCTTCTGCTCTCTCAACCACGCTCTTTTTATTTCACAATCTCTCTTACCCTTACGTTACTCACTCGATCAAACCACATCTCACCACACATTGTCCTCAAACATCTCATTTCAGCACATCCATCCTCCTGCGCACAACTCTATCATAGCCACGCCTCGCAACCATACATCATTGTTGGAACCACTATTCCTTCAAACATATCCATTTTTGCTTTCCGAGATTAATGTTTCTCGACTTCCACACATTTTTCAAGGCCCCAGGATTTTCGCCCCCTCCCCCACCCTATGATCCACTTCCGCTTCCATGGTTCATTCGCTGCCAGATCCACTCCCAGATATCTAAAACACTTCACTTCTCCAGTTTCTCTCCATTCAAACTACCCTCCCAATTGACTTGACCTCAACCCTACTGTACCTAATAAACTTGCTCTTATTCACATTACTCTTTAACTTTCTTCTTCCACAACACCTTTTCCAAACTCAGTCACCAGCTTCTGCTGTTTCTCACATGAATCAGCCACCAGCGCTGTATCCATCAGCGAACAACAACTGACTCACTTCCCAAGCTCTCTCATCCCCAACAGACTTCATACTTGCCCTCTTTCCAAAACTCTTGCATTCACCTCCTAACAACCCCATCCATAAACAAATTAAACAACCCATGGAGACATCACACACCCCTGCCGCAAACCTTACATTCACTGAGAACCAATCACTTTCTCTCTTCCTACACGTACACATGCCTTACATCTCGATAAAAACTTTTCACTGCTTCTAACAACTTTCCTCCCACACCATATATTCTTAATTCCTTCCACAGAGCATCTCTATAAAACTCTATCATATGCCTTCTCCAGATCCATAAATGCTACATACAAATCCATTTGCTTTTCTAATATTTCTCACATACATTCTTTCAAAGCAAAAAACTGATCCACACATCCTCTACACTTCTCAAACCACACTGCTCTTCCCCAATCTGTTGCTCTGTACATGCCTTCACCTCTCAATCTAATACCTCCCATATAAATTACAGGAATACTCAACAAAACTTATACTCTGTAATTTGAGCACTCACTCTTATCCCCTTTGCTTTGTACAATGGCACTATGCACGCATTCCGCCAATCCTCAGGCACCTCACCATGAGTCAAACATACATTAAATAACCTTACCAACCAAGTCAACAATTACAGTCATCCCTTTTTTAACAAATTCCACTGCAATACCATCCAAACCTGCTGCCTTGCCGGCTTCATCTTCTGCAAGCTTTCATACTCCTCTCTGGTTTACCAAATCATTTTCCCTAACCCTCACTTTGCACACCACCTCGACCAAAAACACCCTATATCTGCCACTCTGTCATCAGACACATTCAACAAAACTTCAAAATACTCACTCCATCTCCTTCTCACATCACCACTACTTGTTATCACCTCCCCATTTGCGCCCTTCACTGAAGTTCCCATTTGCTCCCTTGTCTTACGCACTTTATTTACCTCCTTCCAGAAATCTTTTTATTCTCCCTAAAATTTAATGATTTATATATATTTATATATTGTATATACATATTTTATATATATATATATATTTTATCCTGGGGATAGGGAGAGAAAGAATACTTCCCACGTATTCCCTGCGTGTCGTAGAGGCGACCTAAAAGGGAAGGGAGGGGGGGCTGGAAATCCTCCCTCTCGTTTTTTTTTTTAATTTTCCAAAAGAAGGAACAGAGAAGGGGGCCAGGTGAGGATATTCCCTCAAAGGCCCAGTCTCTGTTCTTAACGCTTACCTCGCTATCGCGGGAAATGGCGAATAGTATTTAAAAAAAAAAAAAAAAAAATATATATATATATATATATTATATATATATATTATATATATATATATAGATATTATATATATATTTATATATATATATATATATATATATATATATATTTTTTTTTTTTTTTTTTTTTTGGGTTTAAAGAATACTTCCCACGCATTCCTCGCGTGTGCGTAGAGGTGAAAAGATGGGGACGGGAGCGGGGGGCCAGAAATCCTCCCATCCTAGTATTTTTTTAACTTTCTAAAATTGGGAAACAGAAGAAGGAGTCACGCGGGGAGTGCTCATCCTCCTCGAAGGCTCAGACTGGGGGTGTCTAAATGTGTGTGGATGTAACCAAGATGTGAAAAAAGGAGAGATAGGTAGTATGTTTGAGGAAAGGAACCTGGATGTTTTGGCTCTGAGTGAAAACGAAGCTTAAGGGTTTAAAAGGGGAAGAGTGGTTTGGGAATGTTTGGGAGTAAAGTCAGGGGTTAGTGAGAGGGCAAGAGCAAGGGAAGGAGTAGCCCCTATCCTGAAAAAGGAGTTGTGGGAGTATGTGATAGAATGTAAGAAAGTAAATTCTCGATTAATATGGTAAAACTGAAAGTTGATGGGGAGAGAGATGGGTGATTATTGGTGCATATGCACTGGGCATGAGGAGAAAGATCATGAGAGGCAAGTGTTTTGGGAGCAGCTGAACGAGTGTGTTAGTGGTTTGATGCACGAGACCGGGTTATAGTGATGGGTGATTTGAATGCAAAGGTGAGTAATGTGGCAGTTGAGGGAATAACTGGTATACATGGGGTGTTCAGTGTTGTAAATGGAAATGATGAAGAACTTGTAGATTTATGTGCTGAAAAAGGAGTGGTGATTGGGAATACTTGGTTTAAAAAGCGAGATATACATAAGTATACATATGTAAGCAGGAGAGATGGCCAGAGAGCATTATCGGATTACGTGTTAATTGACAGGCACGCGAAAGAGAGACTTTTGGATGTTAATGTGCTGAGAGGTGCAACTGGAGGGATGTCTGATCATTATCTTGTGGAGGCTAAGGTGAAGATTTGTATGGGTTTTCAGAAAAGAAGAGTGAATGTTGGGGTGAAGAGGGTGGTGAGAGTAAGTGAGCTTGGGAAGGAGACTTGTGTGAGGAAGTACCAGGAGAGACTGAGTACAGAATGGAAAAAGGTGAGAACAATGGAAGTAAGGGGAGTGGGGGGAGGAATGGGATGTATTTAGGGAATCAGTGATGGATTGCGCAAAAGATGCTTGTGGCATGAGAAGAGTGGGAGGTGGGTTGATTAGAAAGGGTAGTGAGTGGTGGGATGAAGAAGTAAGATTATTAGTGAAAGAGAAGAGAGAGGCATTTGGACGATTTTTGCAAGGAAAAAATGCAATTGAGTGGGAGATGTATAAAAGAAAGAGACAGGAGGTCAAGAGAAAGGTGCAAGAGGTGAAAAAGAGGGCCAAGGAGAGTTGGGGTGAGAGAGTATCATTAAATTTTAGGGAGAATAAAAAGATGTTCTGGAAGGAGGTAAATAAAGTGCATAAGACAAGGGAGCAAATGGGAACTTCAGTGAAGGGCGCAAATGGGGAGGTGATAACAAGTAGTGGTGATGTGAGAAGGAGATGGAGTGAGTATTTTGAAGGTTTGTTGAATGTGTTTGATGATAGAGTGGCAGATATAGGGTGTTTTGGTCGAGGTGGTGTGCAAAGTGAGAGGGTTAGGGAAAATGATTTGGTAAACAGAGAAGAGGTAGTAAAAGCTTTGCGGAAGATGAAAGCCGGCAAGGAAGCAGTTTTGGATGGTATCGCAGTGGAATTTATTAAAAAAAGGGGGGTGACTGTATTATTGACTGGTTGGTAAGGTTATTCAATGTATGTATGACTCATGGTGAGGTGCCTGAGGATTGGCGGAATGCGTGCATAGTGCATTTGTACAAAGGCAAAGGGGATAAGAGTGAGTGCTCAAATTACAGAGGTATAAGTTTGTTGAGTATTCCTAGCAAATTGTATGGGAGGGTATTGATTGAGAGGGTGAAGGCATGTACAGAGCATCAGATTGGGGAAGAGCAGTGTGGTTTCAGAAGTGGTAGAGGATGTGTGGATCAGGTGTTTGCTTTGAAGAATGTAAGTGAGAAATACTTAGAAAAGCAAATGGATTTGTATGTAGCATTTATGGATCTGGAGAAGGCATATGATAGAGTTGATAGAGATGCTCTGTGGAAGGTATTAAGAATATATGGTGTGGGAGGCAAGTTGTTAGAAGCAGTGAAAAGTTTTTATCGAGGATGTAAGGCATGTGTACGTGTAGGAAGAGAGGAAAGTGATTGGTTCTCAGTGAATGTAGGTTTGCGGCAGGGGTGTGTGATGTCTCCATGGTTGTTTAATTTGTTTATGGATGGGGTTGTTAGGGAGGTGAATGCAAGAGTTTTGGAAAGAGGGGCAAGTATGAAGTCTGTTGGGGATGAGAGAGCTTGGGAAGTGAGTCAGTTGTTGTTCGCTGATGATGCAGCGCTGGTGGCTGATTCATGTGAGAAACTGCAGAAGCTGGTGACTGAGTTTGGTAAAGTGTGTGAAAGAAGAAAGTTAAGAGTAAATGTGAATAAGAGCAAGGTAATTAGGTACAGTAGGGTTGAGGGTCAAGTCAATTGGGAGGTAAGTTTGAATGGAGAAAAACTGGAGGAAGTAAAGTGTTTTAGATATCTGGGAGTGGATCTGGCAGCGGATGGAACCATGGAAGCGGAAGTGGATCATAGGGTGGGGGAGGGGGGCGAAAATCCTGGGAGCCTTGAAGAATGTGTGGAAGTCGAGAACATTATCTCGGAAAGCAAAAATGGGTATGTTTGAAGGAATAGTGGTTCCAACAATGTTGTATGGTTGCGAGGCGTGGGCTATGGATAGAGTGGTGCGCAGGAGGATGAATGTGCTGGAAATGAGATGTTTGAGGACAATGTGTGGTGTGAGGTGGTTTGATCGAGTAAATAACGTAAGAGAGATGTGTGGAAATAAAAAGAGCGTGGTTGAGAGAGCAGAAGAGGGTGTTTTGAAATGGTTTGGGCACATGGAGAGAATGAGTGAGGAAAGATTGACCAAGAGGATATATGTGTCGGAGGTGGAGGGAACGAGGAGAAGTGGGAGACCAAATTGGAGGTGGAAAGATGGAGTGAAAAATATTTTGTGTGATCGGGGCCTGAACATGCAGGAGGGTGAAAGGAGGGCAAGGAACAGAGTGAATTGGATCGATGTGGTATACCAGGGTTGACGTGCTGTCAGTGGATTGAATCAGGGCATGTGAAGCGTCTGGGGTAAACCATGGAAAGCTGTGTAGGTATGTATATTTGCGTGTGTGGACGTATGTATATACATGTGTATGGGGGTGGGTTGGGCCATTTCTTTCGTGTGTTTCCTTGCGCTACCTCGCAAACGCGGGAGACAGCGACAAAGCAAAAAAAAAAAAAATATATGTTGAGATGTATATGTACGTTTGTGGACGTGTATGTATTTACATGTGTATGTGGGTGGGTTGGGCCATTCTTTCGTCTGTTTCCTTGCAGTACCTCGCTAACGCGGGAGACAGCGACAAAGTATAATAAGTTGTCCTTTTCCAAAAGGAGAGCAGAGAAGGGGGCCAAGTGAGGATATTCCCTGAAAGGCTCAGTCCTCTGTTCTTAGCGCTACCATGATGTGATAAAAACTTTCTGTCTAAAAGTAATCAAAAGTCCAAGGGGTCCCTGTCACGTGTGTGGATGTGTATGTATATACATGTGTATGTGGGTGGGCTGGGCCATTCTTTCGTCTGTTTCCTTGCAGTACCTCGCTAACGCGGGAGACAGCGACAAAGTATAATAAGTTGTCCTTTTCCAAAAGGGGAGCAGAGAAGGGGGCCAAGTGAGGATATTCCCTGAAAGGCTCAGTCCTCTGTTCTTAGCACTACCATGATGTGACAAAAGCTTTCTGTCTAAGAGTAATCAAAAGTCCAAGGGGTCCCTGTCAAATCCCATGACCTGAAGGGCTAGGGAAAGCCTGCATCCACACTGGTTACTGCTAGTATCAAATCAATCTTCTAACACTAAGGTAAAGTTTATATATCTTTAACATGTACCTCATCATGACCTGTTACCACTTCCCCATTTGTTCCTTTCACTGATGGTCCCATTTGTTCTGTTGTTATCTCACATCATCAACCTCCTTCCAAAGCATTTTACTCTAATAATCAATCACCCCAACTCTCAATTGCTCTCTTTCTTTTAATCCCTGCACATTCCCCCTGACTTGCTGTTTTCTCTGATACATCTCCCAAACATATGCATTCCTTCCCTGTAAGTACAATCTATACACCTCTATTTTCTCTTTCAACAGATCTTATTTCATCATCACATCTCTTACTATCCTTTCTCACCGGCCCACTTCCTACATTCCACATGCCAAACACTTATTGTGCAAAAGAGAGCACTGCTTCCCTTAATATCTCACATTCCTCACCCACCTCCCTTGCTTCACTTACTCTCACCTTCTAACACTCTACAAGCAGTCTCTCATGACATATCTACACACAAATCTCTTTTTCAACCTCAGTTACTATCATCAACTCATTCTCATTCATCGTTTCCTATACTCTATAGACCCCTAAAAATTTTCAACCCTGCCTCCACCAAGTAACGATCAGACATCCCACTGTCTGCCTCTCTCAACACACTCACATCTTACCCTCCTCCCTACTCATTTATGTATACTTATGTATGTCACTCTTTTTAAACCATATGTTTCCAAACACAAGTCCTTTTTCAGCATGCAACTCCAAAAAAAGCTCATCATTTTTATTCACCTCACTGGATACCCCACATCCCCCAGTTATACCCTCAGTTGCCAGAATACTCACTCTCGCATTTAAATCAACCATCCCTAATATCCGATCTCTAGCATCAAACCTGCTGACAAACTCACTCAGCTGCTCCCTAAACACTTGCTTCTCATAATCGGTCTTCTTGGGATATGTGTAAAAGCACTTTTGCAATCCATTCAATTATACCCACATCAGTCTTTAGCTCACTTCCTTACACTATTCACACCTCTGAAAACTCCTGTTTCAACAGTAGTGCCATCCCTTCCTTAGCTTTTCTCCTCACAGCAAACCATAACTTTACCCTAAAGACATTGCCAAAACATTCTTCCCCCTTACCCTTAAGCCTTCCCTTACTCAGAACCAGACCATCCACATTACTCTCCCCATATGTAACTATCTCTCCTATCTTCTCATCTTGGTTCCTTCCACAAACATTTGGACACCCTACACACAAACATACATACATATATATAATATATATAGAGAAGGCATATGACAGAGTTGATAGAGATGCTCTGTGGAAGGTGCTAAGAATATAGGGTGTGGGAGGCAAGTTCTTAGAAGCAGTAAAAAGTTTTTATTGAGGATGCAAGGCATCTGTATGAGTAGGAAGAGAGGAAAGTGATTGGTTCTCAGTGAATGTTGGTTTGCAGCAGGGGTGCGCGATGTCTCCATGATTGTTTAATTTGTTTATGGATGGGGTTGTTAGGGAGGTGAATGCAAGAGTTTTGGAAAGAGGGGCAGGTATGCAGTCTGTAGTGGATGAGAGAGCTTGGGAAGTGAGTCAGTTGTCAGCCACCAAGCTGATGATACAGCGTGGTGGCTGATTTGGGTGAGAAACTACAGAAGCTAGTGACTGAGTTTGGTAAAGTGTCTGAAAGAAGAAAGCTGAGAGTAAATGTGAATAAGAGCAAGGTTATTAGGTACAGTAGGGTTGAGGGTCAAGTCAATTGGAAGGTAAGTTTGAATGGAGAAAAACTGGAAGAAGTGAAGTGTTTTAGATATCTGGGAGTGGATTGGGCATCGGATGGAACCATGGAAGCGGAAGTGAATCATAGGGTTGGGGAGGGGGCAAAAGTTCTGGGAGCGTTGAAAAATGTGTGGAAGTCGAGGTTATCTTGGAAAGCAAAAATGGGAGTTTGAAGGAATAGTGGTTCAAACAAAGTTATATGGTTGTGAGGCGTGGGTTATGGATAGAGTTGTGTGGAGGAGGGTGGATGTGCTGGAAACGAGATGTTTGAGGACAATATGTGGTGTGAGGTGGTTTGATCGAGTAAGTAATGTAAGGGTAAGAGAGATGTGTGGTAACAAAAAGAGTGTGGTTGAGAGAGCAGAAGAGGGTGTTTTGAAATGGTTTGGTCACATGGAGAGAATCAGTGAGGAAAGACTGACAAAGAGCATATATGTGTCAGAGGTGGGGGCAATGAGAAGAAGTGGGAGACCAAATTGGAGATGGAAAGATGGAGTGAAAAAGATTTTGAGTGAATGGGGCCTGAACATGCAGGAGGGTGAAAGGTGTGCAAGGAACAGAGTGAATTGGAATGATGTGGCATACCGGGGTCGACATGCTGTCAATGGATTGCACCAGGGCATGTAAAGCATCTGGGGTAAACCATGGAAAGTTCTAAGGCACCTAGATGTGGAAAGGGAGCTGTGGTTTAGGTGAATTATTACATGACAGATAGAGACTGGGTGTGAACAAATGTGGCCTTTGTTGTCTTTTCCTAGTGCTACCTCACACACATGTGGGGGGAGGGGGTTGTCATTTCATGTGCGGCAGGGGAGCGACGGGAATGAATAGGGGCAGACAGTATGAATCATGTAGGTGTATATATGTATATGTCTGTGTTTATATATATGTATATGTTGAGA
>NC_092242.1:46387708-46455470 GCF_036320965.1 Panulirus ornatus | reverse complement strand
GAACATGCAGGAGGGTGAAAGGAGGGCAAGAAATAGAGCGAATTGGAGTGATGTGGTATACAGGGGTTGACGTGCTGTCAGTGGATTGAACCAAGGCATGTGAAGCGTCCGGGGTAAACCATGGAAAGCTGTGTAGGTATGTATATTTGCGTGTGTGGACGTGTGTATGTACATGTGTATGGGGGGGGGGGCCATTTCTTTCGTCTGTTTCCTTGCGCTACCTCGCAAACGCGGAAGACAGCGACAAAGTAAAAAAAAAAAAAAACATATATATATATATATATATATATATATATATATATATATATATATATATATATATATTGGAAAGGATCACAATTTTGCGCCTGATCAAGATATTCCTATGAGTCCACAGGGAAAATGAAACACGAAAAGTTCCCAAGTGCACTTTCGTGTAATAATCACATCATCAGGAGAGACACAAGAGAGGAATATAACAGTCAGTTGATATACATCGAAGAGACGAAGCTAGGACGCCATTTGGTAAACATGTGAGTGTCCAAAACATACAACGAACGTTCATAAACTTATCATTTTACAAATCTTATCAACAATAAAATTATCTAATTTGTACAGACCATCACTAATATTAAGATTATAATTCTTTGTGTATTTAATAATAGAAGATTCAATGATATTTCTCTTGGTAATAGAATTAGAGTTAACAACTGAGATGGCGTTACTCCAGTCAATACAATGATCATAGTTTTAAACATGATTAAACAAGGCATTTGATTCTTGTCCCGTTCTTATACTATATTTATGTTGCTTAAGGCTAACAGAAAGATCCTTACCAGTCCGACCAACCTAAAATTTATCACAGTTTCCACATGGAACTTTATAGATGCAACCTAGAGAATTTTCTGGTGAATTCCTGATTAAGATATTCTTTATAGTATTAATGTTGCTAAAGGCAACATTTACATTAAAGGATTTAAGCAACATGGGAAGTATAGTGAAATTATTATTAAAAGGGAGAACGAAAAGATTCTTGGTGTCACTGGGAGGTTTGGGCTCAACTCTATAAAATGATTTCTTTGCTAACTTAAGGCATTTATCAATGAAAGATCTAGGGTACTTTAACTTAGATCCAATAGAATATATCTTCTCAAACTCATCATCAATAAACTCTGGACTGCAAATACGTAATGCCCTTAGGAACATAGATTGAAATGATAATAATTTAACTGTCATAGTGAGATGAGTAATAATGGATATATGAGCATACATTGGTGGGTTTTCTGTATATGCTAAACTTAAACTTGTTTCCTTGTCTATGGATCATGCAATCTAAAAATGGTAACATACCATTATTTTCATTTTCTACAGTAAATTTGATGGAAGGTACTAAATTGTTAAGTAAGGGGAGAAATATTTGTAAATTTTCATTTGTTGGCCAAACACAAAGAACATCATCTACATACCTAAACCAAATTGCATTAGAAGGTAAGATATCCTTTAGTAATTTTGTTTCAAAAATTCCATATAAAGATTACTTAGTACAGGTGAAAGAGGGTTACCCATTACCATACCAAATTTTTGAGCATAATAATCTCCATTAAATTGAAATACACAGTATTTTATACACAATTTTATCAGTTGAATGAAATTAGACTTTGAAACAGGTAAGTGAATATCATCCAAGACATCAAATAAATATTCTAAAAGGTCATCAACTGGAACTTTAGTGAAAAGTGAGGAAACATCAAAGCTAACTACTTTGAAATCAAAATTAACATTGATATTGTTTAGCTTGTTGACTAAATCTACATTGTTCATGATATTAGAATTTGATACCTTACCCACTAAAGGACTTATTAAAGAAACTAACCATTTTGATAATTTATATGTGATGGAGCCTACTGAACTAACTATAGGTCTTGCTGGAAAATTCTGTTTATGTGTTTTGATAAGTCCATACATATATGGCAATGAAGGGGACAAAGATGACAAATTTTTGATAAGAGAAATGTTACCTTTCAACAGCAACTTCATAAATAAAGAAATGAAGTTGTTGTTGAAAGGTAACATTTCTTTTATCAAAAATTTGTCATCTTTGTCCCCTTCATTGCCATATATGTATGGACTTATCAAAACACATATACAGAATTTTCCAGCAAGACCTATAGTTTGTTCAGTAGGCTCCATCACATATAAAATTATCAAAATGGTTAGTTTCTTTAATAAGTCCTTTAGTGGGTAAGGTATCAAATTCTAGTATCATGAACAATGTAGATTTAGTCAACAAGCTAAACAAAGCAATATTAATTTTGATTTCAAACTAGTTAGCTTTGATGTTTCCTCACCTTTCACTAAAGTTCCAGTTGATGACCTTTGAGAATATTTATTTGATGTCTTGGATGATATTCAATTACCTGTTTCAAAGTCTAATTTCATTGCACTGATAAAATTGTGTATAAAAGACTGTGTATTTCAAGTTAATGGAGATTATTATGCTCAAAAATTTGTTACGGCAATGGGTAACCCTCTTTCACCTGTACTAAGTAATCTTTATATAGAATTTTTTGAAACAAAACTACTAAAGGATATCTTACCTTCTAATGCAATTTGGTTTAGGTATGTAGATGATGTTCTTTGTGTTTGGCCAACAAATGAAAATTTACAAATATTTCTCCCCTTACTTAACAATTTAGTACCTTCCATCAAATTTACTGTAGAAAATGAAAATAATGGTATGTTACCATTTTTAGATTGCATGATCCATAGACAAGGAAACAAGTTTAAGTTTAGCATATACAGAAAACCCACCAATGTATGCTCATATATCCATTATTACTCATCTCACTATGACAGTTAAATAATTATCATTTCAATCTATGTTCCTAAGGGCATTACGTATTTGCAGTCCAGAGTTTATTGATGATGAGTTTGAGAAGATATATTCTATTGGATCTAAGTTAAAGTACCCTAGATCTTTCATTGATAAATGCCTTAAGTTAGCAAAGAAATCATTTTATAGAGTTGAGTCCAAACCTCCCATTGACACCAAGAATCTTTTAGTTCTCCCTTTTAATAATAATTTCACTTTACTTCCCATGTTGTTTAAATCCTTTAATGTAAATGTTGCCTTTAGCAACATTAATACTATAAAGAATATCTTAATCAGGAATTCACCAGAAAATTCTCTAGGTTGCATCTATAAAGTTCCTTGTGGAAACTGTGATAAATTTTAGGTTGGTCGGACTGGTAAGGATCTTTCTGTTAGCCTTAAGCAACATAAATATAGTATAAGAACGGGACAAGAATCAAATGCCTTGTTTAATCACGTTAAAAACTATGATCATTGTATTGACTGAAGTAACGCCATCTCAGTTGTTAACTCTAACTCTATTACCAAGAGAAATATCATTGAATCTTCTATTATTAAATACACAAAGAATTATAATCTTAATATTAGTGATGGTCTGTACAAATTAGATAATTTTATTGTTGATAAGATTTGTAAAATGATAAGTTTATGAACGCTCGTTGTATGTTTTGGACACTTACATGTTTACCAAATGGCGTCCTAGCTTCGTCTCTTCGATGTATATCAACTGACTGTTATATTCCTCTCTTGTGTCTCCCCTGATGATGTGATTATTACACGAAAGTGCACTTGGGAACTTTTCGTGTTTCATTTTCCCTGTGGACTCATAGGAATATATATATATTTTTTTTTTCTTTTCTTTTTTTTTTCAAACTATTCGCCATTTCCCGCATTCGCGAGTTAGCGTTAAGAACAGAGGACTGGGCCTTTGAGGGAATAATCCTCACCTGGCCCTATTCTCTGTTCCTTCTTTTGGAAAATTAAAAAAAAGAGAGAGGGGAGGATTTCCAGCCCCCCGCTCTCTCCCCTTTTAGTCGCCTTCTACGACACGCAGGGAATACGTGGGAAGTATTCTTTCTCCCCTATCCCCAGGGATAAAGTTAATATATAATGAAAAATTAATACATGGCTTCAATGGAGTTGGTAGAGCGTGGCTTCTTGATCTTCTCCATGTTCTTGGTGATCATGTCATGGAGTGTAGCATAATGATTCCTGATCTCAGACAAAGTAATACGTAATGAGAGATATTCTTTCTCATTCAACTCCACAACAGTTCGGCGATAATCGTCTATATGAGTATATTTGGCAACCTTAGACACAAGCTTGGCACGTGTCATATAATAACGTGATATCTGATCAAAGAAAGACGCAGCCTCAGATTCCACTGTTCGGATCTCTCCCAGTGTTTCCTCTTGGATGCTCACACCAAAGTTATTGCCATCTTCAATTTTTGGAATCAAAAAGGATATCCACATTTTCAGCAGATTAGCTTCCTCAACAAGCTGACAAATAAGTGGCTTGATTGTGTCGACCATCAATGTAATGTGTGGATTGATTGGTACTGAGCCTGAGGGAAGTACAAACACTTTAGCTCCTGTCACCGCATCTTCTGTTCCATCAGACATCTTTCGCTTTTTCCCTGGAGGATCTCCATCATGGTTGTTCACAATTAGTGGTTCAGGCACAGGGATATTGAGATCAGAGTGAACTGTGTCAAGTTTTTCACAGAGGAATGGTGACTCCTCTAAAAGCTTGTTGAAATGGATGATGCGCTCAGGAAACTTCTTTTTTACCAGCTCCTCTGCTTTCTCCTTCACTGTACCCTTGTATGACTCCACCTTTATCATTTCCTCCGCGAGTGGAGACACAATGCCAACCACCTCTCTACCGTCCTTTGGCTTCTCCTCCTGCAGTGGTCTCCTGCTCTCGTCGTTTGCCTGGTGGCGTCCTGCGGGGCGTCGTTACTGGACGTCCTCAAGTCGTGGAAGGATGACCTGGTCCACGCCGGCAACGCTTGGGGCCACTCGGGGATGCCGTGGGCGGCGGCTTCACCTCACACCTTCTATTCAAAACACAAACACTTCCGTCTTTTGAACTGAATCTACGATCAATATATATATATATATATATATATATATATATATATATATATATATATATATATATATATATATATATATATATATTTTTTATTATACTTTGTCGCTGTCTCCCGCGTTTGCGAGGTAGCGCAAGGAAACAGACGAAAGAAATGGGCCCCCCCCCCCCATACACATGTATATACATACGTCCACACACGCAAATATACATACCTACACAGCTTTCCATGGTTTACCCCAGACGCTTCACATGCCTTGATTCAATCCACTGACATCACGTCAACCCCGGTATACCACATCGCTCCAATTCACTCTATTCCTTGCCCTCCTTTCACCCTCCTGCATGTTCAGGCCCCGATCACACAAAATCTTTTTCACTCCATCTTTCCACCTCCAATTTGGTCTCCCTCTTCTCCTCGTTCCCTCCACCTCCGACACATATATCCTCTTGGTCAATCTTTCCTCACTCATTCTCTCCATGTGCCCAAACCACTTCAAAACACCCTCTTCTGCTCTCTCAACCACGCTCTTTTTATTTCCACACATCTCTGTTACCCTTACGTTACTTACTCGATCAAACCACCTCACACCACACATTGTCCTCAAACATCTCATTTCCAGCACATCCATCCTCCTGCACACAACTCTATCCATAGCCCACGCCTCGCAACCATATAACATTGTTGGAACCACTATTCCTTCAAACATACCCATTTTTGCTTTCCGAGATAATGTTCTCGACTTCCACACATTCTTCAAGGCCCCCAGAATTTTCGCCCCCTCCCCCACCCTATGATCCACTTCCGCTTCCATGGTTCCATCCACTGCCAGATCCACTCCCAGATATCTAAAACACTTCACTTCCTCCAGTTTTTCTCCATTCAAACTCACCTCCCAATTGAGTGGGAGGCAAGTTGTTACAAGCAGTGAAGAGTTTTTATCGAGGATGTAAGGCATGTGTACGTGTAGGAAGAGAGGAAAGTGATTGGTTCTCAGTGAATGTAGGTTTGCGGCAGGGGTGTGTGATGTCTTCATGGTTGTTTAATTTGTTGATGGATGGGGTTGTTAGGGAGGTAAATGCAAGAGTTTTGGAAAGAGGGGCAAGTATGAAGTCTGTTGGGGATGAGAGAGCTTGGGAAGTGAGTCAGTTGCTGTTCGCTGATGATACAGCGCTGGTGGCTGATTCATGTGAGAAACTGCAGAAGCTGGTGACTGAGTTCGGTAAAGTGTGTGGAAGAAGAAAGTTAAGAGTAAATGTGAATAAGAGCAAGGTTATTAGGTACAGTAGGGTTGAGGGTCGTCATATATATATATATATATATATATATATATATATATATATATATATATATATATATATATATATATATATATATATATATATGGGCATGAGAAGAAAGATCATGAGAGGCAAGTGTTTTGGGAGCAGCTGAATGAGTGTGTTAGTGGTTTTGATGCACGAGACCGGGTTATAGTGATGGGTGATTTGAATGCAAAGGTGAGTAATGTGGCAGTTGAGGGAATAATTGGAATACATGGGGTGTTCAGTGTTGTAAATGGAAATGGTGAAGAGCTTGTAGATTTATGTGCTGAAAAAGGACTGATGATTGGGAATACCTGGTTTAAAAAGCGAGATATACATAAGTACACTTATGTAAGTAGGAGAGATGGCCAGAGAGCGTTATTGGATTACGTGTTAATTGACAGGCGTGCGAAAGAGAGACTTTTGGATGTTAATGTGCTGAGAGGTGCAACTGGAGGGATGTCTGATCATTATCTTGTGGAGGCTAAGGTGAAGATTTGTATGGGTTTTCAGAAAAGAAGAGTGAATGTTGGGGTGAAGAAGGTGGTGAGAGTAAGTGAGCTTGGGAAGGAGACCTGTGTGAGGAAGTACCAGGAGAGACTGTGTACAGAATGGAAAAAGGTGAGAACAATGGAAGTAAGGGGAGTGGGGGAGGAATGGGATGTATTTAGGGAATCAGTGATGGATTGCGCAAAAGATGCTTGTGGCATGAGAAGAGTGGGAGGTGGGTTGATTAGAAAGGGTAGTGAGTGGTGGGATGAAGAAGTAAGAGTATTAGTGAAAGAGAAGAGAGAGGCATTTGGACGATTTTTGCAGGGAAAAAATGCAATTGAGTGGGAGATGTATAAAAGAAAGAGACAGGAGGTCAAGAGAAAGGTGCAAGAGGTGAAAAAAAAGGGCAAATGAGAGTTGGGGTGAGAGAGTGTCATTAAATTTTAGGGAAAATAAAAAGATGTTCTGGAAGGAGGTAAATAAAGTGCGTAAGACAAGGGAGCAAATGGGAACTTTAGTGAAGGGCGCAAATGGGGAGGTGATAACAAGTAGTGGTGATGTGAGAAGGAGATGGAGTGAGTATTTTGAAGGTTTGTTGAATGTGTTTGATGATAGAGTGGCAGATATAGGGTGTTTTGGTCGAGGTGGTGTGCAAAGTGAGAGGGTTAGGGAAAACGATTTGGTAAACAGAGAAGAGGTAGTGAAAGCTTTGCGGAAGATGAAAGCCGGCAAGGCAGCAGGTTTGGATGGTATTGCAGTGGAATTTATTAAAAAAGGGGGTGACTGTATTGTTGACTGGTTGGTAAGGTTATTTAATGTATGTATGACTCATGGTGAGGTGCCTGAGGATTGGAGGAATGCGTGCATAGTGCCATTGTACAAAGGAAAAGGGGATAAGAGTGAGTGCTCAAATTACAGAGGTATAAGTTTGTTGAGTATTCCTGGTAAATTGTATGGGAGGGTATTGATTGAGAGGGTGAAGGCATGTACAGAGCATCAGATTGGGGAAGAGCAGTGTGGTTTCAGAAGTGGTAGAGGATGTGTGGATCAGGTGTTTGCTTTGAAGAATGTATGTGAGAAATACTTAGAAAAGCAAATGGATTTGTATGTAGCATTTATGGATCTGGAGAAGGCATATGATAGAGTTGATAGAGATGCTCTGTGGAAGGTATTAAGAAAATATGGTGTGGGAGGCAAGTTGTTAGAAGCAGTGAAAAGTTTTTATCGAGGATGTAAGGCATGTGTACGTGTAGGAAGAGAGGAAAGTGATTGGTTCTCAGTGAATGTAGGTTTGCGGCAGGGGTGTGTGATGTCTCCATGGTTGTTTAATTTGTTTATGGATGGGGTTGTTAGGGAGGTAAAGGCAAGAGTTTTGGAAAGAGGGGCAAGTATGAAGTCTGTTGGGGATGAGAGAGCTTGGGAAGTGAGTCAGTTGTTGTTCACTGATGATACAGCGCTGGTGGCTGATTCATGTGAGAAACTGCAGAAGCTGGTGACGGAGTTTGATAAAGTGTGTGGAAGAAGAAAGTTAAGAGTAAATGTGAATAAGAGCAAGGTTATTAGGTACAGTAGGGTTGAGGGTCAAGTCAATTGGGAGGTGAGTTTGAATGGAGAAAAACTGGAGGAAGTGAAGTGTTTTAGATATCTGGGAGTGGATCTGGCAGCGGATGGAACCATGGAAGCGGAAGTGGATCATAGGGTGGGGAAGGGGGCGAAAATCCTGGGGGCCTTGAAGAATGCGTGGAAGTCGAGAACATTATCTCGGAAAGCAAAAATGGGTATGTTTGAAGGAATAGTGGTTCCAACAATGTTGTATGGTTGCGAGGCGTGGGCTATGGATAGAGTTGTGCGCAGGAGGATGGATGTGCTGGAAATGAGATGTTTGAGGACAATGTGTGGTGTGAGGTGGTTTGATCGAGTGAGTAACGTAAGGGTAAGAGAGATGTGTGGAAATAAAAAGAGCGTGGTTGAGAGAGCAGAAGAGGGTGTTTTGAAGTGGTTTTGGCACATGGAGAGGATGAGTGAGGAAAGATTGACCAAGAGGATATATGTGTCGGAGGTGGAGGGAACAAGGAGAAGAGGGAGACCAAATTGGAGGTGGAAAGATGGAGTGAAAAAGATTTTGTGTGATCGGGGCCTGAGCATGCAGGAGGGTGAAAGGAGGGCAAGGAATAGAGTGAATTGGAGCGATGTGGTATACCGGGGTTGACGTGCTGTCAGTGGATTGAAGCAGGGCATGTGAAGCGTCTGGGGTAAACCATGGAAAGCTGTGTAGGTATGTATATTTGCGTGTGTGGACGTATGTATATACATGTGTATTTGGGGGGGGTTGGGCCATTTCTTTCGTCTGTTTCCTTGCGCTACCTCGCAAACGCGGGAGACAGCGACAAAGTATAATAAGAATATATATATATATATATATATATATATATATATATATATATATATATATATATATATATATATATATATATATATATATAAGTGCACTTTCGTGCAATAATCACATAATCACGAGAGATACAAGAAAGAAATATAACTCAGTTGATATGCAATGCAGAGACATAGCAAGGAGAAAGCATCTCTATCAACTCTATCATATACCTTCTCCAGATCCATAAATGCTACATACAAATCCATTTGCTTTTCTAGTATTTCTCACATACATTCTTTAAAGCAAACACCTGATCCACACATCCTCTACCACTTCTGACATGACAGTGCTCTTCCCCAATCTGATGCTCTATACATGCTTTCACCCTCTCAATCAATACCCTCCCATATAATTTACCAGGAATACTCAACAAACTTATGTCTCTGTAATTTGAACCCTCACCTTCATCCCCTTTGCCTTTGTACAATGGCACTATGGAATCATTCCGCTAATCCTCAGGCACCTCACCATGGTCCAAGGGACACTGAATATCCTTACCAACTAATCAACAACATGGTGACCTCCTTTTTTTTTTTTTTTAGTAAATTCCACTGCAATACCATCCAAACCCGCCGCCTTACCGGATTTCGTCTTCCGCAAAGCTTTCGCGACCTCTTCTCTGTTTACTAAACCATTCTCCATGGCCCTCTCACATTGCACACCACCCTGACCAAAACAACCTATATCTGCTACGCTGTCATCAAACACATTCAACAAACTTTAAAATATTCACTCCATCTCCTTCTCACATCACCACTACTTATCACCTCCCCATTAGCCCGCTTCACCGATGTTTCCATTTGTTTTCTTGTTTTACGCACTTTATTTACCTCCTTCCAAAACATCCTTTTACTCTCCCTAAAATTTGATAATTCTCTCTCACCCCAGCTCTCATTTGCCCTATTTTTCAATCCTTGTACCTTTCACTTGATCTCCTGCCACTCTTTTTTATATATATCTCTCAGTCATTTGCGTTGCTTCCCTAAGGGTACCGTCTAAACCCCTCTCTTTCCGATTTCACTAATAATTTTACTTCTTCAATCCATCACTCATTACCCTTTCTAATCTGCCCACTTCCCACCTTTCTCATGCCACAGGCATCTTTTGCACAAGCCATCACTGCTTCCCTAGATACGTCTGCGGTTATCACATATCATCAAAATATTTCCAAGCAAAAGCCTATCGCCAGTCTTAAAATAAACCTACTTCTTTACAGGACAACTGTACTCAAAATTGAGATATTGAGCATTATTAGGAATTGAGTGTTAAGTATTGAGTGTGACATCCAAATAACTCAAAAGCATGAGGTTCTTTAAAACACAATGTTCTTATATAAAGCATGATTTGAGATTTTCAGAATATTAGAATGATTCAGGATAGAATGAAATTATAAAGAAAAAATTTAACTGCATTACAAACTAAAGCTGAGGTAATGAGAATAAACTGCAGTATCATCATCTTATCATGTAGTATACTGAGCTGAACTTTCTTTAATAGCTAAGAATTAGTACGAAAGGTGATGATATTCCAAAGATAAGTGAAAAAAAGTAACTATGTTTTGAGTGGCGCTAAAGTTGCCAAAACCCTCTCTGAGCAAGCCAATTACATTGCTGCTTTTACGTCATAGTTTACGTCACCTGGCTCATGTTTGCGAGATAAAGCTCAAGTCCAACTTTAAAGATACATGTGTTAACGTACAGCAAATATATTTAAGATGTCAGCTGATTTATAATTGATATGTATTTATAATTACATCATATATACATAATATCTACTGCATAAGAGAACCACTGTTGTATTACCCATATATTTCGTAGGTTATGTACTCGAACTAAGTAGGATCAGCTGATGGGGCAGTGGCCTCAATCAAAATTAGTTCGCACATGTAGAGAGGTGGTAACGCACGGAGAGAGATGGTATTTGTTTCTTGTTGTGGTTATAACGTTTCTGTCATTTCATAAAACTATAACCATTTGATCGGATTTGGTGTAGTTCACTTACCTTTCTCTTGTAAAGAGGTAGACTTAAATATATTCACAGTTAAAATGAATCACCTGTTGAGTCAGTGTAGGACCCTTGTGTCCCGTGTAAGGTTGGGTATTGTTATAGATTTCGACAAACCTGACATTTTTGTGAATTCAAGATATTGTTACCGAGCGCTGTGTTCTGTCAGAGGGTACCAGTCACGAGCGGGTGTTTATGGACATAAGCCCGAAGAAACTGTGGAATTTGCACGTAAGTAATTTTCCATTTTACTGGTAAGAGTAGCCTTAGTTTCCTGATTCCAATCTACATGTTAAAAGATTCAATATGAGAATGAACGTTTATTTTCATAACTTTTTATGTTAAAGGTGTAGATTAGCTCCGCATTGCCATTAATCTTGGATATCAACTGATTTTCTTCTGTTGTGTTTGGAGAAAAGTTACACCTTTTAATTACAAATACTTGGTAGTAAATTAGCATTAAACATATATGTTTTCTTGAGGAAGACAACTGTCAAAATTATGAATATTAATTCCTGTTTAGCAGGTGGTGTCAGGGCCACTATACAACTCATTAGGAACAGTTGTAGGCATGGTTTTTAACACTTTTATGGAACAAATTTAACCAGTCAACAATAATGAGAGTTGATAATATATCAGGGAAAATCTGAACTTAATGTTCACTCGGTATTACACCTGTTAAAAAAATGAATTGAAAAATTAACATCATAAAAGTTGTGGTTAGTAGAAAACAGGAAGGGTGAGGATTATATCAGGGAAAATTGAGTGGTAAATAGTGTGTGAATATAGATGGAACTAGTAAAGAATCAAGAAAACTTGTGAAAACCTTACCTGTTCTTCCTAGCAGCTAAGAACAAGAGTTTAGTCAAAATATACAAGAGGTATGATTGAGCATCATACCTCTGCCGATAAGTGTTAACAGACAGATGACCGCACAAGTGGTGGATCATAACTCTACAACAGTTTTACTTTGTCCCAGCACAAGACCACATCAGTGTTGGTGTAGCCTTACAAACTGACTGCTAGGTACAGTTGATTAAGATATTCAGAGATTTTTCTGTTTCCTATATGGTGTTTAACAGATGCTTATGTTGATCAGAAATTTTCCTTTATTTTCATAACCCTCACTACCGTCATTGATTAATGTCTTGGAATAGGTTATGTTGCTCCTGATCATCCTCCACCTCTTTGATTCTGTTTTCTAAACGTTACTTACGACATTAGAGCAAAGTCGCTTAATATACAATGCTAGCTTTGATGCGAACATGTAGCTTAACTGATCACTTAACTAGCAAGAATAGTTAAGTGATTGTTTTGATTGTCATTTACAAGTAGATATGTCCAGTAACAATGAAAATGAAGGAAAATTAGCTGGTCAGCAAATTTGATTTTACCTTTGTTGCCAAGTAGTTGAGAAAATAACTGCTGCATTAGAAATGAGAAGTCTTAGAATCCTATTTCATGAACATGATTATAGAGGAAAGAAATTGATTCTAGTTTAAACTTGATATTAACATATTTGTATAATTATTGTTTTATATGTTGCCAGATCTTGTCCAGTTATGTAGGTTAAGTTTTATAAAGTCCAAGTTTCTCCTTGGTGCTTTAACCCAAGAAATACATATTTTTTTTCACTTTTCTTCCGACATAGTTTCTTTTGCTCAACTTTGTTTGCTGCAGTATCTCAATTTCTAAAAAGGGAAAGAGAAGACGGAGTCAAGAGGGGAGTGCTCATCCTCTTCAAAGGCTCAGATTGGGGTGTCTGAATGTGTGTGGATGTAACCAATATGAAAAGAGAGATAGGCAGTTTGTTTGAGGAAAGAAACCTAGATGTTCTGGCTCTGAGTGAAACAAAGATCAAGGATGAAGAGGAAGAGTGGTTTGGGAAAGTCTTGGGAGTAAAGTCAGAGGTTTGGTGAGAGGACAAGAGCAAAGGAAGGAGTAGCACAGCTCCTGAAGCAGGAGTTATGGGAGTATGTGATAGAGTGTAAGAAAGTAAGTTATAGATTGATGTGGGTAAAACTGAAAGTGGATGGATAGAGATTGGTGATTATTGGTGCCTTTGCTCGTGGTCATGAGAAGAAAGACCATGAGAAGCAAGTGTTTTGGGAGCAGTTGAGTGAGTGTGTTAGTACTTTTGATGCATGAGACCAGGTTATAGTGAAGGGTGATTTAAATGCGAAAGTGAGTAATGTGGCAGTTCTGGGTATAATTGGTGTACATTGGGTTTTCAGTGTTCCAAATGTACTTGGTAAAGAGCTTGTAGATTCGTGTGCTGAAAAATGGCTGGTGATTGGGGATATCTGGTTTAAAAAGAGAGATATACATAAGTATGTGTATTTCAGTAAAAGGGATGGTCAAAGGGCATTATTGGATTACATGTTAATTGATAGTTGTATAAAAGATAGACATTTGGATGTTAATGTGCTGAGAGGGATGTCTGATTACTATATAGTGGAGGTGAAGGTGAAGATTTGTAGAGGTTTTCAAAAAAGAAGAGAGAATGTTGGGGAGAAGAGTGGTGAGAGTATGTGAGCTTGGAAGGGAAAATTGTTAAGGAAGTACGAGGAGAGATTGAGTGTAGAATGGCAAAAGGAGAGAGCAAATGACGTGAGAGGAGTGGGTGAGGAATGGGACGCATTTAGGGAAGCAGTGATAGCTTGCGCAAAAGATGCATGTGGCATGACAAAGGTCAGAGAGGGGCAGATTAGAAAGGGTTCTGTGTGGTGGGATGAAGAAGCAAAGTTGTTAGTGAAAGAGAAAAGAGATGTGTTTCTATGATACTTGCAGGTAATGCATGTAAATGACAGAGATGTATTAAAGAAAGCGACAGGAGGTGAATAGCAAAATGCAAGGGTAGAAATAGAGGGCAAGTGAGAGCTGGGTGACAGGAGAATATCATTATATTTTAGGGAGAATTAAAAGACGTTTTGGAAGGAGGGAAATAATGTGTGTAAGAAAAGAGAACAAATGGGAACATCTGTGAAGGGGGCAAGTGGGGAAGTAATAACAGGTAGTGATGAAGTGAGGAGATGGAGTGAGTATTTTGAAGGTTTGTTGAGTGTGTTTGATGATAGCGTGGTACTTAAAGGGTGTTTTGGTTGGGGTGGTGTGCAAAGTAAGAGGGTCAGGGAGAATGGTTTGGTTAAGATGGTTTGGTTAAGAGAGAAGTAGTGGAAGCTTTGCAGAATATGAAATCCAGCAAAGTGGAGGGTTTGGATGTTATTGCAGTGGAATTTATTAAAAAATAGGGTGTGTGTGTTGTTGATTGGTAGGTAAAGATATTCATTGTATGTATGGACCATGGTGAAGTGCCTGAGGATTGGTGGAATGCCATTGCACAGAGGCAGAGGGGATAAAGGTGAGTGTTCAAACTACAGAGGCATAAGTGTGTTGAGTATTCCTGGGAAATTATATGGGAGGGTATTGAGTGAGAAGGAGAAGGCATGTACAGAGCATCAGGTTAGTGAAGAGCAGTGTGGTTTCAGAAGTGGTAGAGGATGTGTGGATCAGGAGTTTGTTTTGAAGAATGTATGTGACAAATACATAGAAAAATAGATGGATTAGGTGTTTGCTTTGAAGAATGTATGTGAGAATACTTAGAAAAACAGGTGGATTTGTATGTATCATTTATGGATCTGGAGAAGGCAAATGATAGGGTTGATAGAGATGCTTTGTGGTAGGTTTTAAGAGTATAGGGTGTGGGAGGTGAGTTGCCAGACGCAGTGGAAAGTTTTTATGAAGGAAGTAAAGCACATGTACAATTAGGAAGAGAGGAGATTGATTGGTTTCCAGTGAATGTCAGTCTTTCGCAGGGGCTTGTGATTTCCCCATGGTTGTTTAATTTGTTTATGGATGAGGTGGTTAGGGAGGTAAATGCAAGAGTTTTCGAGAGAGGGAAGAGTATGAAGTCTGTTGGGGATGAGAGGGTGGGAAGTGAGTCAGTTGTTGTTTGTCGATGATACAGCTCGAGGCTGATTCATGTGAGAAACTGCAGAAGTTGGTGACAAAGTTTGGAAAAGTGTGTGAAAGGAGTGTAAATGTGGATATGAGCAAGGGTATTAGTTTCAGTAGGGTTGAGGGTTATGTTGATTGGCATGTAAGTTTGAATGGAGAAAAGTTTGAGGAAGTGAAGTGATTTAGATATGTGGGAGTGGACGTAGCAGTGAATGGAACCATGGAAGTGGAAGTGAGTCATAGGGTGGGGGAGGGGGGGCCAAGGTTCTGGGAGCGATGAAGAGTGTGTGGAAGGAGAGAACTTTATCGTGGAGAGCAAAAATGGGTATGATTAAAGGAATAATAGTTCCAACAGTGTTATATGGTTATGAGACATGGGCTGTATGGAGGAGAGTGGATGTGTTGGAAATGAACTGTTTGAGGACAATATGTGGTGTGAGGTGGTTTGATCCTGTAAGTAATGAAAGGGTAAGAGAGATGTGTGGAAATAAAAAGAGTATGGTTGAGAGAGCAGAAGAGTGTGTATTGAAATGGATTGGACATTTGGAGGGAATGAGTGAGGAAAGATTGACAAAGAGGATATATGTGTCAGAGATGAAGGGAACTAGGAGATGTGGGAGACCAAATTGGGGATGGAAGGATGGAGTGGAAAATATCTTGAGCGATCGGGGCCATAACATACAGGAGGGTGAGAGGCGTACAAGGCATAGAGTGAATTGGAATGATATGATATACCAGGGTCGACATCCTGTCAATGGACGGAACCAGGGTTTGTGAAGTGTTTGGGGTAAACCTTGGAAAGGTCCTTAGGGCCTGGATATGGATTGGGAGCTGTGTTTTTCGTGCATTACACATGACAGCTAGAGACTGAATGTGAACGAATGTAGCCTCTTTTGTCTGTTTATCTGGTGCTCCCTCGCTGAAGTGGGTGGCAACAATGTTTCCTCTGGGGCCAAGTAGTGACAGTAATGGATGAAGGCAAACAAGTATGAATATGTACATGCATTTATTTCTATATGTCTCTGTATGTGTATGGATATGTTGATTTTTTTTTTTTTTGCCGCTGTCTCCCGCGTTTGCGAGGTAGCGCAAGGAAACAGACGAAAGAAATGGCCCAACCCACCCCACACACATGTATATACATACGTCCACACACGCAAATATACATACCTACACAGCTTTCCATGGTTTACCCCAGACGCTTCACATGCCCTGATTCAATCCACTGACAGCACGTCAACCCCGGTATACCACATCGATCCAATTCACTCTATTCCTTGCCCTCCTTTCACCCTCCTGCATGTTCAGGCCCCGATCACACAAAATCTTTTTCACTCCATCTTTCCACCTCCAATTTGGTCTCCCACTTCTCCTCGTTCCCTCCACCTCCGACACATATATCCTCTTGGTCAATCTTTCCTCACTCATAGTCTCCATTTGCCCAAACCATTTCAAAACACCCTCTTCTGCTCTCTCAACCACGCTCTTTTTATTTCCACACATCTCTCTTACCCTTACGTTACTTACTCGATCAAACCGCCTCACACCACACGTTGTCCTCAAACATCTCATTTCCAGCACATCCATCCTCCTGCGCACAACTCTATCCATAGCCCACGCCTCGCAACCATACAACATTGTTGGAACCACTATTCCTTCAAACATACCCATTTTTGCTTTCCGAGATAATGTTCTCGACTTCCACACATTCTTCAAGGCTCCCAGAATTTTCGCCCCCTCCCCCACCCTATGATCCACTTCTGCTTCCATGGTTCCATCCGCTGCCAGATCCACTCCCAGATATCTAAAACACTTTACTTCCTCCAGTTTTGCTCCATTCAAACTTACCTCCCAATTGACTTGACCCTCAACCCTACTGTACCTAATAACCTTGCTCTTATTCACATTTACTCTTAACTTTCTTCTTTCACACACTTTACCAAACTCAGTCATCAGCTTCTGCAGTTTCTCACATGAATCAGCCACCAGCGCTGTATCATCAGTGAACAACAACTGACTCACTTCCCAAGCTCTCTCATCCCCAACAGACTTCATACTTGCCCCTCTTTCCAAAACTCTTGTATTTACCTCCCTAACAACCCCATCCATAAACAAATTAAACAACCATGGAGACATCACACACCCCTGCCGCAAACCTACATTCACTGAGAACCAATCACTCTCCTCTCTTCCTACATGTACACATGCCTTACATCCTCGATAAAAACTTTTCACTGCTTCTAACAACTTGCCTCCCACACCATATATGTTGATATGTATATGTATATGTCCAGAGAGCGTAATTGGATTACATGTTGATTAATAGGTGAGCGAAAGAGAGACTTTTGGATATTAATGTGCTGAGAGGGGCAACTGGAGGGATGTCTGATCATTATCTTGTGGAGAAGGTGAGGATATGTAGAGGTTTTCAGAAAAGAAGAGGGAATGTTACGTTGAAGAGAGTGGTGAGAGTAAGTGAGCTTGGAAAGAAGAATTGTGTGTGGAAGTACCAGGAGAGATTGAGTGGGGGAGGAATGGGATGTATTTAGGGAAGCAATGATGGCTTGTTCAAAAGATGCTTGTGGCATGAGAAGCATGGGAGGTGGGCAGATTAGAAAGGGTAGTGAGTGGTGGGATAAAGAAGTAAGATTGTTTGTGAAAGAGAAGAGAGAGGCTTTGGATGGTTTTTGCAGGGAAATAGTGCAAATGAGTGACAAATCTATAAAAGAAAGAGGCTGGAGGTGCAAGAGGTGAAAAAGAGGACAAATGAGAGTTGGGGTGAGAGAGTATCTTTGAATTTTAGGGTGAATAAAAAGATGTTTTGGAAGGAGGTAAATACAGTGTGTAAGATGAGAACAAATGGGAACATCGGTTAAGGGGGCTAATGGGGAGGTAATAACATGTAGTGGTGAAGTGAGAAGGAAATGGAGTGAGTATTTTGAAGGGTTGTTAAATGTGTTTGATGATAGAGTGGCAGATATAGGGTGTTTTGGTAAAGGTGGTGTGCAAAGTGAGAGAGTCAGGGAGAATGGTTTGGTAAACAGAGAAGAGCTAGTGAAAGCTTTACGGAAGATGAAAGCTGGCAAAGCGGTGGGTTTGGATGGTGTTGCAGTGGAATTTATTAAAAAAAGGGGTGCCTGTTGTTGACTGGTTGGTAAGGATATTCAGTGTATGTATGGTTCATGGTGAGGTGCCTGAGGATTGGCAGAATGCCATTGTACAGAGGCAAAGAGGATAAAGGTGAGTGTTCAAATTACAGAGGTATTAGTTTGTTGAGTATTCCTGGGAAATTATATGAGAGGGTGTTGATTGAGGGGATAAAGGCATGTATAGAGCATCAGATTGGGGAAGAGCAGTGTGGTTTCAGAAGTGGTAGAGGATGTGTGGATCAGGTGTTTGCTCTGAAGAATGTATGTGAGAAATACATAGAAAAACAAATGGATTTGTATGTTACATTTATGGATCTGGAGAAGGCATATGACAGGGTAGATAGAGATGCTTTGTGGAAGGTATTAAGAGTATATGGTGTGGGGGGTAAGCTGCTAGAAGCAGTGAAAAGTTTTTATCAAGGATGTAAGGCATGTGCATGAGTAGGAAGACATCCTAGTGAATGTCTGTTTGCGGCAGGGGTGCATGATGTTTCCATGGTTGTTTAATTTGTTTATGGATGGGGTTGTTGGGGACAAGTATGCAGTCTGTTGTGGATAAAAGGGCTTGAGAAGTGAGTCAGTTGTTGTTTGCCTATGATACAGCCCTGGTTGCTGACTTGGATGAGAAACTGCAGAAGATGGTGACTGAGTTTGGTAAACTGTGTGAAAGAAGAAAGTTGAGAGTAAATGTTAATAAGCGCTAGGTTATTAGGGACAAGTTAATTGGGAGGTAAGTTTGAATGGAGAAAAGCTGGAAGAAGTGAAGTGTTTTAGATGTCTGAGAGTGGACTTGGCAGCAGATGGAATCCTGGAAATGGAAGTGAGTCACAGGGTGGGTTAGGGGGTGAAGGTTCTAGGAGCATTGAAGAATGTGTGGAAGGCAAAAATGTTATCTTAGAGAGCAAAAATGCGTATGTTTGAAGGATTAGTGGTTCCAGCAATGTTATATGGTTGCGAGGCATGGGCTATACGTATGGTTGTGCGGAGGAAGGTGGATGTGTTGGAAATGAAATGTTTCAGGACGAGATGTGGTGTGAGGTGGTTTGATTGAGTAAGTGATGAAAGGGTAAGGGAGATGTTTGGTAATAAAAAGAGTGTGGTTGAGAGAGCAGAAGAGGGTGTATTGAAATGGTTTGCCCACTTGGAGAGAATGAGTGAAGAAAGATTAACAAAGAGGATATATGTGTTAGAAGTGGAGGGAAGAAGGGAGAAGTGGGAGACCAGTTGGAGGTGGAAGGATGGAGTGAAAAGGATTCTGAGTGATCAGGGCCTGAACGCACAGGAAGGTGAAAGGTGTGCAATGAATAGAGTGAAATGGAACGATGTGGTATGCCAGGGTAGATGTGCTGTCAATGGATTGAACCAAAGCATGTGAAGTGTGTGTGGGGCCTGGATGTAGAAATGGAGCTATGGTTTCGGTGCATTACACATGACAGCTAGAGACTGAGTGTGAATGAATGTGGCCTTTTTTTGTTTATTTCTTGTGCTATCTCGCTGGAGAGGGGGTGGGTGGGGAAATGCTAATTCATGTGTGGCAGGATGGCAACAGGGATAGATGAAGGCAGCAAGTATGAATATGTACATGTCTATATATGTAAATGTATGTGTATACATATGTATGTATATGGTGTAAAGTATTTATAAGTATACATGAGTGTGTGGGCATTTATTTATATACATGTGTATGTGGGTGGGTTGGGCCATTCCTCGTGTGTTTCTTTGCACTACCTTGGTAACGTGGGAGACAGGGGTTAAGTATATATATATATATTATTATATTTTGCTTTGTCACTGTCCCCCGCGTTAGTGAGGTAGCGCAAGGAAACAGACAAAAGAATGGCCCACCCCACCCACATACACATGTATATACATACATGTCCACACACGCAAATATACATACCTATACATCTCAATGTATACATATATATACACACACAGACATATACATATATACACATGTACATAATTCATACTGTCTGCCTTTATTAATTCCCATCGCCACCCCGCCACACATGAAATAACAACCCCTTCCCCCCTCATGTGTGCAAGGTAGCGCTAGGAAGACAACAAAGGCCCCATTCGTTCACACTCAGTCTCTAGCTTTCTTGTAATAATGCACCGAAACCACAGCTCCCTTTCCACATCCAGGCCCCACAGAACTTTCCATGGTTTACCCCAAAAGCTTCACATGCTGTGCTTCAATCCATTGACAGCACGTCGACCCTGGTATACCACATCGTTCCAATACACTCTATTCCTTGCACGCTTTTCACCCTCCTGCATGTTTAGACCCCGATCACTCAAAATCTTTTTCACTCCATATTTCCACCTTCAATTTGGTCTCCCACTTCTCCTCGTTCCCTCCACCTCTGACACATATATCCTCTTGGTCAATCTTTCCTCACTCATTCTCTCCATGTGACCAAACCATTTCAAAACACCCTCTTCTGCCCTCTCAACCACGCTCTTTTTATTTCCACACATCTCTCTTACCCTTACGTTACTTACTCGATCAAACCACCTCACACCACACATTGTCCTCAAACATCTCATTTCCAGCACATCCATCCTCCTGCGCACAACTCTATCCATAGCCCACGCCTCGCAACCATACAACATTGTTGGAACCACTATTCCTTCAAACATACCCATTTTTGCTTTCCGAGATAATGTTCTCGACTTCCACACATTCTTCAAGGCTCCCAGAATTTTCGCCCCCTCCCCCACCCTATGATCCACTTCCGCTTCCATGGTTCCATCCGCTGCCAGATCCACTCCCAGATATCTAAAACACTTCACTTCCTCCAGTTTTTCTCCATTCAAACTCACCTCCCAATTGACTTGACCCTCAACCCTACTGTACCTAATAACCTTGCTCTTATTCACATTTACTCTTAACTTTCTTCTTTCACACACTTTACCAAACTCAGTCACCAGCTTCTGCAGTTTCTCACATGAATCAGCCACCAGCGCTGTATCATCAGCGAACAACAACTGACTCACTTCCCAAGCTCCCTCATCCCCAATAGACTTCATACTTGCCCCTCTTTCCAAAACTCTTGCATTCATCTCCCTAACAACCCCATCCATAAACAAATTAAACAACCATGGAGACATCACACACCCCTGCCGCAAACCTACATTCACTGAGAACCAATCACTTTCCTCTCTTCCTACACGTACACATGCCTTACATCCTCGATAAAAACTTTTCACTGCTTCTAACAACTTGCCTCCCACACCATATATTCACACCACATATTGTCCTCAAACATCTCATTTCCAGCACATCCACCCTCCTCCGCACAACTCTGTCCATAGCCCACGCGTTGCAACCATACAACAATGTTGGAACCACTATTCCTTCAAACATACCCATTTTTGCTTTCCGAGATAATGTTCTCGACTTCCACACATTCTTCCACACAATATATATTTATTGTTTAATTATTTATCCCTGGTGATAGGGGAGAAAAAATACTTCCCACGCATTCCTCACATGTCATAGAAGGCGACTAAAGGGGATGGGAGTGGGGGCTGGAAACCCTCCCCTCCCTCTATTTTAAATTTCTAAAAGGGGAAACAGAAGAAGAAATCATGCGGACAGTGCTCATCCTCCTCGAAGGCTCAGGTTGGGGTGTCTAAATGTGTGTGGATTTAACCAAGATGAGAAAAAAGGAGAGATAGATAGTATGTTTCAGGAAAGGAACCTGGATGTTTTGGCTCTGAGTGAAACAAAGCTCTAGGGTAAAGGGGAAGAGTGGTTTGGGAATGTCTTGGGAGTAAAGTCAGGGGTTAGTGAGAGGACAAGAGCAAGGGAAGGAGTAGCACTACTCCTGAAACAGGAGTGGTGGGAGTATGTAATAGAGTGTAAGAATGTAAACTCTAGATTGATTTGGGTAAAACTGAAAGTTGATGGAGAGAGATGGATGATTATTGGTGCATATGCACCTGGGCATGAGAAGAACGATCAGGAGAGGCAAGTGTTTTGGGAGCAGCTGAGTGAGTGTGTTAGTAGTTTTGATGCACAACACCGTGTTTTAGTGATGGGTGATTTGAATTCACAGGTGAGTAATGTGGCAGTTGAGGGAATAATTGGTGTACATGGAGTGTTCAGTGTTGTAAATGGAAATGGTGAAGAGCTTGTAGATTTATGTGCTGAAAAACGACTGATGATTAGGAATGCCTGGTTTAAAAACAGATATACATAAGTATACGTATGTAAGTAGGAGAGGTGGCCAGAGAGCGTTATTGGATTATGTGTTAATTGATAGGTGCGCAAAAGAGAGACTTGTGGATGTTAATGTGCTGAGAGGTGCAACTGGAGGGATGTCTGATCATTATCTTGTGGAGGCAAAGGTGAAGATTTGTAGAGGTTTTCAGAAAAGAAGAGAGAATGTTGAGGTGAAGAGAGTGATGAGAGTAAATGAGCTTGGGAAGAAGACTTGTGTGAGGAAGTACTAGGAGAGACTGAGTACAGAATGGAAAAAGGTGAGAACAAAGGACGTAAGGAGAGTGGGGGAGGAATGGGATGTATTTAGGGAAGCAGTGATGGCTTGTGCAAAAGATGCTTGTGGCATGAGAAGCATGCGAGGTGGTTTGATTAGAAAGGGTAGAGAGTGGTGGGATACAGAAGTAAGATTAATAGTGAAAGAGAAGAGAGAGGCATTTGGATGATTTTTGCAGAGAAATAATGCAAATGAGTGGGAGATGTATAAAAGAAAGAGGCAGGAGGTCTAGAGAAAGGTGCAACAGGTGAAAAAGAGGGCAAATGAGAGTTGGGGTGAGAGAGTATCATTAAATTTTAGGGAGAATAAAAGATGTTTTGGAAGGAGGTAAATAAAGTACATAAGATAAGGGAACAAATGGGAACTTCAGTGAAGGGGGCTAATGGGGAGGTGATAACAAGTAGTGGTGATGTGAGAAGGAGATGGAGTGAGTATTTTGAAGGTTTGTTGAATGTGTTTGATGATAGAGTGGCAGATATAGGGTGTTTTAGTCGAGGTGGTGTGCAAAGTGCGAGGGTTAGGGAGAATGATTTGGTAATTAGAGAAGAGGTAGTAAAAGCTTTGCGGAAGATGAATGCCGGCAAGGCAGCGGGTTTGGATGGTATTGCAGTGGAATTTGTTAAAAAAGGGGGTGACTGTATTGTTGACTGGTTGGTAAGGTTATTTAATGTATGTATTACTCATGGTGAGGTGCCTGAGGATTGGAGGAATGCTTGCATAGTGCCATTGTACAAAGGCAAAGGAGATAAAAGTGAGTGCTCAAATTACAGAGGTATAAGGTTGTTGAGTATTCCTGGTAAATTATATGGGAGGGTATTGATTGAGAGGGTGAAGGCATGCACAGACCATCAGATTGGGTAAGAGCAGTGTGGTTTCAGAAGTGATAGAGGATGTGTGGATGAAGTGTTTGCTTTGAAGAATGTATGTGAAAAATACTTAGAAAAGTAAATGGATTTGTATGTAGCATTTATGGATCTGGAGAAGGCATATGATAGAGTTGATAGAGATACTCTGTGGAAGGTATTGATAATATATGGTGTGGGGGCAAGTTGTTAGAAGCAGTGAAAAGTTTTTATCGAGGATTAAGGCATGTGTAAGTGTAGGAAGAGAGGAAAGCGATTGGTTCTCAGTGAATGTTGGTTTGCGGCAGGAGTGTGTGATGGCTCCATGGTTGTTTAATTTGTTTATGGATGGGGTTGTTAGGGAGGTGAATGCAAGAGTTGTGGAAAGAGGTGCAAGTATGCAGTCTGTTGCAGATGAGAGAGCTTGGGAAGTGAGTCAGTTGTTGTTCGCTAATGATATATCGCTGATGGCTGATTCGGGTGAGAAACTGCAGAAGCTGGTGACTGAGTTTGGTAAAGTGTGTGAAAGAAGAGAGTTAAGAGTAAATGTGAAAAAGAGCAAGGTTATTAGGTACAGTAGGGTTAAGAGACAAGTCAAATGGGAGGTGAGTTTGAATGGAGAAAAACTGGAGGAAGTGAAGTGTTTTAGATATCTGGGAGTGGATTTGGCAGCGGATGGAACCACGGAGGCAGAAGTGAATCATAGGGTAGTTGAGGGGTTGAAAGTTCTGGTAACGTTGAAGAATGTGTGGAAGTCGAGAACATTATCTCAGAAAGCAAAAATGGGTAACTTTGAAGGAATAATGGTTCCAAGAATGGTATATGGTTGCGAGGCATGGGCTACAGATAGAGTTGTGCGGAGGAGGGTGGATGTGCTGGAAATGAGATGTTTGAGGAAAATATGTGGTGTGAGGTGGTTTGATCGGATAAGTAATGAAAAGGTAAAAGAGATGCATGGTAAAAAAAAAAAAAAGGAGTATGGTTGAGAGAGCAGAAGAGGGTGTTTTGAAATGGTTTGGTCAGATGAAGAGAATGAGTGAGGAAAGATTGACAAAGGATATATGTGTCAGAGGTGGAGGGAACAAGGAGAAGTGGGAGACAAAATTGGAGGTGGAAAAATGAAGTGAAAAATATTTCGAGTAAACAGGGCCTGAACATTCAGGAGGGTGAAAGGCGTGCAAGGAATAGAGTGAATTGGAATGATGTGGTATACTGAGGTTGATGTGCTGTCAATGGATTGAACCAGGGCATGTGAAGCATCTGAGGTAAACCCTGGAAAGTTCTGTGGGGCCTGGATTTGGAAAGGGAGCTGTGGTTTTGGTTCATTATACATGACAGCTAGAAACTGAGTCGAACGAATGTGGCCTTGTTGTGTTTCCTAGCAATACCTCGCACACATGCAGGGGGAGGGGGTGTTCATTTTATGTGTGACGGGGTGGTGACAGGAATGAATAAGAGGAGACAGTATGAATTATTTACATGTTTATACATGTATATGCCTGTGTATATATATATGTATATGTTGAGATGTATAGGTATATATATTTGCGTGTGTGGACGTGTATGTATATACATGCGTATGTGGGTGGGTTGGGCTATTCTTTTGTCTGTTTCCTTACGCTACCTCGCTAACGCAGGTGACAGCAACAAATTATAATAAGATGATTGGAAGTATTTAGGGAAGCAGTGATGGCTCGTGCAAAAGATGCTTGTGGCATGAGAAGCGTGGGAGGTGGGGAGATTAGAAAGGGTAGTGAGTGGTGGGATGAAGAGGTTAGTTTATTAGTGACAGAGAAGAGAGAGGCATTTGGACGATTTTAGCAAGGAAATAATGCAAATAACTGGGAGATGTATAAAAGAAAGAGGCAGGAGGTCAAGAGAAAGGTACAAGCGGCATTAAAGTGGGCAAATGAGAGTTGGGGTGAAAGAGTATCATTAGATTTCATGGAGAATAAAAAGATGTTTTGGAAGGAGGTAAATAAAGTGTGTAAGACAAGGGAACAAATGGAAACATTAGTGATGGGGGCTAATGGCGAGGTGATAACAAGTAGTGATGATGTGAGGAGGAGATGGAGTGAGTATTTTAAAGGTTTGTTGAATGTGTTTGATGATAGAGTGGCAGATGTAGGGTGTTTTGGTCGAGGTGATGTGCAAAGTCAGAGGGTTAGGGAGAATGATTTGGTAAACAGAGAAGAGGTAGTAAAAGCTTTGCGGAAAATGAAACCGGCAAGGCTGCAGGTTTGGATGGTATTGCAGTGGAATTTATAAAAAAGAAACGGGGTTATTGTATTGTTAACTGGTTGGTAAGGTTATGTAATGTATATATGACCCATGGTGAGGTGCCTGAGGACTGGCGGAATGCTTGCATAGTGCTATTGTACAAAGGCAAAGGGGATAAAAGTGAGTGCTCAAATTACAGAGGCATAAGTTTGTTGAGTATTCCTGGTAAATTATATGGGAGGGTATTGAATGAGAGGGTGAAGGTATGTACAGAGCATCAGATTGGGGAAGAGCGGTGTCGTTTCAGAAGTGGTAGAGGGTGTGTGGACTAGGTGTTTGCTTTGAAAAATGTATGTGAGAAATACTTAGAAAAGCAAATGGATTTGTATGTAGCATTTATGGATCTGGAGAAGGCATATGATAGAGTTGATAGAGATGCTCTGTGGAAGGTATTAATTGATGCTCTGTGGAAGGTATTAAGAATATATGGTGTGGGAGACAAGTTATTAGAAGCAGTGAAAAGTTTTTATCGAGGATGTAAGGCATGTGTACGTGTAGGAAGAGAGGAAAGTGATTGGTTCTCAGTGAATGTTGGTTTCTGGCAGGGGTGCGTGATATCTCCATGGTTTTTTAATTTGTTTATGGATGGGATTGTTAGGGAGGTGAATGCAAGAGTATTTGAAAGAGGGGCAAGTATGCAGTCTGTTTTGGATGAGAGAGCATGGAAAGTGAGTCAGTTGTTGTTTGCTGATGATACAGCGCTGGTGGCTGATTCAGGTGAGAAACTGCAGGAGCTGGTGACTGAATTTGCTTAAGTGTATGAAAGAAGAAAGCTGAGAGTAAATCAGAATAAGAGCATATTAGCAGTGTCAAAGGTGGAGTGAACGAGGAAAAGTGGGAGACCACACTGGAGGTGGAAAGATGGAGTGAAAAAGATTTTGAGTGACTGGGGCCTGAACATGCAAGAGGGTGAAAGATGTGCAAGGAATAGAGTGAATGGGAACGATGTGGTATACCGGGGTCGACATGCTGTCAATGGATTGAACCAGGGCATGTGAAGCATCTTGGGTAAGCCATGGAAAGTTCTGTGGAGCCTGGATGTGGAAAGGGAGCTGAGGTTATGGTGCATTATATATGACAGCTAGAGACTGAGTGTGAACAAATGTGGCCTTTGTTGTCTTTCCTAGCGCTACCTTGCTCACATGCCGGGGGAGGGGGTTTTCATTTCATGTGTGGCGGGGTGGCGATGGGAATGAATTAGGGCAGACAGTATGAATTATGTACATGTGTATATATGTATATGTCTGTGTGTGTGTGTGTATACATATATATATATATATATATATATATATATATATATATATATATATATATATATATATATATATATATATATATAATAATAATTGGTATACATGGGGTGTTCAGTGTTGTAAATGGAAATGGTGAAGAGCTTGTAGATTTATGTGCTGAAAAAGGACTGGTGATTGGGAATACCTGGTTTAAAAAGCGAGATATACATAAGTATATGTCTGTAAGTAGGAGAGATGGCCAGAGAGCGTTATTGGATTACGTGTTAATTGACAGGTGCGCAAAAGAGAGACTTTTGGATGTTAATGTGCTGGGAGGTGCAACTGGAGGGATGTCTGATCGTTATCTTGTGGAGGCTAAGGTGAAGATTTGTATGGGTTTTCAGAAAAGAAGAGTGAATGTTGTGGTGAAGAGGGTGGTGAGAGTAACTGAGCTTGGGAAGGAGACTTGTGTGAGGAAGTACCAGGAGAGACTGAGTACAGAATAGAAAAAGGTGAGAACAATGGAAGTAAGGGGAGTGGGGGAGGAATGGGATGTATTTAGGGAAGCAGTGATGGATTGCGCAAAAGATGCTTGTGGCATGAGAAGAGTGGGAGGTGGGTTGATTAGAAAGGGTAGTGAGTGGTGGGATGAAGAAGTAAGATTATTAATGAAAGAGAAGAGAGAGGCATTTGGACGATTTTTGCAGGGAAAAAATGCAATTGAGTGGGAGATGTATAAAAGAAAGAGACAGGAGGTCAAGAGAAAGGTGCAAGAGGTGAAAAAGAGGGCAAATGAGAGTTGGGGTGAGAGAGTATCATAAAATTATAGGGAGAATAAAAAGATGTTCTGGAAGGAGGTAAATAAAGTGCGTAAGACAAGGGAGCAAATGGGAACTTCAGTGAAGGGCACAAATGGGGAGGTGATAACAAGTAGTGGTGATGTGAGAAGGAGATGGAGTGAGTATTTTGAAGGTTTGTTGAATGTGTTTGATGATAGAGTGGCAGATATAGGGTGTTTTGGTCGAGGTGGTGTGCAAAGTGAGAGGGTTAGGGAAAATGATTTGGTAAACAGAGAAGAGGTAGTAAAAGCTTTGCGGAAGATGAAAGCCGGCAAGGCAGCAGGTTTGGATGGTATTGCAGTGGAATTTATTAAAAAAGGGGGTGACTGTATTATTGACTGGTTGGTAAGGTTATTTAATGTATGTATGATGTCTCCATGGTTGTTTAATTTGTTTATGGATGGGGCTGTTAGGGAGGTAAATGCAAGAGTTTTGGAAAGAGGGGCAAGTATGAAGTCTGTTGGGGATGAGAGAGCTTGGGAAGTGAGTCAGTTGTTGTTCGCTGATGATACAGCGCTGGTGGCTGATTCATGTGAGAAACTGCAGAAGCTGGTGACTGAGTTTGGTAAAGTGTGTGGAAGAAGAAAGTTAAGAGTAAATGTGAATAAGAGCAAGGTTATTAGGTACAGTAGGGTTGAGGGTCAAGTCAATTGGGAGGTGAGTTTGAATGGAGAAAAACTGGAGGAAGTGAAGTGTTTTAGATATCTGGGAGTGGATCTGGCAGCGGATGGAACCATGGAAGCGGAAGTGGATCATAGGGTGGGGGAGGGGGCGAAAATTCTGGGGGCCTTGAAGAATGTGTGGAAGTCGAGAACATTATCTCGGAAAGCAAAAATGGGTATGTTTGAAGGAATAGTGGTTCCAACAATGTTGTATGGTTGCGAGGCGTGGGCTATGGATAGAGTTGTGCGCAGGAGGATGGATGTGCTGGAAATGAGATGTTTGAGGACAATGTGTGGTGTGAGGTGGTTTGATCGAGTGAGTAACGTAAGGGTAAGAGAAATGTGTGGAAATAAAAAGAGCGTGGTTGAGAGAGCAGAGGAGGGTGTTTTGAAGTGGTTTGGGCACATGGAGAGAATGAGTGAGGAAAGATTGACCAAGAGGATATATGTGTCGGAGGTGGAGGGAACGAGGAGAAGAGGGAGACCAAATTGGAGGTGGAAAGATGGAGTGAAAAAGATTTTGTGTGATCGGGGCCTGAACATGCAGGAGGGTGAAAGGAGGGCAAGGAATAGAGTGAATTGGAGCGATGTGGTATACCGGGGTTAACGTGCTGTCAGTGGATTGAATCAGGGCATGTGAAGCGTCTGGGGAAAACCATGGAAGGCTGTGTAGGTATGTATATTTGCGTGTGTGGACGTATGTATATACATGTGTATGGGGGGGGTTGGGCCATTTCTTTCGTCTGTTTCCTTGCGCTACCTCGCAAACGCGGGAGACAGCGACAAAGTAAAAAAAAAAAAAAAAAAAAAAAAAAAAAATGACTCATGGTGAGGTGCCTGAGGATTGGTGGAATGCATGCATAGTACCATTGTACAAAGGCAAAGGGGATAAGAGTGTGTGCTCAAATTACAGAGGTATAAGTTTGTTGAGTATTCCTTGTAAATTATATGGAAGGGTATTGATTGAGAGGGTGAAGGCATGTACAGAGCATCAGATTGGGGAAGAGCAGTATGGTTTGAGAAGTGGTAGAGGATGTGTGGATCAGGTGTTTGCTTTGAAGAATGTATGTGAGAAATACTTAGAAAAGCAAATGGATTTGTATGTAGCATTTATGGATCTGGAGAAGGCATATGATAGAGCTGATAGAGATGCTCTGTGGAAGGTATTAAGAATATATGGTGTGGGAGGCAAGTTGTTAGAAGCAGTGAAAAGTTTTTATCGATGATGTAAGACATGTGTACGTGTAGGAAGAGAGGAAAGTGACTGGTTCTCAGTGAATGTAGGTTTGCGGTGGGGGTGTGTGATGTCTCCATGGTTGTTTGATTTGTTTATGGATGGGGTTGTTAGGGAGGTGAATGCAAGAGTTTTGGAAAGAGGGGCAAGTTTGAAGTCTGTTGGGGATGAGAGAGCTTGGGAAGTGAGTCAGTTGTTGTTCACTGATGATACAGCGCTGGTGGCTGATTCATGTGAGAAACTGCAGAAGCTGGTGACTGAGTTTGGTAAAGTGTGTGAAAGAAGAAAGTTAAGAGTAAATGTGAATGAGAGCAAGGTTATTAGGTATAGTAGGGTTGTGGGTCAAGTCAATTGGGAGGTAAGTTTGAATGGAGAAAAACTGGAGGAAGTAAAGTATTTTAGATATCTGGGAGTGGATCTGTCAGCGGATGGAATCATGGAAGCGGAAGTGGATCATAGGGTGGGGGAGGGGGCGAAAATCCTTGGAGCCTTGAAGAATGTTTGGAAGTCGAGAACATTATCTCGGAAAGCAAAAATGTGTATGTTTGAAGGAATAGTGGTTCCAACAATGTTGTATGGTTGCGAGGCGTGGGCTATGGATAGAGTTGTGCGCAGGAGGATGGATGTGCTGGAAATGAGATGTTTGAGGACAATGTGTGGTGTGAAGTGGTTTGATCGAGTAAGTAACGTAAGGGTAAGAGAGATGTGTGGAAATAAAAAGAGTGTGGTTGAGAGAGCAGAAGAGGGTGTTTTGAAATGGTTTGGGCCCATGGAGAGAATGAGTGAAGAAAGATTGACCAAGAGGATATATGTGTCGGAGGTGGAGGGAACGAGGAGAAGTGGGAGACCAAATTGGAGGTGGAAAGATGGAGTGAAAAAGATTTTGTGTGATCGGGGCCTGAACATGCAGGAGGGTGAAAGGAGGGCAAGGAATAGAGTGAATTGGAGCGATGTGGTATACCGGGGTTGACGTGCTGTCAGTGGATTGAATCAGGGCATGTGAAGCGTCTGGGGTAAACCATGGAAAGCTGTGTAGGTATGTATATTTGCGTGTGTGGACGTGTATGTATATACATGTGTATGGGGGTGGGTTGGGCCATTTCTTTCTTCTGTTTCCTTGCGCTACCTCGCAAACGCGGGAGACAGCGACAAAGCAAAATATATATATATATATATATATATATATATATATATATATATATATATATATATATATATATATATATATATATATTAGGTTATTAGGTACAGTAGGGTTGAGGGTCAATTCAGTTGGGAGGTGAGTTTGAATGGAGAAAAACTGGAGGAAGTGAAGTGTTTTAGATATCTGGGAGTGGATCTGGCAGCGGATGGAACCATGGAAGCGGAAGTGGATCATAGGGTGGGGGAGGGGGCGAAAATTCTGGGAGCCTTGAAGAATGTGTGGAAGTCGAGAACATTATCTCGGAAAGCAAAAATGGGTATGTTTGAAGGAATAGTGGTTCCAACAATGTTGTATGGTTGCGAGGCGTGGACTATGGATAGAGTTGTGCGCAGGAGGATGGATGTGCTGGAAATGAGATGTTTGAGGACAATGTGTGGTGTGAGGTGGTTTGATCGAGTAAGTAACGTAAGGGTAAGAGAGATGTGTGGAAATAAAAAGAGCGTGGTTAAGAGAGCAGAAGAGGGTGTTTTGAAATGGTTTGGTCACATGGAGAGAATGAGTGAGGAAATATTGACCAAGAGGATATATGTGTCGGAGGTGGAGGGAATGAGGAGAAGAGTTAGACCAAATTGGAGGTGGAAAGATGGAGTGAAAAAGATTTTGTGTGATCGGGGCCTGAACATGCAGGAGGGTGAAAGGAGGGCAAAGAATAGAGTGAATTGGAGCGATGTGGTATACCGGGGTTGACGTGCTGTCAGTGGATTGAATCAAGGCATGTGTATGGGGGTGGGTTGGGCCATTCCTTTCGTCTGTTTCCTTGCGCTACCTCGCAAACGCGGGAGACAGCGACAAAGCAAAAAAAAAAATATATATATATATATATATATATATATATATATCGAGTGTATATATATATATATTATCCCTGGGGATAGGGGAGAAAGAATACTTCCCACGTATTCCCTGCGTGTCGTAGAAGGCGACTAAAAGGGAAGGGAGCGGGGGGCTGGAAATCCTCCCCTCTCGTTTTTTTTTTTTTAATTTTCCAAAAGAAAGGACAGAGAAGGGGGCCATTTGAGGATATTCCCTCAAAGGTCCAGTCCTTTGTTCTTAACGCAACCTCGCTAATGCGGGAAATGGCGAATAGTATGAAAGAAAGATATATATATATATATATATATATATATATATATATATATATATATATATATATATATATATATATATATTTATATATATATATCGAGTAAGTAACGTATGGGTAAGAGAGATGTGTGGAAATAAAAAGAGCGTGGTTGAGAGAGCAGAAGAGGGTGTTTTGAAATGGTTTGGGCCCATGGAGAGAATGAGTGAGGAAAGATTGACCAAGAGGATATATGTGTCGGAGGTGGAGGGAACGAGGAGAAGTGGGAGACGAAATTGGAGGTGGAAAGATGGAGTGAAAAAGATTTTGTGTGATCGGGGCCTGAACATGCAGGAGGGTGGAAGGAGGGCAAGGAATAAAGTGAATTGGATCGATGTGGTATACAGGGGTTGACGTGCTGCCAGTGGATTGAATCAGGGCATGTGAAGCGTCTGGGGTAAACCATGGAAAGCTGTGTAGATATATATATATATATATATATATATATATATATATTTTTTTTATTTCCACACATCTCTCTTACCCTTACGTTACTTACTCGATCAAACCACTTCACACCACACATTGTCCTCAAACATCTCATTTCCAGCACATCCATCCTCCTGCGCACAACTCTATCCATAGCCCACGCCTCGCAACCATACAACATTGTTGGAACCACTATTCCTTCAAACATACCCATTTTTGCTTTCCGAGATAATGTTCTCGACTTCCACACATTCTTCAAGGCTCCCAGGATTTTCGCCCCCTCCCCCACCCTATGATCCACTTCTGCTTCCATGGTTCCATCCGCTGCCAGATCCACTCCCAGATATCTAAAACACTTTACTTCCTCCAGTTTTGCTCCATTCAAACTTACCTCCCAATTGACTTGACCCTCAACCCTACTGTACCTAATAACCTTGCTGTTATTCACATTTACTCTTAACTTTCTTCTTTCACTCACATATATATATATATATATATATATATATATATATATATATATATATATATTCTATGTATCATACTTTGTCGCTGTCTCCTGCCTTAGCGAGGTAGCACAAGGAAACAGACAAAAGAATGGCCCAACCCACCCACATATACATGTATATATATACACATCCACACACGCACATATACATCTCAACGTATACATATATATACACACACCGACATATACATATATATACACATGTACATATTTCATACTGTCTGCCCTTATTCATTCCTGTCGCCACCCTGCCACACATGAAATAACAACCCCCTCCCCCTGCATGATACATACTAAATATACGTAGGCAGTAGCATGTTGGCTCTTTTGGCAGAGATATTAACTTGAGTCACCACTAGTAAAGAAAGAATCCAGTTGTAAGCAATTTTCCCTAAAGACATTTCTATTAACAGTTAAATTTTGAAAGGGCACCTGCCCAGACATTGCATGCTCCTTGGATATAAGAGGCTTGGCAGAAAAGTGAGTCATCCACAGGATAGAATGAATTGCAATGGCATGGGATAAAGTTAACACGAATGATGCGGCATAATAAGGTTGACGTGGTCTCAATGGACCGAACCAAAGCATGTGAATGTCCAAGGTAAACATGGAAAGCTCTATGTGGCCTGGTTGTCAATAGGGAGCAGTTGTTTCAATGCATTACACATGACAGATAGAGAATGGATGTGACCAAAAGTGGCCTTTCTACATCTGTTCCTGGCACTAACTTGCTAGAGCAGGAAATGGCAACATGGGAAACAAAGATAAAAATATATATATATATATATATATATATATATATATATATATCGCAACCTCGCTAATGCGGGAGATGGCGAATAGTATGAAAAAAAATATATATATATATTTTTTTTTTGCTTTGTCACTGTCTCCCGCGTTTGTGAGGTAGCGCAAGGAAACAGACGAAAGAAATGGCCCAACCCACCCCCATACACATGTATATACATACACGTCCACACACGCAAATATACATACCTACACAGCTTTCCATGGTTTACCCCAGACGCTTCACATGCCCTGATCCAATCCACTGACAGCACGTCAACCCCGGTATACCACATCGATCCAATTCACTCTATTCCTTGCCCTCCTTTCACCCTCCTGCATGTTCAGGCCCCGATCACACAAAATCTTTTTCACTCCATCTTTCCACCTCCAATTTGGTCTCCCACTTCTCCTCGTTCCCTCCACCTCCGACACATATATCCTCTTGGTCAATCTTTCCTCACTCATTCTTTCCATGTGCCCAAACCATTTCAAAACACCCTCTTCTGCTCTCTCAACCACGCTCTTTTTATTTCCACACATCTCTCTTACCCTTACGTTACTTACTCAATCAAACCACCTCACACCACACATTGTCCTCAAACATCTCATTTCCAGCACATCCACCCTCCTGCGCACAACTCTATCCATAGCCCTCGCCTCGCAACCATACAACATTGTTGGAACCACTATTCCTTCAAACAAACCCATTTTTGCTTTCCGAGATAATGTTCTCGACTTCCACACATTCTTCAAGGCTCCCAGGATTTTCGCCCCCTCCCCCACCCTATGATCCACTTCCGCATCCATGGTTCCATCCGCTGCCAGATCCACTCCCAGATATCTAAAACACTACTTCCTCCAGTTTTTCTCCATTCAAACTTACCTCCCAATTGACTTGACCCTCAACCCTACTGTACCTAATAACCTTGCTCTTATTCACATTTACTCTTAACTTTCTTCTTTCACACACTTTACCAAACTCAGTCACCAGCTTCTGCAGTTTCTCACATGAATCAGCCACCAGCGCTGTATCATCAGCGAACAACAACTGACTCACTTCCCAAGCTCTCTCATCCCCAACAGACTTCATACTTGCCCCTCTTTCCAAAACTCTTGCATTCACCTCCCTAACAACCCCATCCATAAACAAATTAAACAACCATGGAGACATCACACACCCTTGCCGCAATCCTACATTCACTGAGAACCAATCACTTTCCTCTCTTCCTACACGTACACATGCCTTACATCCTCGATAAAAACTTTTCACTGCTTCTAACAACTTGCCTCTCACACCATATATTCTTAATACCTTCCACAGAGCATCTCTATCAACTCTATCATATGCCTTCTCCAGATCCATAAATGCTACATACAAATCCATTTGCTTTTCTATATATATATATATATATATATATATATATATATATATATATATATATATATATATTTGTTGAATGTGTTTGATGATAGAGTGGCAGATATAGGGTGTTTTGGTCGAGGTGGTGTGCAAAGTGAGAGGGTTAGGGAAAATGATTTGGTAAACAGAGAAGAGGTAGTGAAAGCTTTGCGGAAGATGAAAGCCGGCAAGGCAGCAGGTTTGGATGGTATTGCAGTGGAATTTATTAAAAAAGGGGGTGACTGTATTGTTGACTGGTTGGTAAGGTTATTTAATGTATGTATGACTCATGGTGAGGTGCCTGAGGATTGGCGGAATGCGTGCATAGTGCCATTGTACAAAGGCAAAGGGGATAAGAGTGAGTGCTCAAATTACAGAGGTATAAGTTTGTTGAGTATTCCTGGTAAATTATATGGGAGGGTATTGATTGAGAGGGTGAAGGCATGTACAGAGCATCAGATTGGGGATGAGCAGTGTGGTTTCAGAAGTGGTAGAGGATGTGTGGATCAGGTGTTTGCTTTGAAGAATGTATGTGAGAAATACTTAGAAAAGCAAATGGATTTGTATGTAGCATTTATATATCTGGAGAAGGCATATGATAGAGTTGATAGAGATGCTCTGTGGAAGGTATTAAGAATATATGGTGTGGGAGGAAAGTTGTTAGAAGCAGTGAAAAGTTTTTATCGAGGATGTAAGGCATGTGTACGTGTAGGAAGAGAGGAAAGTGATTGGTTCTCAGTGAATGTAGGTTTGCGGCAGGGGTGTGTGATGTCTCCATGGTTGTTTAATTTGTTTATGGATGGGGTTGTTAGGGAGGTAAATGCAAGAGTTTTGGAAAGAGGGGCAAGTATGAAGTCTGTTGGGGATGAGAGAGCTTGGGAAGTGAGTCAGTTGTTGTTCGCTGATGATACAGCGCTGGTGGCTGATTCATGTGAGAAACTGCAGAAGCTGGTGACTGAGTTTGGAAAAGTGTGTGGAAGAAGAAAGTTAAGAGTAAATGTGAATAAGAGCAAGGTTATTAGGTACAGTAGGGTTGAGGGTCAAGTCAGTTGGGAGGTGAGTTTGAATGGAGAAAAACTGGAGGAAGTGAAGTGTTTTAGATATCTGGGAGTGGATCTGGCAGCGGATGGAACCATGGAAGCGGAAGTGGATCATAGGGTGGGGGAGGGGGCGAAAATCCTGTGGGCCTTGAAGAATGTGTGGAAGTCGAGAACATTATCTCGGAAAGCAAAAATGGGTATGTTTGAAGGAATAGTGGTTCCAACAATGTTGTATGGTTGCGAGGCGTGGGCTATGGATAGAGTTGTGCGCAGGAGGATGGATGTGCTGGAAATGAGATGTTGAGGACAATGTGTGGTGTGAGGTGGTTTGATCGAGTGAGTAACATAAGGGTAAGAGAGATGTGTGGAAATAAAAAGAGCGTGGTTGAGAGAGCAGAAGAGGGTGTTTTGAAGTGGTTTGGGCACATGGAGAGGATGAGTGAGGAAAGATTGACCAAGAGGATATATGTGTCGGAGGTGGAGGGAACAAGGAGAAGAGGGAGACCAAATTGGAGGTGGAAAGATGGAGTGAAAAAGATTTTGTGTGATCGGGGCCTGAACATGCAGGAGGGTGAAAGGAGGGCAAGGAATAGAGTGAATTGGAGCGATGTGGTATACCGGGGTCGACGTGCTGTCAGTGGATTGAAGCAAGGCATGTGAAGCGTCTGGGGTAAACCATGGAAAGCTGTGTAGGTATGTATATTTGCGTGTGTGGACGTATGTATATACATGTGTATGGGGGGGGGGGCCATTTCTTTCGTCTGTTTCCTTGCGCTACCTCGCAAACGCGGGAGACAGCGACAAAGTATAAAAAAAGAAAGAAAAAAAAAAGACATATATATATATATATATATATATATATATATATATATATATATATTTTAAACTGTTCGCCATTTCCCGCGTTAGCGAGGTAGCATTAAGAATAGAGGACTGGGCCTTTTTTGGAATATCCTCACATGGCCCCCTCTGTTCCTTCTTTTGGAAAATTAAAAAAAAATATATATATTAATACTTCCCACGTATTCCCTGCGTGTCGAAGAAGGCGACTAAAAGGGGAGGGAGCGGGGGGCTGGAAATCCTCCCCTCTCGTTTTTTTTTTTTTTTTTAATTTTCAAAAAGAAAGAATGGAGGGGGCCAGGTGAGGATATTCCAAAAAAAAGACCCAGTCCTCTGTTCCTAACGCTACCTCGCTAACGCAGGAAATGGCGGATAGTTTAAAAGAAAAGAAAAAGATATATATATATATATATATATATATATATATATATATATATATATATATATATATATATATATATATATATATTAGGTAAACCATGGAAAGTTGTGTGGGGCCTGGATGTGGAAAGGGAGCTGTGGTTTTGGGCATTATTGCATGACAGCTAGAGACTGAGTGTGAACGAATGGGGCCTTTGTTGTCTTTTCCTAGCGCTACCTCGCACACATAAGGGGGGAGGGGGATGGTATTCCATGTGTGGCGAGGTGGCGATGGGAATGAATAAAGGCAGACAGTGTGAATTGTGTGCATGGGTATATATATATGTGTCTGTGTGTGTATATATATGTGTACATTGAGATGTATAGGTATGTATATTTGCGTCTCTGGACGTGTATGTATATACATGTGTATGGGGGTGGGTTGGGCCATTTCTTTCGTCTGTATCCTTGCGCTACTTCGCAAACGTGGGAGACAGCGACAAAGCACAATAAATATAAATAATAAATAAATATATATATGTATACGTTGAGATGTATAGGTATGTATATGTGCATGTGTGGACGTGTATGTATATACATGTGTATGTGGGTGGGTTGGGCCATTCTTTTGTCCGTTTCCTTGCACTACCTCGCTAACGCTGGAGACAGCGACAAAGTGTAATACATATGATATATTATTATTATTATTATTTTGCATGGAATAACATCCCCCTCCCCCCTCATGTGTGCGAGGTAGCGCCAGGAAAAGACAACAAAGGCCCCATTCGTTCACACTCAGTCTCTGGCTGTCATGTAATAATGCCCGAAACCACAGCTCCCCACAGAACTTTCCATGGTTTACCCCAGACGCTTCACATGCCCTGATTCAATCCTTTGACAGCACGTCGACCCCGGTATACCACATCGATCCAGTTCAATCTATTCTTTGCCCTCCTTTCACCCTCCTGCATGTTCAGGCCCCGATCAGTCAAAATCTTTTTCACTCTATCTCTCCACCTCCAATTTGGTCTCCCACTTCTCCTCGTTCCCTCCACCTCCGACACATATATCCTCTTGGTCAATCTTTCCTCACTCATTCTCTCCATGTGCCCAAACCATTTCAAAACACCCTCTTCTGCTCTCTCAACCACGCTCCTTTTATTTCCACACATCTCTCTTACCCTTACATTACTTACTCGATTAAACCACCTCACACCACATATTGTCCTCAAACATCTCATTTCCAGCACATCCATCCTCCAGCGCACAACTCTATCCATAGCCCACGCCTCGCAACCATACAACATTGTTGGAACCACTATTCCTTCAAACATACCCATTTTTGCTTTCGGAGATAATGTTCTCGACTTCCAAACATTCTTCAAGGCTCCCAGGATTTTCGCCCCCTGCCCCACCCTATGATTCACTTCCGCTTCCATGGTTCCATCTGCTGCCAGATCCACTCCCAGATATCTAAAACACTTTACTTCATCCAGTTTTTCTCCATTCAAACTTACCTCCCAATTGACTTGACCCTCAAGCCTACTGTACCTAATAACCTTGCTCTTATTCACATTTACTCTTAACTTTCTTCTTTCACACACTTTACCAAACTCAGTCACCAGCTTTTGCAGTTTCTCACATGAATCAGTCACCAGCGCTGTATCATCAGCGAACAACAACTGACTCACTTCCCAAGCTCTCTCATCCCCAACAGACTGCATACTTGCCCCTCTTTGCAAAACTCTTGCATTCACCTCTCTAACAACCCCATCCATAAACAAATTAAACAACCATGGAGACATCACATACCCCTGCCGCAAACCTACATTTACTGAGAACCAATCACTTTCCTCTTTTCCTACACGTACACATGTCTTACATCCTCGATAAAAACTTTTCACTGCTTCTAACAACTTGCCTCCCACACCATATATTCTTCGTACCTTCCACAGAGCATCTCTATCAGCTCTATCATATGCCTTCTCCAGATCCATAAATGCTACATACAAATCCATTTGCTTTTCTAAGTATTTCCCAGATACATTCTTGAAAGCAAACACCTGATCCACACATCCTCTACCACTTCTGAAACCACATTTTAGGGAGAATAAAAAGATGTTCTGGAAGGAGGTAAATAAAGTGTGTAAGACAAGGGAGCAAATGGGAACTTCAGTGAAGGGGGCTAATGGGGAGGTGATAACAAGTAGTGGTGATGTGAGAAGGAGATGGAGTGAGTATTTTAAAGGTATGTTGAATGTGTTTGATGGTAGAGTGGCAGATATAGGGTGTTTTGGTCGAGGTGGTGTTTTGGTGAGAGGGTTAGGAAAAATGATTTGGTAAACAGAGAAGATGTAGTAAAAGCTTTGCGGAAGATGAAAGCCGGCAAGGCAGATGGTTTGGATGGTATTGCAGTGGAATTTATTAAAAAAGGAGGTGACTGTATTGTTGACTGGTTGGTAAAGTTATTTAATGTATGTATGATTCATGGTGAGGTGCCAGAGGATTGGCGGAATGCATGCATAGTGCCATCGTACAAAGGCAAAGGGGATAAGAGTGAATGCTCAAATTACAGAGGTATAAGTTTGTTGAGTATTCCTGGTAAATTATATGGGAGGGTATTGATTGAGAGGGTGAAGGTATGTACAGAGCATCAGATATGATATATATTTTTTTTTTCATTTTGCTTTGTCGCTTTCTCCCACGTTAGCGAGGTAGTGCAAGGAAACAGACGAAAGAATGGCCCAAGTGACAAACATACACATGTATATACATACACATCCACACATGCAAATATATATACCTATACATCTCAACGTATACATATATATATACACACACAGACATATACATATATATACATGTACATAATTCATACTGTCTGCCTTTATTCATTTCCATCGCCACCCTGCCACACATGAAATAACAACCCCCTCCCCCAAATGTGCGCGAGGTAGCGCTAGGAAAAAACAACAAAGGCCACTTTCGTTCACACTCAGTCTCTAGCTGTCATGTAATAATGCACCGAAACCACAGCTCCCTTTCCACATCCAGGCTCCACAGAACTTTCCATGGCATACTCCAGACGCTTCACATTCCCTGGTTCAATCCATTGACAGCACGTCGGCTCCGGTATACCACATCGTTCCAATTCACTCTATTCCTTGCATGCCTTTCACCCTCCTGTATGTTCAGGTCCCGATCACTCAAAATCTTTTTCACTCCATCTTTCCATCTCCAATTTGGTCTCCCACTTCTCCTCATTCCCTCAACCTCTGACACATATATCCTCTTGGTCAATCTTTCCTTACTCATTCTCTCCACGTGACCAAACCATTTCAAAACGGAGAAAATAAAACAATAAGTTCCCAAGTGCGCTTTCGTGTAATAATCACATCATCTTGGGAGACACGAGAAATGTAAAAGTCAGTTGACATACAACGAAGAGGCATAGCTAGGACGCAATTTGGTAAACATGCGATTGTCTAAGACAGACAACGAGCGTATCATAAATTTATTACATGGACAAGAAGGTGAATTGTTTAGAAATTTATCAATAATAACACAGACCATCGCTTATATTAAGATTATAATTCTTTGTGTATCTAATAATAGAAGATTGAAAGATATTTCTCGTGGTAATAGAGTTAGAGTTAATAACTGAAATGGCATTACTCCAGTCAGTACAATGATCATAGTTTTTAACGTGATAAATCAAGGCATTTGATTCTTGTCCCACTCTTATACTATATTTATGTTGCTTAAGTCTAACAGAAAGATCCTTACCAGTCTACCCAACATAAAGCTTTTCACAATTTCAACATGGCACTTTATAGATGCACCCAGGAGAATTTTCTGGTGAATTCCTAATTAAGATATTCTTTACAGTACTATTGTGGCAGAAGGACAATTTACATTAAAGGATTTAAGCAACATGGGAGGTAAAGTAAAATTTTTATCAAAAGGGAGAACTAAAAGATTCTAGGTGTCAATGGGAGGTTTGGGCTCAGTTCTATAAAATGATTTCTTTGCTAACTTAAGGGATTTATCAATGAAAGATCTAGGGTACTTTATGGTGGGATGAAGAAGTAAGATTGTTAGTGAAAGAGAAACGAGAGGCATTTGCACGATTTTTGCAGGGAAATAGTGCAAATGACTGGAATATGTATATAAGGAAGAGGGAAGTGGTCAAGAGAAAGGTGCAAGAGGTGAAAATGAGGGCAAATGAGAGTTGGGGTGAGAGAGTATCATTAAATTTTAGGAAGAATGAGAAGATATTTTGGAAGGAGGTAAACGAAGTGCGTAAGACAGAAGGACAAATGGGAATATCGGTGAATGGGGCCAATGGGGAGGTAATAACAAGTAGTGGTGAGGTGAGAAGGAGATGGAGTGAGTATTTTTAAGGTTTGAATGTGTTTGATGATAGAGTGGCAAATATTTGGTGTTTTGGTCAAGGTGGGGTGCGAAGTGAGAGTTAGGGAAAGTTTTTAATGAGGATGTTAGGTATGTGTATGAGTAGAAAGAGCGGAAAGTGATTGGTTCCCACTGAATGTCGGTTTGCGGCAGGGGTGCGTTATGTCTCCAGGGTTGTTTAATCTGTTTGTGTATGGGGTTGTTAGGGAAGTGAATGTAAGAGTTTTGGAGAGAGAGAGGCAAGTATGCAGCTTGTTGTGGATAAGAGGGCTTGGCAAGTGACTCGTTTGCATTTTACTGATGATACAGCGTGGATGGATGATTCGGGTGACAAACTGCAGAAGCTGGTGACTGAGTTTGTTAAAGTGTGTGAAAGGAGAAAGCTGAGAGTAAATTTGAATAAGAGCACGATTATTAGATTCAGTACAGTTGAGGGACAAGTCAATTGCGAGGTAAGTTTGAATGGAGAAAAATTGGAGGAAGTGAAGTGTTTCAGATATCTGAGAGTGGAATTGGCAGGGAACGGAACCAGGAAAGTGGAAGTGAGTCACAGGGTGGGGGTGGAGGCGACAGTCCTGCAAGGGTTGAAGAATGTGTGAAAGGCGAGAACATTATTTCAGAGCAAAAATAGGTAGGTTTGAAAGAAAAGTGGTTCCAACAATGATATATGGTTGCGAGGCATATATCCTCTTTGTCAATCTTTCCTCACTCATTCTCTCCATGTGACCAAACCATTTCAAAACACCCTCTTCTGCTCTCTCGACCACACTCTTTTTAATACCACACATCTCTCTTACCCTTTCGTTACTTAATCAAACCACCTCACACCACCTACTGTCCTCAAACATCTCATTTCCAGAACATCCACCCTCCTTCACACAACTCTATCTATAGCCCACGCCTCGCAACCATATAACATTGTTGGAAACACTATTCCTCCAAGCATACCCATTATTGCTTTCCAAGATAATGTTCTCCTCTTCCAAACATTTTTCAATGCTCCCGGAACTTTCGCCCCTTCCCCCACCCTATGACTCGCTTCCATTTCCATGGTTCCATCCACTGCCAAAACCACTCCCAGATATCTAAAACACTTCACCTCCTCCAGTTTTTCTCCATTCAAACTTACCTCCCAACTGATTTCTCCCTCAACCCTACTGTACCTAATATCTTTGCTCTTACTCACATTTACTCTCAGCTTTCTTCTTTCACACACTTTACCAAACTCAGTCACCAGCTTCTGCTGTTTCTGACCCAAATCAGCCACCAGCGCTGTATCATCAATGAAAAACAACTGACTCACTTCCCAAGCTCTCTCATCCACAACAGACTGCATACTTGCCCCTCTTTCCAGAACTCTCCCATTCACCTCCCTAACAACCCCATTCATAAACAAATTAAACAACCATGGAGACATTACACACCCCAGCCGCAAACCAACATTCACTGAGAAGCAATCACTTTCCTCTGTTCCTACTCGTACATATGCCTTACATCCTTGATAAAAACTTTTCACTGCTTCTAACAACTTGCATCCCACACCATATATTGTTAATACCTTCCACAGAGCATCTCTGTCAACTCTATCATATGCCTTCTCCAGATCCATAAATGCTACATACAAATCCATTTGCGTTTCTGAGTATTTCTCACATAAATTCTTCAAAACAAACACCTGATCCACGAATACTCTACCACTTCTGAAACCACACTGCTCCTCCCCAGTCTGATGCTCTGTACATGCCTTCACCCTCTCAATCAATACCCTCCCATATAATTTCCCAGGAATACTCAACAAACTTATACCTCTGTAATTTGAGCACTCACTTTTATCCCCTTTGCCTTTGTACAATGGCACTATGCAAGCATTCCGCCAATCCTCAGGCACCTCACCATGAGTCATGCATTCATTAAATAACCTTACCAACCACTCAACACCTCCTGAACATGTGGCAGGGTGAAAGGCATGCAAGGAATAGAGTGAATTGGAATACGGGGTCAACGAGCTGTCAGTGGATTGAACCAGGGCGTGTGAAGCATCTGTGGTAAACATTGGAACATTGGAAAGTTGTGTGGCCTGGATGTGGAAAGGGAGCTGTGGTTTCGGTGCATTATACATGACAGCTAGAGACTGAGTGTGAACGAATGTGGCTTTTGTCGTCTTTTCCTAGCGCTACCTTGTGCACATGCGTGGGGAGGGGGCTGTTTTATCATGTGTGGCGGGGTGGCAACAGGAATGAATAAAGGCAGCAAGTATGAATTATGTACATGTGTATATATGTATATGTCTATGTATGTATATATATGTGTACGTTGAAATGTATAGGTATGTATATGTGCGTTTGTGGATGTGTATGTATATACATGTGTATGTGGGTGTGTTGGGCCATTCTTTCGTCTGTTTCCTTGCGCTGCCTTGCTAATGTGGGAGACAGCAACAAAGTATGATAAAAAAATCAACAATAAATCTATCTAATTTGAATAGACCTTCACTAATATTTAGGTTATAAGTCTTTGTGTATTGAATGATAAAAGATTCAGTGATATTTCTCATGGTACTGTAGAAATTTTGACAAGTTTATTTTGGGCAGACTGGTAAGGATCTTTCTGTTAGTCTTAAGCAGCATAGATATAGTATAAGAACAGAACAAGAATCAAAGGTCTGTTTAATCACATAAAAATTACGATCATTGTATTGACTGGAGTAATACCATCTTGGTTATTAACTCTAACTCCAATACCACGAAAAATATCATTCAATCTTCTGTTATTAAATACACAAAGAATTATAAGCTTGATATTAGTCAAGGTCAATACAAATGTGACCAAACCATTTCAGTGCACTCTCACCTGCTCTCTCAACCACAATCTTTTTATTACCACACATCACTCTTACCCTTTCATTACTTACTCGATCAAATCACCTCACACATATTGTCCTAATATTTCAGTATCAATACATCCGTCCTCCTCCGCACAACCCTATCTATAGCCCATACCTCGCAACCATATAGCATTGTTGGAACCACTATTCCCTGGAACATACCCATTTTTGCTCGCACAGATAACGTTTTCGCCTTCCACACATTCTTCAATGCTCCTAGAACCTTTGCCCTCTCCCCCGCCTTGTGACTCACTTCCACTTCCATGGTTCCATCCACCACTAAATCCACTCCCAGATATCTAGAACACTTCATTTCCTGCATTTTTTTCTCCATTCGAACTTACCTCCCAGTTAACTTGTCCCTCAACCTTTACTGAACCTAGTAACCTTGTTCTTATTCACATTTACTCTCAGCTTTCTTCTTTTGCACACTTTACCAAACTCAGCCACCAACTTCTGCATTTTCTCACCTGAATCAGCCCCCAGCATGTATCACCAGTGAACAACTACTGACTCACTTCTCAAACCCCTTCATCCACAACAGGCTGCATACTTGCCCCTCTCTCCAAAACTCTTGCATTCACCTCTCTAATAACCCCATTCATAAACAAATTAAACAACCATGGAGACATCACGCACTGCTGCCACAAACCGACATTCTTTGGGAACCAATTACTCTCCTCTCTTCCTGCTCGCACACATGCCTTACATCCTTGATGAAAACTTTTCACTGTTTCTAGCAACTTACCTCCCACTCCAGGTACTCTTAATTCCTTCCAAACAGCATCTCTATCAACTCTTAACATATGCCTTCTCTAGATCCATAAATGTTATATACAAATCCATCTGTTTTTCTAAGTACTTCTCACTTACATTCTGCAAAGCAAATACCCGATCCACACATCCTCTACCACTTTTGAAACCACACTGCTCTTCTCCAATCTGATACTCTCTTCCCCCCAACTCTCATTTGCCCTCTTTTTCACCTCTTGCACCTTTCTCATGACCTCCTGTCTCTTTCTTATATACATCTCATAGTCATTTGCTCTACTTCCATGCAAAAATCATTCAAATGCCACTCTCTTCTCTCACTAATAATCTAATTTATTCATCCCTTTCTAAACTGCTCATCTCCCACCTTTCTCATGCCACAAGCATCTTTCGTTCAAGCCATCACTGCTTCTCCAAATACATCCCATTCCTCCTCCACTCCCATTACATCATTTGCCCTCACCTTTTTCCATTCTGCACTCAATCTCGCCTTGTACCTCCTAACACATATTGCTTTCCAAGCTCACTTTCTCTCACCACTTTTTTCACCCCAACATTCTCTCTTCTTTTCTGGAAACCTCTACAAATCTTCACCTTTGCCTCCAAAAGATGATTATCAGACATCCTTCTAGTTGCCCCTCTCAGCACATTAACATCCAAAAGTCTCTCTTTCACACGCTTATCAATTGACACATAATCCAATAGCACTCTCTGCCTCTCTGGCCATCTCTCCTACTTACATGCCTATACTTATGTATGTCTATTTGTAAACCAGGTATTCCCAGTCACCAGTCCTTTGTCACCACACAAATCTATGAGCTCTTCACCATTTTCTATTTACAGCACTGAACACCCCATGTACACAATTTATACCCTCAACTGCCACATTACTAACCATTGCTTTCAAATCACCTATCACTATAACCTGGTTTCGTGCATCAAAGCTACAAACACACTTACTCAGCTGCTCCCAATACACTTGCCTTTCATGGTCTTTCTTCTCATGACCAGGTGCATAGGCACTAATAATCACCCATCTCTCTCCATGCACTTTCACTTGTACCCATATCAATCTAGAGTTTCCTTTCTTACACTCTATCACATAGGCCCACAACTCCTTTTTCAGGAGTAGTGCTTTTCCTTCCTTTTCTCTTGTCCTCCCACCAACTCCTGCCTTTACTCCAAAGACATTCCCAAACCACTCTTCCCCTTTACCCTTCAGCTTTGTTTCACTCAGAGCCAAAACATCCAGGTTCCTTTCTTCAAACATAGTACTTATCTCTCCTTTTTTCTCATCTTGGTTACATCCACACACATTTAGACACCCTAATATATCATTCTATTTATTTATTTGATTTGCTTTGTCGCTGTCTCCCGCGTTAGCGAGGTAGCACAAGGAAACAGACGAAAGAATGGCCAAACCCACCCACATACACATGTATATACATACACGTCCACACACACAGATATACATACCTATACATCTCAACGTATACATATGTATGCACACACAGACATATACATATATACACATGTACATAATGTGAGATAGGGGAGAAAGAATACTTTCCACGCATTCCTCATGTGTCGAAGAAGGTGACTTAAGCGGACGGGACCGGCGGGCTGCAAACCCTCCCCTCCTTGTACTTTAACTTTCTAAAAGGGGAAACAGAAGAAGGAGTCACGCAGGGAGTGCTCATCCTCCTCAAAGGCTCAGACTGGGGTGTCTAAATGTGTGTAGATGTAACCAAGATGAGAAAAAATGAGAAATAGGTAGTGTGTTTGAGGAAAGGAACCTGGATGTTTTGGCTCTGAGTGAAACGAAGCTAAAGGGTAAAGGGGAAGAGTGGTTTGGGAATGTCTTGGGAGTAAAGTCAGGGGTTAATGAGAGGACAAGAGCAAGGGAAGGAGTAGCACCACTCCTGAAACAGGAGTGATGGGAGTATTTCATAGAGTGTAAGAAAGTAAACTCTAGATTGATATGGGTAAAACTGAAAGTTGATGGAGAGAGATGGGTGATTATTGGTGCATATGCACCTGGGCATGAGAAGAAAGATCATGAGAGGCAAGTGTTTTGGGAGCAGCTGAGTGACTGTGTTAGTAGTTTTGATGCACGAACCGGGTTATAGTGATGGGTGATTTGAATGCAAAGGTGAGTAATGTGGCAGTTGGGGGAATAATTGGTGTACATGGAGTGTTCAGTGTTTTTAATGGAAATGGTGAAAAGCTTGTAGATTAATGTGCTGAAAAAGGACTGATGATTGGGAATACCTGGTTTAAAAAGCGAGATATACATAAGTATACGTATGTAAGTAGGAGAGATGGCCAGAGGGCGTTATTGGATTACGTATTAATTGATAGGCGCGCGAAAGAGAAACTTTTGGATGTTAATGTGCTGAGAGGTGCAACTGGAGGGATGTCTGATCATTATCTTGTGGAGGCGAAGGTGAAGATTTGTAGACTTTTTCAGAAAAGAAGAGAGAATGTTTGGGTGAAAAGAGTGTTGAGAGTAAGTGAGCTTGGGAAGGAGACTTGTGTGAGGAAGTACCAGGAGAGACTGAGTACAGAATGGAAAAAGGTGAGAACAAAGGAGGTAAGTGGAGTGGGGAAGAAATGGGATATATTTAGGGAAGCAGTGATGGCTTGCGCAAAAGATGCTTGTGGCATGAGAAGCGTGTCAGGTGGTCAGATTAGAAAGAGTAGTGAGTGGTGGGATGAAGAAGTAAGATTGTTAGTGAAAGAGAAGAGAGAGGCATTTGGATGATTTTTGCTGGAAATAATGCAAATGAGTGGGATATGTATAAAAGAAAGAGACAAGAGGTCAAGAGAAAGATGCAAGAGGTGAAAAAGAGGGCAAATGAGAGTTGGGGTGAGAGAGTATCATTAAATTTTAGGGAGAATAAAAAGATGTTTTGGAAGGAGGTAAATAAAATGCGTAAGACGAGGGAATAAATGGGAACTTCAGTAAAGGGGTCTAATGGGGAGGTGATAACAAGTAATGTTGATGTGAGAGGGAGATGGAGTGAGTATTTTGAAGGTTTGTTCAATGTGTTTGATGATAGAGTGGCAGATATAGGGTGTTTTGGTTGAGGTGGTGTGCAGAGTGAAAGGGTTTGGGAAAATGATTTGGTAAACAGAGAAGAGATAGTAAAAGCTTTGCGGAATATGAAAGCCGGCATGGCAGCGGGCTTGGATGGTATTGCAGTGGAATTTATTAAAAAAGGGGGTGACTGCATCGTTCACTGGTTGTTAAGGTTATTTAATGTATGTATGATTCATGGTGAGGTGCCTGAGGATTGGCAGAATGCTTGCATAGTGCCAGTGTACAAAGGCAAAGGGGATAAAAGTGAGTGCTCAAATTACAGAGGTATAAGTTTGTTGAGAATTCCTGGTAAATTATATGGGAGGGTATTGATTGCGAGGGTGAAGTGCACGTACATAGCATCAGATTGGGAAAGAGCAATGCGGTTTCAGAAATGGTAGAGGATGTGTGGATCAGGTGTTTGCTTTGAAGAATGTATGTGAGAAATACTTAGAAAAGCAAATGGATTTGTGTGTAGCATTTATGGATCTGTAGAAGGCGTAAGATAGAGTTGATAGAGATGCTTTGTGGAAGGTATTAAGAATATATGGTGTGGGAGGCAAGTTGTTAGAAGCAGTGAAAAGTTTTTATCGAGGATGTAAGGCATGTGTACGTGTAGGAAGAGAGGAAAGTGATTGGTTCTCAGTGAATGTTGGTTTGCGGCAGGGGTGTGTGATGTCTCCATAGTTGTTTAATTTATTTATGGATGGGGTTGTTAGGGAGGTGAATGCAAGAGTTTTGGAAAGAGGGGCAAGTATGCAGTCTGTTGTGGATGAGAGAGCTTGGGAATTGAGTCAATTGTTGTTCACTGATGATACATCGCTGTTGGCTGATTCATGTGAAAAACTACAGAAGCTGGTGACTGACTTTGGTATAGTATGTGAAAGAAGAAAGCTGAGAGTAAATGTCAATAAAAGCAAGGTTATTAGGTACAGTAGGGTTGAGGGTCGAGTCAATTTGGAGGTAAGTTTGAATAGAGAAAAACTGGAGGAAGTAAAGTGTTTTAGATATCTGGGAGTGGATGTGGATTTGGCAGTGCATGGAACCATGGAAGCGAAAGTGAATCATAGGGTGGGGGAGGATGTGAAAATTCTGGGAGCGTTAAAGAATGTGTGGAAATTGAAAACATTATCTCGGAAAGCAAAAATGGGTATGTTTGAAGGAATAGTGGTTCCAACAATGTTGTATGGTTGCAAGGCGTGGGCTATGGATAGAGTCGTCCGGAGGAGGGTGGATGTGCTGGAAATGAGATGTTTGAGGACAATATGTGGGGTGAGGTGGTTTGATCAAGTAAGCAATGTAAGGGTAAGAGAAATGTTTGGTAATAAAAAGAGTGTGGTCGAGAGAGCAGAAGAGGGTGTTTTGAAATGGTTTGGTCACATGGAGAGAATGAGTGAGGAAAGATTGACCAAGAGGATATATGTGTCAGAGTTGGAGGGAACGAGGAGAAGTGGGAGACCAAGTTGGAGGTGGAAAGATGGAGTGAAAAAGATTTTGAGTGATCGGGACCTAAACATGCATGAGGGTGAAAGACGTGCAAGGAATAGAGTGAATTGGTACGATGTGATATACCGGGTCGATGTGCTGTCAATGGATTGAACCAGGGCATGTGAAGCGTCTGGGGTGAACCATGGAAAGTTGTGTGGGGCCTGGATGTGGAAAAGGAGCTGTGGTTTTGGTGCATAATTACATGACAGCTAGAGACTGAGTGTGAACGAATGTGGCCTTTGTTGTCTTTTCCTAGTGCTACCTCGCACACATGAGGGGGAGGGGGTTGTTATTGCATGTGTGGCGGGGTGGCAATGGGAATGAACAAAGGCAGACAGTATGAATTATGTACATGTATATATTTGTATATGTCTGTGTGTGTATATATATGTATACGTTGAGATGTATAGGTATGTATATTTGCGTGTGTGGACGTGTATGTATATACATGTGTGTGTGAATGGGTTGGGCTATTCTTTCGTCTGTTTCCTTGCGCTACCTCGCTAATGCGGGAGACAGCGACAAAGCAAAATATTAAAAAAAAAACGTAATTGATACTGTCTGCCTTTATTCATTCCCATCGCCACAACGCCACTCATGAAATAACAACCTCCTCCCCCCAAATGTGCATGAGGTAGCGCTAGGAAAAGACAACAAAGGCCACATTCGTTCACACTCAGTCTCTAGCTGTCATGTAGTAATGCGACGAAACCACAGATCCCTTTTCACATCCAGGCCCCGCAGAAATTTCCATGGTTTACCCCAGACGCTTTACATGCCCTGGTTCAATCCATTGACAGCACGTCGGCCCCGGTATACCACATCGTTCCACTTCACTCTATTCCTTGCACGCCTTTCACCCTCCTGTATGTTCAGGCTACGATCACTCAAAATCTTTTTCACTCCATCTTTCCACCTCCAATTTCGTCTCCCACTTCTCCTTGTTCCCTCCACCTCTGACACATATGTCCTCTTGGTCAATCTTTCCTCACTCATTCTCTCCATGTGACCAAACCATTTCAAAACACCTTCTTCTGCTCTCTCAACCACACTCTTTTTATTTCTACACATCTCTCTTACCCTATTATTACTTACTCGATCAAACCACCTCACACCACATATTGTCCTCATACATCTCATTTCCAGCACATCCACCCTCCTGCGCAGAACTCTATCCATAGCCCACGCCTCGCAACCATACAACATTGTTGGAACCACTATTCCTTCAAACATACCCATTTTTGCGTTACGAGATAATGTTCTCGACTTCCAAACGTTCTTCAAGGCTCCCAGAATTTTCGCCCCCTCCCCCACCTATGATTCACTTCTGCTTCCATGGTTCCATCTGCTGCCAGATCCACTCCCAGATATCTAAAACACTTTACTTCCTTCATTTTTTCTCCATTCAAACTTACCTCCCAATTGACTTGACGCTCAAGCTTACTGTACCTGATAACCTTGCTCTTATTCACATTTACTCTTAACTTTCTTCTTTCACACACTTTACCAAACTCAATCACCAGCTTCTGCAGTTTCTCACATGAATCAGCCACCAGCGCTGTATCATCAGCGAACAACAACTAACTCACTTCCCAAGCTCTCTCATCCACAACAAACTGCATACTTGCCCCTCTCTCCAAACGCCACATACAAACCCATCTGCCCCCCTAAGCACCTCTCACACACATTCTTCAAAACAAACACCTGATCCACGCATCCTCTACCACCTCCGAAACCACACGGATCCTCCCCAATCTGATGCTCTGTACATGCCTTCACCCTCTCAGTCAACACCCTCCCATATAATTTACCAGGAATACTCAACAAACTTATACCTCTGTAATTTGAGCACTCACTCTTATCCCCTTTGCCTTTGTACAATGGCACTGTGCAAGCATTCCGCCAATCCTCAGGCACCTCACCATGAATCATACATACATTAAATAACCTTACCAACCAGTGAACAAGACAGTCACCCCCTTTTTTAATAAATTCCACTGCAAAGCCATCCAAACCTGCTGCTTTGCCGGCTTTCATCTTCCGTAAAGCTTTTACTACCTCTTCTATATTTACCAAATCATTTTCCCTAACCCTCTCACTTTGCACACCACCTCGACCAAGACACCCCACATCTGCCACTCTATCATCAAACACATTCAACAAACCTTCAAAATACTCACTCCATCTCCTTCTCACATCACCACTACTTGTTATCACCTCCCCATTAGCGCCCTTCACTGAAGCTCCCATTTGCTCCCTTGTCTTACGCACTTTATTTACCTCCTTGCAGAGCATCTTTTTATTCTCCCTAAAATTTAATGATACCCCAACTCTCACCCCAACTCTCATTTGCCCTCTTTTTCACCTCTTGCACCTTTCTCTTGACCTCCTGCCTCTTTCTTTTATACCTCTCCCACTCATTTGTATTTTTTCCCTGCAAAAATCGTGCAAGTGCCTCTCTCTTCTCTTTCACAAATAATCTTACTTCTTCATCCCACCACTCACTACCCTTTCTAATCAACCCATCTCCCACGCTTCTCATGCCACAAGCATCTTTTGCACAAGCCATCACTGCTTCCCTAAATATGTCCCATTCCTCCCCCACCCCCCTTACCTCCTTTGTTCTCACCTTTTTCCATTCTGTACTCAGTCTCTCCTGGTACTTCCTCACACAAGTCTCCTTCCCAAGCTCACTTACTCTCACCACCCTCTCCACCCCAACATTCTCTCTTCTCTTCTGAAAACCTTTAGAAATCTTCACCTTCGCCTCCACAAGATAATGATCAGACATCCCTCCAGTTGCACCTCTCAGCACATTAACATCCAAAAGTCTCTCTTTCGCGCGCCTGTCAATTGACACGTAATCCAATACCACTCTCTGGCCATCTCTCCTACTTATATACGTATACTTATGTATTTTTTTTTTTTTTTTTCTCATACTATTCGCCATTTCCCGCATTAGCGAGGTAGCACTAAGAACAGAGGACTGGGCCTTTGAGGGAATATCCTCACCTGGCCCCCTTCTCTGTTCCTTCTTTTGGGGAAAAAAAAAAAAAAAAAAAAAAAAAAAAAAAAAAACGAGAGGGGAGGATTTCCAGCCCCCCGCTCCCTTCCCTTTTAGTCGCCTTCTACGACACGCAGGGAATACGTGGGAAGTATTCTTTCTCCCCTATCCCCAGGGATAATACTTATGTATATCTCGCTTTTTAAACCAGGTATTCCTAATCACCAGTCCTTTTTCAGCACATAAATCTACAAGCTCTTCACCATTTCCATTTACAACACTGAACACCCCATGTATACCAATTATTCCCCCAACTGCCACATTACTCACATTTGCATTCAAATCACCCATCACTATAACCCGGTCTTGTGCATCAAAACCACTAACACACTCATTCAGCTGCTCCCAAAACACTTGCATCTCATGATCTTTCTTATGCTAAGGTGCATATGCACCAATAATCACCCATCTCTCTCTCCATCAACTTTCAGTTTTACCCATATTAATCTAGAATTTACTTTCTTACATTCTATTACATACTCCCAACATCCTGCTTCAGGAGTAGTGCTACTTCTTCCCTTGCTCATGTCCTCTCACTAACCCCTGACTTTATTCCCAAGACATTCCCAAACCACTCTTCCCCTTTACCCTTGAGCTTTGTTTCTTTCAGGGCCAGAACATCTAGGTTCCTTTCCTCATGCATACTACCTATCTCTCCTTTTTTTCACATCTTGGTTACATCCACACACATTTAGACACCCCAATCTGAGCCTACGAGGAGGATGAGCACTCCCCGCGTGACTCCTTCTTCTGTTTCCCATTTTTGAAAGTTAAAATACAAGGAGGGGAGGATTTCTGGCCCCCCCGCTCCCGTCCCCTCTAGTCCAGAACATCTTTTTATTCTCCCTAAAATTTAATGATACTCTCTCACCCCAACTCTCATTTGCCCTTATTTTCACCTCTTGCACCTTTCTCTTGACCTCCTGTCTCTTTCTTTTTATACGTCTCCCACTCAATTTCATTTTTTCCCTGCAAAAATCATCCAAATGCCTCTCTCTTCTCTTTCACTAATACTCTTACTTCTTCATCCCACCACTCACTACCCTTTCTAATCAACCCACCTCCCACTCTTCTCATGCCACAAGCATCTTTTGCGCAATCCATCACTGATTCCCTAAATACATCCCATTCCTCCCCCACTCCCCTTACTTCCATTGTTCTCACCTTTTTCCATTCTGTACTCAGTCTCTCCTGGTACTTCCTCACACAAGTCTCCTTCCCAAGCTCACTTACTCTCACCACCCTCTTCACCCCAACATTCACTCTTCTTTTCTGAAAACCCATACAAATCTTCACCTTAGCCTCCACAAGATAATGATCAGACTTCCCTCCAGTTGCACCTCTCAGCACATTAACATCCAAAAGTCTCTCTTTCGCACGCCTGTCAATTAACACGTAATCCAATAACGCTCTCTGGCCATCTCTCCTACTTACATAAGTATACTTATGTATATCTCGCTTTTTAAACCAGGTATTCCCAATCATCAGTCCTTTTTCAGCACATCAATCTACAAGCTCTTCACCATTTCCATTTACAACACTGAACACCCCATGTATACCAATTATTCCCTCAACTGCCACATTACTCACCTTTGCATTCAAATCACCCAACACTATAACCCGGTCTCCTGCATCAAAACCACTAACACACTCATTCAGCTGCTCCCAAAACACTTGCCTCTCATGATCTTTCTTCTCATGCCCAGGTGCATATGCACCAATAATCACCCATCTCTCTCCATCAACTTTCAGTTTTACCCATATTAATCGAGAATTTACTTTCTTACATTCTATCACATACTTCCACAACTCCTGTTTCAGGAGTAGTGCTACTCCTTCCCTTGCTCTTGTCCTCTCACTAACCCCTGACTTTACTCTCAAGACATTCCCAAACCACTCTTCCCCTTTACCCTTATATATATATATATATATATATATATATATATATATATATATATATATATATGTATATATGTATATATTATTTTTTTATTATTTTGCTTTGTCGCTGTCTCCCGCGTTTGCGAGTTAGCGCAAGGAAACAGACGAAAGAAATGGCCCAACCCACCCCCATACACATGTATATACATACTCGTCCACACGTAAATATACATACCTATACATCTCAATGTACACATATATATACACACACAGACACATACATATATACCCATGCACACAATTCACACTGTCTGACTTTATTCATTTCCATCGCGGGAGACAGCGACAAAGCAAAAAAAAAAAATATATATATATATATATATATATATATATATATATATATATATATATATATATATATATATATATATATGGATTTGTATGTAGCATTTATGGATCTGGAGAAGGCATATGATAGAGTTGATAGAGATGCTCTGTGGAAGGTATTAAGAATATATGGCGTGGGAGGCAAGTTGTTAGAAGCAGTGAAAAGTTTTTATCGAGGATGTAAGGCATGTGTACGTGTAGGAAGAGAGGAAAGTGATTGGTTCTCAGTGAATGTAGGTTTGCGGCAGGGGTGTGTGATGTCTCCATGGTTGTTTGATTTGTTTATGGATGGGGTTGTTAGGGAGGTGAATGCAAGAGTTTTGGAAAGAGGGGCAAGTATGAAGTCTGTTGGGGATGAGAGAGCTTGGGAAGTGAGTCAGTTGTTGTTTGCTGATGATACAGCGCTGGTGGCTGATTCATGTGAGAAACTGCAGAAGCTGGTGACTGAGTTTGGTAAAGTGTGTGAAAGAAGAAAGTTAAGAGTAAATGTGAATAAGAGCAAGGTTATTAGGTACAGTAGGGTTGAGGGTCAATTCAATTGGGAGGTGAGTTTGAATGGAGAAAAACTGGAGGAAGTGAGGTGTTTTAGATATCTGGGAGTGGATCTGGCAGCGGATGGAACCATGGAAGCGGAAGTGGATCATAGGGTGGGGGAGGGGGCGAAAATTCTGGGAGCCTTGAAGAATGTGTGGAAGTCGAGAACATTATCTCGGAAAGCAAAAATTGGTATGTTTGAAGGAATAGTGGTTCCAACAATGTTGTATGGTTGCGAGGCGTGGACTATGGATAGAGTTGTGTGCAGGAGGATGGATGTGCTGGAAATGAGATGTTTGAGGACAATGTGTGGTGTGAGGTGGTTTGATTGAGTAAGTAACGTAAGGGTAAGAGAGATGGGTGGAAATAAAAAGAGCGTGGTTGAGAGAGCAGAAGAGGGTGTTTTGAAATGGTTTGGTCACATGGAGAGAATGAGTGAGGAAAGATTGACCAAGAGGATATATGTGTCGGAGGTGGAGGGAACGAGGAGAAGAGGGAGACCAAATTGGAGGTGGAAAGATGGAGTGAAAAAGATTTTGTGTGATCAGGGCCTGAACATGCAGGAGGGTGAAAGGAGGGCAAAGAATAGAGTGAATTGGAGCGATGTGGTATACTGGGGTTGACGTGCTGTCAGTGGATTGAATCAAGGCAAGGTAGCGTTGAGAACAGAGGACTGGGCCTTTTTTGGAATATCCTCACATATATATATATATATATATATATATATATATATATATTTTTTTTTTTCAAACTATTCGCCATTTCCCGCATTAGCGAGGTAGCGTTAAGAACAGAGGACTGGGCCTTTTTCGGAATATCCTCACCTGGCCCCCTCTGTTCCTTCTTTTGGAAAATTAAAAAATATATATATATATATATATATATATATATATATATATATATATATATATATATATATATATAATATGTGAAAAATGTAAGAAATAATTTAGAAAACTGAAACTTGTAGCTGGAAATGAAAAATGAATGTCACCTAATGGTTCAACCTCTGGCTGTGGAAAAGGGAGATGTATAATTTATTTACACAAACATCAATAGTATTTTCATCAATTTAACCTTTGTATCATACTGCTTGGTCCACTTCTTCTCTTGTCATGAAAATAGAATATTGGCTTATGATGTTTCTCAGTTGTCTTCACTACACAAAGTACAACCATATATTGGATACATGAGGGTAGGTAGTTGGTCATCCACCATAATAAAGTCTTGACAGACCAAAAGTTTAGCTGGACCTCAAGTTTTCCAGTACATTCATAAAGAACACCTTTTTGCTTTCCATCTCTATCACTTTGAAAAAAATGCTCCATTTGTTCACATTTCAATGAAAGAATAAGCTTCAATGTCTAAGCTACATTCTTTTCCAGTTTCACTATTTTCTTGTCAAAGCACCATGTATGAAAACTATCACTCCAGTAACACAACTAAAAACATTTACTTCCCCTTTAAAAAAGTTCTGGGGAAGCCTGTGTCGATACACTGCGGGTCACTCTACCACCTGGCGAGGTTTGTGTTGCAATGGTTCTTGATTCTGTAGGGGCATATATATATATATATATATATATATATATATGTTTCTTTAGGGAGTGGGGGAGGAATGGGATGTATTTAGGAAAGTAGTGATGGCTTGCGCAAAAGATGCTTGTGGCATGAGAAGTGTGGGAGGTGGGTTGATTAGAAAGGGTAGTGAGTGGTGGGATGAAGAAGTAAGATTATTAGTGAAAGAGAAGAGAGAGGCATGTGGACAATTCTTGCAGGGAAAAAATGCAAATGAGTAGGAGATGTATAAAAGAAAGAGGCAGGAGGTCAAGAGAAAGGTGCATGAGGTGAAAAAGAGGGCAAATGAGAGTTGGATGAGAGAGTATCATTAAATTTTAGGGAGAATAAAAAGATGTTTTGGAAGGAGGTAAATAAAGTGTGTAAGACAAGGGAGCAAATGGGAACTTCAGTGAAGGGGGCTAATGGGGAGGTGATAACAAGTAGTGGTGATGTGAGAAGGAGATGGAGTGAGTATTTTGAAGGTTTGTTGAATGTGTTTGAAGATAGAGCGGCAGATATAGGGTGTTTTGTTTGAGGCGGTGTGCAAAGTGAGAGGGTTAGGGAAAATGATTTGGTAAACAGAGAAGAAGTAGTAAAAGCTTTGCAGAAGATGAAAGCCGGCAAGGCAGCAGGCATGGATGGTATTGCAGTGGAATTTATTAAAAAGGGGGTGACTGTATTGTTGACTGGTTGGTAAGGTTATTTAATGTATGTATGATTCATGGTGAGGTGCTTGAGGATTGGCGGAATGCTTGCATAGTGCCATTGTACAAAGGCAAAGGGGATAAGAGTGAGTGCTCAAATTACAGAGGTATAAGTTTGTTGAGTATTCCTGGTAAATTATATGGGAGGGTGTTGATTGAGAGGGTGAAGGCATATACAGAGCATCAGATTGGGGAGGATCAGTGTGGTTTCGGAGGTGGTAGAGGATGCGTGGATCAGGTGTTTGCTTTGAAGAATGTGTGTGAGAGGTGCTTGGGGGGGCAGATGGGTTTGTATGTAGCATTTGTGGATCTGGAGAGGGCATATGATAGAGTTGATGGGGGTGCTCTTTGGAAGGTGTTGGGAGTATGTGGTGTGGGAGGCAAGTTGTTGGGGGCAGTGAGGGGTTTTTGTCGGGGGTGTGAGGCATGTGTACGTGTAGGAGGAGAGGAGAGTGATTGGTTCTTGGTGAATGTAGGTTTGCGGCGGGGGTGTGTGATGTCTCCATGGTTGATTGGTTTGTTTGTGGATGGGGTTGTTGGGGAGGTGAATGTGAGAGTTTTGGAGGGAGGGGCGAGTCTGCAGTCTGTTGTGGATGAGAGAGCTTGGGAAGTGAGTCATTTGTTGTTCGCTGGTGATACAGCACTGGTGGCTGATTCATGTGAGAAACTGCAGAAGCTGGTGACTGAGTTTGGTAAAGTGTGTGAAAGAAGAAAGTTAAGAGTAAATGTGAAGAAGAGCAAGTTTATTAGGTACAGTAGGGTTGAGGGTCAAGTCATTTGGGAGGTAAGTTTGAATGGAGAAAAACTGGAGGAAGTAAAGTGTTTTAGATATCTGAGAGTGGATTTGGCAGCGGATTGAACCATGGAAGCGGAAGTGAATCATATGGTGGGGGAGGGGGCAAAAATCCTGGGAGCCTTGAAGAATGCGTGGAAGTCGAGAACATTATCTCTGAAAGCAAAAATGGGTATGTTTGAAGGAATAGTAGTTCCAACAATGTTGTATGGTTGCGAGGCGTGGGCTATGGATAGAGTTGTGCGCAGGAGGATGGATGTGCTGGAAATGAGATGTTTGAGGACAATGTGTGGTGTGAGGTGGTTTGATCGAGTGAGTAACGTAAGGGTAAGAGAGATGTGTGGAAATAAAAAGAGCGTGGTTGAGAGAGCAGAAGAGGGTGTTTTGAAGTGGTTTGGGCACATGGAGAGGATGAGTGAGGAAAGATTGACCAAGAGGATATATGTGTCGGAGGTGGAGGGAACAAGGAGAAGAGGGAGACCAAATTGGAGGTGGAAAGATGGAGTGAAAAAGATTTTGTGTGATCGGGGCCTGAACATGCAGGAGGGTGAAAGGAGGGCAAGGAATAGAGTGAATTGGAGCGATGTGGTATACCAGGGTTGACGTGCTGTCAGTGGATTGAAGCAAGCCATGTGAAGCGTCTGGGGTAAACCATGGAAAGCTGTGTAGGTATGTATATTTGCGTGTGTGGACGTATGTATATACATGTGTATGGGGGGGGGTTGGGCCATTTCTTTCGTCTGTTTCCTTGCGCTACCTCGCAAACGCGGGAGACAGCGACAAAGTATAATGAAAAAATAAAATATATATATATATATATATATATATATATATATATATATATATATATATATATATATATATATATATACATATATATATATATATATATTTTCTTTTCTTTTAAACTATTCGCCATTTCCCGCGTTAGCAAGGTAGTGTTAAGAACAGAGGACTGGGCCTTTTTTGGAATATCCTCACTTGGCCCCCTCTGTTCCTTCTTTTGGAAAATTAAAAAAAAAAAAACGAGAGGGGAGGATTTCCAGCCCCCCGGTCCCTCCCCTTTTAGTCGCATTCTACGACACGCAGGGAATACGTGGGAAGTATTCTTAATCCCGTATCCCCAGGGATATATATATATATATATATATATATATATATATATACATGTGTATGGGGGGGGGGTTGGGCCATTTCTTTCGTCTGTTTCCTTGCGCTACCTCGCAAACGCGGGAGACAGCGACAAAGTATAAAAAAAAAAATATATATATATATATATATATATATATATATATATATATATATATATATATATATATTTTCATTTTTATTTTACTTTGTCGCTGTCTCCCGCGTTTGTGAGGTAGCGCAAGGAAACAGACGAAAGAAATGGCCCAACCCCCCCCCATACACATGTATGTACATACGTCCACACACGCAAATATACATACCTACACAGGTTTCCATGGTTTACCCCAGACGCTTCACATGCCTTGATTCAATCCACTGACAGCACGTCAACCCCGGTATACCACATCGCTCCAATTCACTCTATTCCTTGCCCTCCTTTCACCCTCCTGCATGTTCAGGCCCCAATCACACAAAATCTTTTTCACTCCATCTTTCCACCTCCAATTTGGTCTCCCTCTTCTCCTCGTTCCCTCCACCTCCGACACATATATCCTCTTGGTCAATCTTTCCTCACTCATTCTCTCCATGTGCCCAAACCACTTCAAAACACCCTCTTTTGCTCTCTCAACCACACTCTTTTTATTTCCACACATCTTTCTTACCCTTACGTTACTCACTCGATCAAACCACCTCACACCACACATTGTCCTCAAACATCTCATTTCCAGCACATTCATCCTCCTGCGCACAACTCTATCCATAGCCCACGCCTCGCAACCATACAACATTGTTGGAACCACTATTCCTTCAAACATACCCATTTTTGCTTTCCGAGATAATGTTCTCGACTTCCACACATTCTTCAAGGCCCCCAGAATTTTCGCCCCCTCCCCCACCCTATGATCCACTTCCGCATCCATGGTTCCATCCGCTGCCAGATCCACTCCCAGATATCTAAAACACTTCACTTCCTCCAGTTTTTCTCCATTCAAACTCACCTCCCAATTGACTTGACCCTCAACCCTACTGTACCTAATAACCTTGCTCTTATTCACATTTACTCTTAACTTTCTTCTTCCACACACTTTACCAAACTCAGTCACCAGCTTCTGCAGTTTCTCACATGAATCAGCCACCAGCGCTGTATCATCAGCGAACAACAACTGACTCACTTCCCAAGCTCTCTCATCCCCAATAGACTTCATACTTGCCCCTCTTTCCAAAACTCTTGCATTTACCTCCCTAACAACCCCATCCACAAACAAATTAAACAACCATGGAGACATCACACACCCCTGCCGCAAACCTACATTCACTGAGAACCAATCACTTTCCTCTCTTCCTACGTACACATGCCTTACATCCTCGATAAAAACTTTTCACTGCTTCTAACAACTTTCCTCCCACACCATATATTCTTAATACCTTCCATAGAGCATCTCTATCAACTCTATCATATGCCTTCTCCAGATCCATAAATGCTACATACAAATCCATTTGCTTTTCTAAGTATTTCTCACATACATTCTTCAAAGCAAACACCTGATCCACACATCCTCTACCACTTCTGAAACCACATATATATATATATATATATATATATATATATATATATATATATATATATATATATATATATATATATATGTATATATATATATATATATATGTAGTGTGTGTTTGTGTGTATATGATTAGACTGATCATTCTTCGTGTGTTTCCTGGCAACCTCGTTGGCACTTTAAATGGCAATCAAGTATGATGATAAATTAAGTGATATAAGTATTTTTGATTTCTAAAATGGGAAACAGATGAAAGAGTTACGTGGGTACCGATCATCCAACATGAAGGCTCAGATTAGGGGGTGTAAATGTGTCTGGATGTAACCAGGATGAGAAAAAAGGAGAGATAGGTATTATGTTTGTGGAAAGGAACCTGGTTGTTTTGGCTCTGAGAGAAATGAAGCTCAAGGGTAAAGTGGCTTGGAAAGTCTTAGGAGTAAAGTTAAGGGTTAGTAAGAGGAAGGAGTGGCACTACTCCTGAAGCAGTAGTTACGGGAGTGTGTGATAGTGTAAGAACGTAAACTCTAGATTGATATGGGTAAAACTGAAAATGGATGGAGAGAGATGGATGATTATTGGTGCCTATGCACTTGGTCATGAGAAGAAAGATCATGATGCAAGTGTTTTCGGAGCAGCTGAGTGAGTGTGTTTGCAGCTTTGATGCACGAGACTGGGTTGCAGTGATGGGTGATTTGAATGGAAAGGTGAGAAATGTGGTAGTTGAGGGTATAAACAGTGTACATGGGGTGTTCAGTGTTGTGTATGGAAATGGTGAAGAGCTTGTGGAATTATGTGCTGAAAAAAGACTGGTGATTGGGAATAACTTACTTTAAAAAAAGAGAGATATACATAGGTGTATGCATATGAGTAGGAGAGATGGTCAAAGGGTATCATTGGATTACTTGTTAATTGATAGCATGTAAAAGATGCTTTTGGATGTTGATGTGTTGACAGGGGCAGCTGGAGGTATGTCTGATCATTATCTTGTAAAGGCGAAGGTGAAGATTTGCAGAGGTTTTCAGAAACGAAGAGAGAATGTTGGGGAGAAGAGTGGTGAGAGTAAATGAGCTTGGAAAGGAGACTTGTGCGAGGAAGTATCAGGAGAGATTGAGTGTATTATTTTTTTTATTATACTTTGTCGTTGTCTCCCACATTAATGAGGTAGTGCAAGGAAACAGACGAAAGAATGGCCCAACCCACCCACATACACATGTATATACATACACGTCCACACACGACATATACATACGTATACATTCCAACGTATACATAGATATACATACACAGACATATACATATATACACATGTACATGATCCATACTTGCTGCCTTTATTCATTCCCGTCGCCACCCCGCCTCACATGAAATGACAACCCCCTTCGCCCACATGCGCATGAGGTAGCACTAGGAAAAGACAACAAAGGCCACATTCGTTCACACCTAGTCTCTAGGTGTCGTGTATAATGCACCGAAACCACAGCTCCCTTTCCACATCCAGGCCCCACAAAACTTTCTATGGTTTACCCCAGACGCTTCACATGCCCTGAATCAATCCATTGACAGCACATTGACCCCGGTATACCACATCGTTCCAGTTCACTCTATTCCTTGCACGCCTTTCACCCTCCTGCATGTTCAGGCCCCGATGGCTCATAATCTTTTTGACTCCATCTTTCCACCTCTTGGTCTCCCACTTCTCCTTGTTCCCTCCACCTTTGACACATATATACTCTTTGTCAATCGTTCCTCACTCATTCTCTCCATGTGACCAAACCATTTCAAAACACCCTCTTCTGCTTTCTTAACCACACTCTTTTTACTACCACACATCTCTATTACCCTTTCATTACTTACTCGATCAAACCACCTCACACAACATATTGTCCTCAAACATCTCATTTCCAACACATCCACCCTCCTCTGCAGAACTCTATCTATAGCCCACGCCTCACAGCCATATAACATTGTTGGAACACTATTCCTTCAAACATACTCATTTTTGCTTTCTGAGATAATGTTCTCGCCTTCCACACATTTTTCAATGCTCCTAGAACTTTTGCCCCCTCCCCCACCCTGTGACTCACTTCCACTTCCATGGTTCCATCCGCTGCCAAATCCACTCCCAGATATCTAAAACACTTCAATTCCTCCAGTTTTTCTCCATTCAGACTTACCTCCCAATTGACTTGTCCCTCAGCCCTACTGTACCTAATAACCTTACTCTTATTAACATTTACTCTCAGCTTTCTTCTTTCACACACTTTACCAAACTCAGTCACCAGCTTCAGTAGTTTCTCACCCGAATCAGCCACCAGCGCTGTAACATCAGCGAACAAAAACTGACTCACTTTCCAAGCCCTCTCATCCACAACAGACTGCATACTTGCCCCTCTCTCCAAAACTCTTGCATTCACCTCCCTAACTAACCCATCCATGAGCAAATTAAACAACTATGGAGACATCACGCACCCCTTCCGCAAACCAACATTCTTCAAAGGAAACACCTGATCCACACATCCTCTACCACTTCTGAAACCACACTGCTCTTCCCCAATCTGATGCTCTGTACATGCTTTCACCCTCTCAATCAATACCCTCGTATGTAATTTCCCAGGAATACTCAACAAACTTATACCTCTGCAATTTGAGCGCTCACCTTTATCCCCTTTGCCTTTGTACAATGGCACTATGCAAGCATTCCTCCAATCCTCAGGCACCTCACCATGAGTCATACATACATTAAATATCCATACCAACCAGTCAATAACACAGTCATCACCTTTTTTAATAACTTCAACTGCAAAAACATCCAAACCCACTGCCTTGCCAGCTTTCATCTTCTGCAAAGCTTTCACTACCTCTTCTCTGTTTACCAAATCATTCTTTCTAACCCTCTCATTTCACACACCACCTCGTCCAAAACACCCTATATCTACCACTCTGTCATCTAACACATTCAACAAGCCTTCAAGATACTCACTCCATCTCCTTCTCACATCTCCACTACTTGTTATCACCTCCCATTAGCCCCCTTCACTGATGTTCCCATTTGTTCTCTTGTCTTACGCACTTTATTTACCTCCTTCCAAAACATCTCTTTATCCTCCCTAAAATTTAATGATAATCACTCACCCCAACTCTCATTTGCCCTCTTTTTCACCTCTTGCACCTTTCTTTTGACCTCCTGCCTATTTCTTTTATACATCTCCCTGTCATTTGCACTATTTCCCTGGAAAAATTGTCCAAATTCCTCTCTCTTCTCTTTCACTAATGATCTTACCTCTTCATCCCACCACTCACTTCCCTTTCTAATCTGCCCATCTCCCACGCTTCTTATGCCACAAGCATCTTTTGTGCAAGCCATCACTGCTTCCCTAAATACATCCCATTCCTTCCCCACTCCCCTTACGTTCTTTGTTCTCACCTTTTTCCATTCTGCACTCAGTCTCTTCTGGTACTTCCTTACACAAGTCTCCTTCCGAAGCTCACTTACTCTCACTACTCTCTTCACCCCAACATTCTCTCTTCTTTTCTGAAAACCTTTACAAATCTTTACCTTCGCCTCCAAAGGATATTGATCAGACATCCTTCCAGTTGCATCTCTCAGCACATTAACATCCAAAAGTCTCTCTTTTGCATGCCTATCAATTAACACGTAATTCAATAATGCTCTCTGGCCATCTCTCCTACTCACATACGTATACTTATGTATATCTCTCTTTTTAAACCAAGTATTCCCAATCACCAGTCCTTTTTCAGCACACAAATCTACAAGCTCTTCACCATTTCCATTTACAACACTAAGCACCCCATGTACACCAATTATTCCCTCAACTACCACATTACTCACCTTTGCATTCAATTCACCCATCACTATGACCCAGTCTCATGCATCTAAACTACTAACACACTCACTCAGCTGCTCCCAAAACACTTACCTGTAATGATCTTTCTTCTCATGCCCAGGTGTATATGCACCAATAATCACCCATCTCTCTCCATCCACTTTCAGTTTTACCAATCTCAGTTTTATCAATCTAGAGTTTACTCTCTTACGCTCTGTCACATACTCCCACCACTCCTGTTTTAGGAGTATTGCTACTCTTTCCCTTGCTCTTGTCCTCTGACCAACCCCTGACTTTACTCCCAAGACATTCCCAAACCACTCTTCTTCTTTACCCTTGAGCTTTGTTTCACTCAGAGCCAAAATATCCAGGTTCCTTTCCTCAAATGTACTTCCCCCTACACGACACGTGAGGAATGCATGGGAAGTATTCTTTCTCCCCTATACCCTATCCCCAGGGATTGATTGTAGAATGGCAAAATGTGAGAGTCTATGACTTGAGGGGAGTTGGTGAGGAATGAGATGTACTTAGGGAAGCAGAGATGCTTTGCCCAAAAGATTCCTCTGGTTTTTTTCACTTTTAGGCTGTAAGGTTATTTAAGAAGTTTTTCTCAAACCCTCTTCCTTCATGTGAGGATGATATAAAGTTTTAGGGGTAGACCTGACAGGAGAGAAACATAGAGGTTTTCAATGTTGAAAAAACTTTTCTCTCCAATGCAGTGTCCTTCAAGTTTTCCTTTCCCTGCTGTGCCTTCTCCCCTATTTTTCCTTATTATTATTTACTTAGCACACACACTCTGGCCACTTTTGGGTTGACAGCTGTAGTCTGCAAGCTCATTTTAGCTGGGACCAAGAGGGTAGATATCATTATGGCTTTATGAGAGAGATGCTGCAACTATGGTTGATTGTTTGGTGATGAATGATGGAGACCTGTGCTTCCTCACTAGAAATAAGAATTAGAAGGTCATAGTCCTGATTAATCTCAATGTATCCAATAGCATGTTTCTCATGCTCACTGGACTGCCTTGGAGAGAAAAGTCTTTCAGTTTTCAGAACCTACATTTTCAGATAGTGATTTGCATTCTACATATTATCAATGTTTCTGATTATTTGAAAGTTTTGAATGTTACAGTGCCAGAAGATGTCATTGAGAGGAGAGCAGCAGAGTGTAATGTCTTTCGATTCATCAGTGCTTACCGTGAATTTGGACATCTTAAAGCTGATATTAATCCTTTGCAGCCAAACACAAGGTGAGGCTAAAATTTCAGTACTTTACACCATGGGGATCCATACACTGTAGGACCAAGGCCATGTCAGATAATTGAATTCATCTGTGTAAATGAGTTTGTAGTAATCTGTTTTCCATAAGCTGCTGATGTTTTGTCTGTTTCTTCTAACCCTGTAATAAAAGCTTAAGATAAGGTAATCTAGAAAGCTCTAAGCAGAAATACATTGTTAATGAAGTAGAGAAAAATGTCAGTAACTTAATGGTACTACAGGAGTATAATTGGAAAATTTCTTTAGGATTATCTTTTGTGGAATGTTTACTATATTGGTGAGGTGTAAAGACTTGACAAAGTTTAACACTCAATGAGGAGTTTTATTGAGATTCTTCATTATATATAAAGTAGGAGGTCATCAACACCTGCCTCAAATCTGGGTTCATATTAATTATTTTATCAAACTCCAATTAAGTAACTTACACTCTTGTGTAACTTAGGATTTTGGAGATTGAATCAATATATTATAATTATCATTATTAGTATTATTATTATTATTATTATTATTATTATTAGTAGTAGTAGTAGTAGTTGTAGTTATTATTATTATCATTATTATTATTATTTATTTATTTATTTATTTATTTTGCTTTGTTGATGTCTCCTGCGAAAGAATGGCCCAACCCTCCCACATACACGTGTATATACATACTCATCCACACATGCAAATATACATACCTATACATCTCAACATATACATATATATACACACACAGACATATACATATATACACATGCACAAAATTCATACTGTCTGCCTGTATTCACTCCCATCGCCACCCCGCCACACATGAATTACATACATGTGTATA
>NC_092242.1:46376201-46387608 GCF_036320965.1 Panulirus ornatus | reverse complement strand
TATATATATAGATATATACTTATGTATATATCTCTTTTTAAACCAGGAATTCCCAATAAACAGTCCTTTTTCTGCACATAAATCTACAAGCTCTTCACCATTTCCATTTACAACACTGAACACCACATGTACACCAATTATTCCCTCAACTGCCACATTACTCACCTTTGCATTCAAATCACCCATCACTATAACCCGGTCTCGTGCATCAAAACTACTAACACACTCACTCAGCTGCTCCCAAAACACTTGCCTCTCATGATCTTTCTTCTCATGCCCAGGTGCATATGCACCAATAATCACCCATCTCTCTCCATCCACTTTCAGTTTTACCCATATCAGTCTAGGTCACTTGGGAGTTAAGTTTAAATGGAGGAAAACTTGAGTAAGTGAAGTGTTTTAGATATCTGTGATTGGATTTGGCAGCGGATGGAACCATGGAAGCGGAAGTTAATCATACGGTGGGGGAGGGTGCAAAAGTTCTGGGTGCATTGAAAATAAGTGGAAGTCGAGAATGTTATCTTGGAAAGCAAAAATGGGTATGTTTGAAGGAATAGTGGTTTCAACAATGTTATATGATTGCGAGGCGTGGGCTATAGATAGAGTTGTTCAGAGGAGGATGGATGTGCTGGAAATGAGATGTTTGAGGACAATATGTGATGTGAGGTGATTTGATCATGTAAGCAATGAATGCGTAAGAGAAATGCGTGGTAATAAAAAGAGTGTGGTTGAGAGAGCAGAAGATGGTTTTTTGAAGTGATTTGGTCACATGGAGAGAATGATTGAGGAGAGATTGACAAAGAGGATATATGTGTCAGAGGTGGAGGGAACAAGGAGAAGTGGGAGACTAAATTGGAGGTGGAAAGAGGGAGTGAAAAAGATTTTGAGTGATCTGGGCCTGAACATGCAGGAGGGTGAAAGGCGTGCAAGGAATAGAGTGACTTGGAACGATGTGGTATACTTGGTTTGACGTGCTGTCAGTGGATTGAACCAGGGCATTTGAAGTGTCTGGGGTAAACCATGGAAAGTTTTGTGGGGCCCGGATGTGGAAAGGGAGCTCTGGTTTCGGTGCATTATACATGACAGCTAGAGCCTGAGTGTGAACGAATGTGGCCTTTGTTGTCTTTTTTCTAGCGCTACCTCGCGCACAAACGGGGAAGGGGGTTTGCATTTCATGTGTGGTGGGGTAGTTTACTCCGGACGCTTCACATGCCCTGGTTCAATTCATTGACAGCACGTCAACCCCAGTATACCACATCGTTCCAATTCAGTCTATTCCATGCACTTCTTTTACCCTCCTTCATGTTCAGGCCCCCATCGCTCAAAATCTTTTTCACTGTATCCTTCCACCTCGAATTTGTTCTCCCACTTCTCTTCGTTCCCTCCACCTCTGACACATATATCCTCTTTTTAATCTTTCCTCTGTCATTCTCTCCATATGACCAAACCATTTCAATACACCCTCTTCTGCTCTCTCAACTACAGTCTTATTATTACCTCACATCTCTCTTATCCTTTCATTATGTATTTGATCATAGCACCTTACACCCCATAATGTCCTCAAACATCTCATTTCTAACACATCCACCCTCCTTCACACAACCCTATCTATAGCCCATGCCTCGCAACCATATAACAATGTTGGAACCACAATTCCTTCAAACATACCCATTTTCGCTTCCCAAAATAATCTTCTCGCCTTCGACACATTTTTCAAAACTCCTAGAACTTTCACCCCCTCCCCCACCCTGTTACTCACGTCCGCTTCCATGATTCCATCCAGTGCCAAATCCACTCCCAGGTAACTAAAACACTTTGCCTCCTCCAGTTTTTCTCCATTCAAACTTACCTCCTAATTGACTTGTCCCTCACCCCAACTCTGCCTAATAACCTTGCTCTTATTCACATTAACTCTCAGATTTCTTCTTTCACACACTTTACCAAACTCAGTCACCAGCTTCTGCAGTTTCTCACCCAAATTAGCCTCCAGTGCTGTATCATTATCGAACAAAAGCTGACTCAATTTCCAAGCCTTTTCATCCATAACAGACTGCATATTTGCCCCTCTCTCTGAAATTCTTGCATTCACGTCCCTAACAACCCCATCCATAAACAAATTAAACAACCATGGCGACATCACACACCCCTACCGCAAACCGACATTCACTGAGAGCTAATCACTTTCCTCTCTTCCTACTCGGACACATGCATTACATCCTCAATAAAAACTTTTCACTGCTTCTAGGAACTTGCCTCCCACACCATATATTCTTAATACCTTCCACAGAGCATCTCTGTCAACTCTATCATATGCCTTCTCCAGACCATAAATACTACATACAAATCCATTTGTTTTTCTAAGTATTTCTCACATATTCTTTAAAGCAATCACCTGATCACACATGCTCTACCACTTCTGAAACCACACTGCTCTTCCCAAATCTGATGCTCTGTACGTGCCTTCACCCTCTCAATTAAAACCCTCGTATATTATTTCCCAGGAATTCTCAACATACTTATTCTCTAATTTGAACACTCAACTTTATCCCCCTTTGCCTTTGTACAAAGGCACTATGCATGCATTCCGCCAATCCTCAGGCACTTCAGCATGAGACATTATTAGTATTATTATTATTATTATTATTATTATTATTATTATTTTTCTTTATCTTTCATACTATTCGCCATTTCCCGCGTCAGCGAGGTAGCGTTAAGAACAAATGACTGGGCCTTTGAGGGAATATCCTCTCCTGGCCCCCTTCTCTGTTCCTTCTTTTGGAAAAAAAAAAAAAAAAGAGGGGAGGATTTCCAGCCCCCGCTCCCTCCCCTTTTAGTTGCCTTCTACGACATGCAGGGAATATGTGGGAAGTATTCTTTCTCCCCTATCCCCAGGGATATACATATATACATATATATATATATATATATATATATACATACATTTGTTTATTTATTTTATTTATTTATTTATTTATTTTGCTTTGTCGCTGTCTCCCGCGTTTGCAAGGTAGCACAAGGAAACAGACAAAAGAAATGGCCCAACCCACCCCCATACACATGTATATACATACATGTCCACACATGCAAATATACATACCTATACATCTCAATATACAGTTATATATACACACACAGACATACACATATATACACATGTACATAATTCATACTGTCTGCCTTTATTTATTCCCATCGCCACCTCACCACACATGCAATAACAACCCCCTCCCCTCTCATGTGTGGGAGGTAGTGCTAGGAAAAGACAACAAAGGCCCCATTCGTTCACACTCAGTCTCTAGCTCTCATGTAATAATGCACTGAAACCACAGCTCCCTTTCCACCTCCTGGCCCCACACAACTTTCCATGGTTTACCCTAGATGCTTCACATGCGCTGGTTCAATCCATTGACAGCACATCAACCCCGGTATACCACATCGATCCAATTCACTCTATTCCTTGCACGCCTTTCACCCTTCTGCATGTTTTGGCCCCGATCACTCAAAATCTTTTTCACTCCATCTTTCCACCTTCAGTTGGTCTCCCACTTCTCGTTCCCTCCACCTCTGACACATATATCCTCTTGGTCAATCTTTCCTCACTCATTCTCTCCATGTGACCAAACCATTTCAAAACACCCTCTTCTGCTCTCTCAACCACACTCTTTTTATTTTCACACATCTCTCTTACCCTTACATTACTTACTTGATGAAACCACCTCACACCACATATTGTCCTCAAACATCTCATTTCCAGCACATCCACCCTCCTGCGCACAACTCTATCCATAGCCCACACCTCGCACCATACAATATTGTTGGAACCACTATTCCTTCAAACATACCCAATTTTGCTTTCCGAGATAATATTCTCAACTTCCAAGCATTCTTTAAGGCTCCCAGAATTTTCGCCCCCTCCCCCCACCCTATGATTCACTTCCGCTTCCATGGTTCCATCCGCTGCCAGATCCACTCCCACATATCTAAAACACTTTACTTCCTCCAGTTTTTCTCCATTCAAACTTACCTCCCAGTTGACTTGACCCCCAACCCTACTGTCCCTAAATAACCTTGCTCTTATTCACATTTGCTCTTAACTTTCTTCTTTCACACACTTTACCAAACTCAGTCGCCAGCTTTTGCGGTTTCTCACATGAATCAGGCACCAGCGCTGTATCATAAGCAAACAACAACTGACTCACTAACCAAGCTCTCTCATCCACAACAGACTGCATACTTGCCCCTCTTTCCAAAACTCTTGCATTCACCGCCCTAACAACCCCATCCATAAACAAATTAAACAACCATGGAGACATCACACACCCCTGCCGCAAACCTACATTCACTGAGAACCAATCACTTTCCTCTCTTCCTACACATACACATGCCTTACATCCTCGATAAAATCTTTTCACTACTTTTAACAACTTTCCTCCCACACCATATATTCTTAATACCTTCCACAGAGCATCTCTATCAACTCTATCATATGCTTTCTCCAGATCCATAAATGCTACATACAAATCCATTTGCTTTTCTAAGTATTTCTCGCATACATTCTTCAAAGCAAACACCTGATCCACACATCCTCTACCACTTCTGAAACCACACTGCTCATCCCCAATCTGATGCTCTGTACATGCCTTCACCCTCTCAATCAATACCCTCCCATATAATTTACCAGGAATACTCAACAAACTTATACCTCTGTAATTTGAGCACTCATTCTTATCCCCTTTGCCTTTGTACAATGGCACTATGCAAGCATTCCGCCAATCCTCAAGCACCTCACCATGAGTCATACATACATTAAATAACCTTACCAACCAATCAACAATACAGTCACCCCCTTTTTTAATAAATTCCACTGCAATACCATCCAAACCCAATGCCTTGCCAGCTTTCATCTTCCGCAAAGCTTTTACTACCTCTTCTCTGTTTACCAAATCATTTTCCCTAACCCTCTCACTTTGCACACCACCTTGACCAAAACACCCTATATTTGCCACTCTATCATCAAACACATTCAACAAACCTTCAAAATACTCACTCCATCTTCTCACATCACCACTACTTGTTATCACCTCCCCACTTGCCCCCTTCACCAAAGTTCACATTTGCTCCCTTGTCTTACGCACTTTATATACCTCCTTCCAAAACATCTTTTTATTCTCCCTAAAATTTAATGATACTGCCTCACCCCAACTCTCATTTGTCCTCTTTTTCACCTCTTGCACCTTTCTCCTGACCTCCTGCCTCTTTCTTTTATACATCTCCCACTCATTTGCATTTTTTCCCTGCAAAAATCGTCCAAATGCCTCTCTCTTCTCTTTCACTAATAATCTTACTTCTTTATCCCACCACTCACTACCTTTTCTAATCAACCCACCTCCCACGCTTCTCATGCCACAAGCATGTTTTGCGTAAGCCATCACTGCTTCCCTAAATACATCCCATTCCTCCCCCACTCCCCTTACCTCCTTTGTTCTCACCTTTTTCCATCCTGTACTCAATCTCTCCTGGTACCTCCTCACACAAGTCTCCTTCCCAAGCTCACTTACTCTCCACTCTCTTCACCCGAACATTCTCTCTTCTTTTCTGAAAACCCCCACAAATCTTCACCTTCGCCTCCACAAGATAATGATCAGACATCCCTCAAGTTGCTCCTCTCAGCACATTAACATCCAAAAGTCTCTCTTTCACGCGCCTATAAATTAACATGTAATCCAATAACACTCTCTGGCCATTTCTCCTACTTACATACGTATACTTATGTATATCTCGCTTTTTAAACCAGGTATTCCCAATCACCAGTCCTTTTTCAGCACATAAATCTACAAGCTCTTCACCATTTCCATTGCCACATTACTCACCTTTGCATTCAAATCACCCATCACTATAACCCGGTCTTGTGCATCAAAACCACTAACACACTCATTCAGCTGCTCCCAAATCCCTTGCCTCTCATGATCTTTCTTCTCATGCCTAGGTGCATATGCACCAATAATCACCCATCTCTCTCCATCAACTTTCAGTTTTACCCATATCAATCTAGAATTTACTTTCTTACACTCTATCACATACTCCCACCACTCCTGTTTCAGGAGTAGTGCTACTCCTTCCCTTGCTCTTGTCCTCTCACTAACCCCTGACTTTACTCCCAAGACATTCCCAAACCACTCTTCCCCTTTACCCTTGAGCTTCGTTTCACTCAGAGCCAAAACATCCATGTTCCTTTCCTCAAACATACTACCTATCTCTCCTTTTTTCTTTTCTTGGTTACATCCACACACACACATACATACATATATTCACATGTACATAATTCATACTGTCTGTCCTTATTCATTCCCATCGCCACCCCGCCACACATGAAATAACAACCCCCTCCCCCCCGCATGTGCGCAAGGTAGCAAAAGAAAAAGAGAACAAAGGCCACTTTCGTTCACACTCAGTCTCTAACTGTCATGTATAGTGCACCGAAACTACAGCTCTCTCTCCACATCCAGGCCCCACAGAACTTTCCATGGTTTTACCCAGACGCTTCACATGCCCTGGGTCAATCCATTGACAGCACGTCGACCCCAGTATACCACATCGTTCCAATTCACTCTATTCCTTGCACATCTTTCACCCTCCTGCATGTTCAGGCCTCAGTCACTCATAATCTTTTTCACTCCATCTTTCCACCTCCAATTTGGTCTCCCACTTCTCCTCATTCCCTTCACCTCTGACACATATATCCTTTTTGTCAATCTCTCCTCATTCATTCTCTCCATGTGACCAAATCGTTTCAAAAAACCCTCTTCTGCTCTCTCAACCACACTCTTTTGACTACTGCACATCTCTCTTACCCATTCATTGCTTACTTGATCACCACCTCACAGCACATATTGTCCTCAAACATCTCATTTCTAGCACATCCACCCTCCTCTGAACAACTCTATCTATAGCCCACGCCTCACAATCATATAACATTGTTGGAACCACTATTCCTTCAAACATACCCATTTTTGCTTTCCAAGATAACGTTCTTGACTTCAACTTATATTTCAATGCTCCCAGAACTTTTGCACCCTCCACCCTATGATTTTCTTCTGTTTCCTTGGGTCTATCCACTGCCACTCCACTCCCAGATATCTAAAACACTTCACTTCCTCCAGTTTTTCTCCATTCAAACTTACCTCCCAGTTGACTTGTCCCCCAATTCTACTGTACCTAATGACCTTCCTCTTATTCACATTTACTCTCAGCGTTTTTCTTTCATACACTTTACCAGATTCAGTTACCAGCCTCTGCAGTTTCTCACCTGAATCAGCCACCAGCACTGTATCAGCAAACAACAACTGACTCACTTTCCAAGCTCTCTCATCCACAACAGACTGCATACTTGCCCCTCTTTCCAAAACTCTTGTATTCACCTCCCTAACAACCCCATCCATAAACAAATTAAACAATCATGGAGACATCACGCACCCCTGCCACAAACCAACATTCACTGAGTACCAATCACTTTCCTCTCTTCGTACACGTACACATGCCTTACATCCTCGATAATAACTTTTCACTGCTTCTAACAACTTGCCTCCCACACCATATGTTCTTAATACCTTCCACAGAGCATCTCTATTAGTTCTATCATATGCCTTCTCCAGATCCATAATTCTACATACAAATCCATTTGGTTTTCTAAGTATTTCTCACATACAATCGTCAAAGGAAACACCTCATCCACACATCCTCTACCACTTCTGTAACCACATTGCTTTTACCCAATCTTATCCTCTGTACATGCTTTCAACCCTCTCAATCTGTATAATTTCCCAGGAATACTCAACAAACTTATTCCTCCATAATTTGAGCATTCACTTTTATCCCCTTTGCCTTTGTACAGTGGCACAATGCAAGCAAACATACATACATTGATTATCTTTACCAATCAGTTAGCAACACAGTCACCACCTTTTTTGATAAATTCCATTGCAATACCATCCAAACCCAGAGCCTTGCTGGCTTTCATCTTCCGCAAAGCCTTCACTACTTCTTCTCTGTTTACCAAATCATACACAAACATATACATATATGAACATGTACATAATTCATACTTGCTGCCGTTATTCATTCCCATCGCCACTCCGCCACACATGAAATGACAATCCCCTCCGCCCGCACCCACACGAGGTAGGGCTAGGAAAAGACAACAAAGGCCACATTCGTTCACAATTGATATCTAGCTGCCATGTATAATGCACCAAAACACCAGCTCCCTTTCCACATCCAGGACCCACAAAACTTTCCATGGTTTACCCCTAACACTTAACATGCCCTGGTTCAATCCATTGACATCATGTCAACCCTGTTATACAACATCGTTCCAATTCACTCTATTCCTTGCGCTCATTTCACCCTCCTGCATGTTTAGGGCCCGGTCGCTCAAAATCTCTCTCACTCCATACTTCCACCTCCAATTTGGTCTCCCACTTCTCCGCATTCCCTCCACCTCTGACTCATATATCCTCTTTGTAAAGCTTTCCTCACTCATTCTCTCCATTTGACCAAACCATTTCAAAACACCCTCTTCTGCTCTCTCAACCACACTCTTTTTATTACTAAATATTTATCTCACCTCTGACTCATATATCCTCTTTCGAAATCTTTCCTCACCCATTCTCTCCATGTGACCAAACTATTTCAAATCACCCTCTTCTGCTCTCTCAAACACACTCTTTTTTATTACCAAACATCTATCTTACACTTTCATTACTTACTCGATCAAACCACCTCACACCTCATATTGTCCTCAAACATCTCGTTTCCAACATTTCCAACACATCCACTTTCCTCCGCACAACCCTATCTATAGCCCACGCCTCACAGCCATATATCAATGTTGGAACCTCTATTCCTTCAAACATACTCATTTTTGCTTTCGGAGATCAATGTTCTCGCCTCTATTCCTTCAAACATACTCATTTTTGCTTTCGGAGATAATGTTCTCGCCTTCCACACATTTTTCAACGCTCCCAGAACTTTCGCCCCCTCCCCACCTTGTGACTCACTTCCACTTCCATGGTTCCATCCGCTGCCAAATCCACTCCCAGATATCTAAAACACTTCACTTCCTCCAGTTTTTCTCCATTCAAACTTTTCTCCCAATTGACTTGTCCCTCAACCCTACTGTACCTAATGACCTTGCTCTTATTCACATTTACCCTCAGTTTTCTTCTTTTTCACACACTTTGCCAAACTTAGTCATTGATTTCTGCAGTTTCTCACCCGAATCAACCATCAGTGTTGTATCATCAGCGAACAACAACTGACTCACCTCCAGAGCCCTTTCATTCACAAAAGACTGCATACTTGCACCTCTTTCCAAAACTCTTCCATTCACCTCCCTAACAACCCCATCCATAAACAAATTAAACAACCATGGAGACATGACGCACCCCTACCGCATACTGACATTCACTGAGAACCAATCACTTTCCTCTCTTCCTACTCGTGTACATGGCTTACATCCTCGATAAAAACTTTTCACTGCTTCTAGCATCTTGCATTCCACACCATATATTCTTAATTACTTCCAAAGAGCATCTCTATCAACTCTATCATATGCTTTCTCCAGATCCATAAATGCTACATACAAATCTATTTGCTCTTCTAAGTATATCTCACATGCATTCTTCAAAGCAAGCACCCAATCCACACATCCTCTACCACTTCTGACACCACACTGCTCTTCCTCAGTCTGATGCTCTGTACATTCCTTCACCCTCTCAATCAATACCCTCGTATATAATTTCATAGGAATATTGAGGTGAATGGAAGAGTTTTGGAGAGAGGTGCAAGCATGCAGTCTGTTGTGATGATGGCTTGTGCAGAATATGCTTGTGGCATGAGAAGCATGGGAGGTGGGCAGATTAGAAAGGGTAGTGAGTGGTGGGATGAAGAAGTAAGATTATTAGTGAAAGAGAAGAGAGAGGCATTTAGACAATTTTTGCAGGGAAAGAATGCTAATGACTGGGCGATGTATGAAAGAAAGAGGCAGGAGGTCAAGACAAAAGTTCAAGAGGCGAAAAAGAGGGCAAATGAGAGATTGGGTGAGAGAGTATCATTAAATTTTAGAGCGAATAAAAATATGTTTTGCATGGAGGTAAATAAATTGCGTAAGACAAGGGACTAAATGGGAGCATCAGTGAAGGGGGGTAATGGGGAGGTGATAACAAGTAGTGGTGTTGCGAGAAGGAGTTGGAGCGAGTATTTTGAAGGTTTGTTGAATGTGTTTGATGATAGAGTGGCAGATATAGGGTGTTTTGGTCGAGGTGGTGTGTAAATTGAGAGGGTTAGGGAGAATGATTTGGTAAACAGAGAAGAGGTAGTAAAAGCTTTGCGGAAAATGAAAGCCGGCAAGGCAGTGAGTTTGGATGGTATTGCAGTGGAATATATTAAAAAAGGGGGTGACTGTATTGTTGACTGGTTGATAAGGTTATTTAATGTATGTATGACTTACGGTGAGGTGCCTGAGGATTGGCGGAATGCTTGCAGAGTCCCATTGTACAAAGACAAAGGGGATAAAAGTGAGTGCTCGAATTACAGAGGTATAAGTTTCCTGAGGGATAGGGGTGAAAGAATACTTCCCACGTATTCCTCGCGTGTCGTAGAAAGCGACTAGAGGGGACGGGAGCGGGGGGCCAGAAATCCTCCCCTCCTTGTATTAACTTTCTAAAATGGGAGACAGAAGGAGTCACGCGGGGAGTGCTCATCCTCCTCGAAGGCTCAGAGTGGGGTGCCTAAATGTGTATGGATGTAACCAAGATGTGAAAAAAGGAGAGATAGGTAGTATGTTTGAGGAAAGGAACCTGGATGTTTTGGCTCTGAGTGAAACGAAGCTCAAGGGTAAAGGGGAAGAGTGGTTTGGGAATGTCTGGGGAGTAAAGTCAGGGGTTAGTGAGAGGACAAGAGCAAGGGAAGGAGTAGCAATACTCCTGAAACAGGAGTTGTGGGAGCATGTGATAGAATGTAAGAAAGTAAATTCTCGATTAATATGGGTAAAACTGAAAGTTGATGGAGAGAGGTGGGTGATTATTGGTGCATATGCACCTGGGCATGAGAAGAAAGATCATGAGAGGCAAGTGTTTTGGGAGCAGCTGAATGAGTGTGTTAGTGGTTTTGATGCACGAGACCGGGTTATAGAGATGGGTGATTTGAATGGACAGGTGAATAATGTGGCAGTTGAGGGAATAATTGGTATACATGGGGTGTTCAGTGGTGTAAATGGAAATGGTGAAGAGCTTGTAGATTTATGTGCTGAAAAAGGACTGATGATTGGGAATACCTGGTTTAAAAAGCGAGATATACATAAGTATACTTATGTAAGTAGGAGAGATGGCCAGAGAGCGTTATTGGATTA
>NC_092242.1:46342202-46376101 GCF_036320965.1 Panulirus ornatus | reverse complement strand
AGAAAGTGGTGACTGAGTTTGGTAAAGTGTGTGAAAGAAGAAAGTTAAGAGTAAATGTGAATAAAAGCAAGGTTATTAGGTACAGTAGGGTTGAGGGTCAAGTCAATTGGGAGGTAAGTTTCAATGAAGAAAAAGTGGAGGAAGTAAAGTGTTTTAGATATGTGGGAGTGGATCTGGCAGCGGATGGAACCATGGAAGCGGAAGTGAATTATAGGGTGGGGGAGGGGGCGAAAATCCTGGGAGTCTTGACGAATGTGTGGAAGCCGAGAACATTGTCTCGGAAAGCAAAAATGGGTATGTTTGAAGGAATAGTGGTTCCAACAATGTTGTATGGTTGCAAGGCATGGGCTATGGATAGAGTTGTGCGCAGGAGGGTGGATGTGCTGGAAATGAGATGTTTGAGGACAGTGTGTGGGGTGAGGTGGTTTGATCGAGTAAGTAAAGTAAGGGTAAGAGAGATATGTGGAAATAAAAAGAGTGTGGTTGAGAGAGCAGAAGAGGGTGTTTTGAAATGGTTTGGGCACATGGAGAGATTGAGTGAGGAAAGATTGACCAAGAGGATATATGTGTCGGAGGTGGTGGGAACGAGGAGAAGTGGGAGACCAAATTGGAGGTGGAAAGATGGAGTGAAAAAGATTTTGAGTGATCGGGGCCTGAGCATGCAGGAGGGTGAAAGGCGTGCAAGGAATAGAGTGAATTGGATCGATGTGGTATACTGGGGTTGATGTGCTGTCAATGGATTGAATCAGGGCATGTGAAGCGCCTGGGGTAAACCATGGAAAGTTGTGTGGGGCCTGGATTTGGAACGGGAGCTGTGGTTTCGGGCATTATTGCATGACAGCTAGAGACTGAGTGTGAACGAATGGGGCCTTTGTGATCTTTTCCTAGCGCTACCTCGCACACATGAGGGGGGAGGGGGATGGTATTCCATGTGTGGCGAGGTGGCGATGGGAATGAATAAAGGCAGACAGTGTGAATTGTGTGCATGGGTATATATGTATGTGTCTGTGTGTGTATATATATGTGTACATTGAGATGTATAGGTATATATATTTGCGTGTGTGGACGTGTATGTATACACATGTGTATGGGGGTGGGTTGGGCCATTTCTTTCCTCTGTTTCCTTGCGCTACCTCGCAAATGCGGGAGACAGCGACAAAGCAAAATAAAAAGAATAAAAAAAATAATATAATTATTTAATTTATTTATTATTCTTTATTGCTGTTTCCCTCATTAGCAAGGTAGTGACAGAAAACAGATGAAGAATGGCCCTTCCACTCATATTCTGTGTACATTAATGCACATATACATACTTATGCATATCAACCTATACATTCATATCTATACACATACACAGCCTTATATATATATACAAACACCTCACCCACTTCCCTTGCACTCAAGTTCTGCTGTTCCACACTCAGTCTTTTGTGGTACTTCTTCAAAGAAGTCTCGTTTCTAAGCTCACTTACTCTCACGACTCTCTTCTCCCCGACATTGTCCCTTCTTTTATGAATACCTCTAGAAATCTTCACCCCTACCTCCACAAGATAGTGATTAGACATCCCACCAGCTGCCCCTCTCATCATATTTACATCCATAACCTCTCTTTCATATGCCTATCAACCAATTCGTAATCCAATAATGCCTGTTGGCCATCTCTCCTACTCACTCGTATACTTGTGTACATCTCTTTCCCCAAATCAGATATTCTCAATCACCAGTTTTTTCTCGGCACATAATTTCATGAGCTCTTCACCATTTTCCTTCGTAACACTGAATATCCTATGTGCATTGATTATACCCTCACCTGCCACATTACGTACCTTTACATTTAAATCACCCATCTCTAATACCTGGTCTTGTGCACCAAAGCTGCTGATACACTCACTCAGCTGCTCCCAAAACACATGCCTCATGATCATTCTTCTCATGGCTGGATGCTTAAGCACTAATAATCACCCATCTCTCTCCATCCAGTTTCAGTTTTACCCACATCAATCAAGAATTTTTTTCTTGCACTCTGTCAGTCGCATCCACAACTTTGCTCCCAAGATGTTTCCAAATCATTCTTTCCCTTTACCCTTGAGCTTTGATTCAGTCAAGGTAGAAAATCCAGGTTTCTTTCCTCAAACATACTACCTTCTTTCCTCTCTTTTCATCTTGGTCACATCCACACACATTCAGGCACCCCAATCTGAGCCATCGAGAAGGATGAGCACTCCCTGCTTGACTCCTTCTGTTTTTTCGTTTAGAAGTTGAAGTACAAGAAGGGGAGAGTTTCCAGCCCCCACTCCTGCCCCCTTTAGTTGCATTCTGTCACATGGCAATACAGAAGTGGAATGATTTCTCCCCTACCCCAGGGGAGCTCTTTAATTTAAGAATAATACTGCACATCAGCTGGTTGGCCCTCATGAATAGTAGTGGTGTATACATATCATTGTTTAAGAACCACTTGTATAGATAACTGGTTGAAGTATCCATTTTTGCAAAAATCAGTGTCGATACTTTCTTCTTATAGATTTTGATGCATTTCACAAACTAACCTATGCATTTTTCCAACCCTTTCTTGGTAACGTATAACACCTAGTTTTGACCTTCATTTGATTGACAGTATAGATGTCATTGAACTGGAGGTATGATATCATGGCAGTGCACTGAAGAGATAGCACTGAAAAGATTTTTTTTTGTTGAAGTGAAAGTTAGAATTTTAACTATTTTTGGCATTTATCCGGCAGTTAAATTTCATCAGCCATTTTCAGTTTGTCTGGGTGACTCTAAGCATCATTCTTATTACTTAAGCCATTGCACCTGCAAAGAAAGTAACCTTAGGGTTTTCAGTATATTTTTTTTTACCTTAGAACTACTTTAACTTACACATTCTTGTACCATACCTTTGATGTTCCTGTAACTATGAATGCAGTACTTTTAATGCATTTTTGTAGTTCATTTCACTGATCAGCAATACTTGTTTTCATTGATCAGACTCTTGAAGAAAGAGAATGGTTTGCAACAACCCTTGAAGCTGCCAATGAGGAAGTCCTTACTACCAAAGAACGCATCAGGCTAGCTGAAGACATGTTACGATCTCAAGTTTTTGACAACTTTTTGGCCATAAAGTTTCAGAGTGTCAAGAGATATGGAGGGGAAGGAGCGGAGTCTGTGGCAGGCTTCTTTACAGAGGCATTTAAGAGGCTTGCTCAGGGTAAGTTGATAATGCTGTTTATTTTTCATTATAAGTAATTACAGATTCTTTAATGGCTGTGATCTTAACAAAAATAGTCCTTTAAATCCAGTATGCTTTAAACATTTAGGCTGCACACAAAAGAATTAATGAAAATGAACTCCTGTAGATGGATGTTTACCAGAGTCAGGCAACTCCTCTTGATGGATATATATGCGTTGAGTTTATGCCTCTATTTCAAGGTTGCTTGCTAAGCCTGGCTGGTTGCTGGAGTGCAGTTTGCAATGATTTGCCCCCACAATCATTCATCCTCCAGCCAAGGCCAATAACAGCTGATTTTCATGAGTTTTCTAGGAAGGAAAGTAAGCAGCCATGAGCTAGATTTAGAGGACCTGGCACATGATCTTAGATTACTTGACAATGATGGTCTGTTTTTGGATCTTGAGGAGTGATATTATGGACACTACCACTTCCAGCATTGACAGTTGACCAAGATAAGACAGGAGAAGGTGTTTCAAGCAAAAATGGAAGTAGTTTTGCCAGTGCCTTACTGACCTTGATAACACTTCATCTAACTGATGTAACCAGTAATTTTACTGACTTCTAATTTTCCTGCAATGAAGAACTCATAAGTTAGTCACAGTTTTATAAAATAAAACTAAATAATAAGTATTAATTTTTTTGTAATATTTAAAATAAACAGTAAAACATACAGTGGGAACTCACTTGACACACTGGCCTTAGACCTTACTCCTGGACTTTTTTGAATGCTGTGCTGAAACATCTATAAAACTGCTTATCATCAGAGTGAGAATTTTGGACAAGGTATGCTTCTTAAGTGATTTTTTTTTTCAAGAACATTTTTGAAATTGTAAAGTTCTTAAACAGCTTGAAAAACTGACATTCACAGTCTTGAAAAGGAAACCTTCATTAGTAGGTAGAGGTTTAATTAAGAATGGAAGTAAAGCCACATATCTTTTTTATTCTTGTTCGCCATATCTCTTAGTAGTAAGGTATTGTCAGGGATAGATGAACAATGGCCTCCTTTGCTCACATCCTCTTTTTGTTGTATGTTGCACTAAAAACAGAACCCCTTACCCACAGCCAAGCTTTACAGATTATTCCTTGGTTTCCCTTGATTGTTTCAAGCACCATGGTTCAACTCAACTAAAGCATGTTGCCTTCCATATACCACAACAATCCAGTATGTTTTGTTTAATACACACCTCTCACCTTCCTGCATGTTTCAGCCCAGATTATTCAAAGCTTCTTCCACTCCAACCTTTTAGTCTCCTTGGTCTCTCCTTAGTCAGCTTCTCTTCACTCCATGTTTCCACACTATTTAAGCACACCTATCAGCTTTCTCAGTCATGCAGTCTCAAAAAAGAAATCCAGTGAATATGTAAGGTTGAGTTGGTAAGATGGAGATTGGGTCTTCCTTCGTTCCATGGTATTCAATGAAGATCAGGAGGCCTTTGTGGTTTTATTAGGAAAAGGTAAGAACATACATCTGTAGTACTTTGGGTTATGGTCTTATGATAAATTACACACACTAGCGAACAGTGTGACGAGGCTGGCCAGTGTGTCCCCTCAGGTAACACTGGCAGGTGTTTTATTAGAGTCCATCAACACCCATTCAACAACTTGTTCAAAAACAGATCAGCTCTTACGTGTTCAAACATCCTGATTAACAGTGGCTAATGAGAACATTCTATGTGATGCATCTAAGTATATATAACCCACAGTAAAATGATGGTGACCAGTAGCTAATGAAAAATTGATGGTATGAGTGCATGAGTATCACATTTTGCTTAGCCACAACCTGGCTCAAGCTCCTGCGAGCCATGATAAGTTATGGCTTAACATGAAATAGTATTGAATATGAGTGCAAAAACAAGCAAATAATAGTCAATTACTAGAATTATCCTTTACATCATCTAAGTATGCTTGAGAAGAGGGATAACACACTATACAATTATTATTATTATTATATGCGGGAGACAGTGATAAAGCAAAATAAATAAAAATGAATATTATTATACTTAGTTGCTGTCTCCCGCATAGCGCGGTAGTGCAGGGAAACAGACGAAAGAATGGCCCAACCCACCCACATACATATGTATATACATAAACGCCCACACACGTACATGTACATACCTATACATTTCAATGTATATACACATGTAAATATTCATACTCGCTACCTTCATCCCTTCCTGTCACCACCCCGCCACACATGAAATAGCATCCATCCCCCTCCCCAGCGAGGTAGCGCTAGGAAAAGTCAAAAAAGGCCACATTCTTTCACACTCAGTCTCTAGCTGTCATGTGTAAGGCACTGAAACCATAGCTCCCTTTCCACTTCCAGGTGCCACAAAACTTTCCTTGGTTTACCCCAGATGCTTCACATGCCCTGGTTCAATCCATTTACAGCACGTCAGCCCAGGTATACCACCATGTTCCAGTTCCTTTGCACCCCTTTCAAACTCCTGTTTGTTCAGGCCTCGATCGCTCAAAATTTTTTTCACTCCATCCTTCCTCCTCCAATTTGGTCTCCCGCTTCTCACTCTTCCCTCTACCTCTAACACATATATCCTCTTTGTCAATCTTTCCTCACTCATTCTCTCCATGTGAACAAATCATTTCAACACACCCTTCCCTGCTCTCTCAACTACACTCTTTTTATTACCACACATCTCTCACCCTTTCATTCTTACTCAATCAAACCACCTCGTACCACATATTGTCCTACAGACATTTCATTTCCAACATATCCACCCTCCTCCACACAGCCCTATCTGTAACCCATGCCTCACAACCATATAACATTGTTGGAACCACCACCACCCACAACCACCACCACCACACCACCCACAACCACCACCACCACCCACCACCACCAACCCACCACCACCACCACCCACCACACCACCACCCACCCCCACCACCACACCCCACCCCCCCACCCACCCCCCCACACCACACCCACACCAACCCCCCCCCCACCCAACCCCACCACCACACACCCACCCACCACCCACCCACCCACCCACCACCACCCACCCCACCCCCCCCACCCCCACCACCCACCCCCACCCCCCCACACCCCCCCCCCCCCACACCACCACCCCCCCCCACCACAACACCCCCACCACCACCCACCCCCCCACCCCCCAACCCCCACCACACCCCTACCCACCACCACCCACACCACCCCCCCCCCACACCCCCCCCACCACCCACCACACCCCACACCACCCACACCCCCACCACACCCACCACCACCCACCACACCCACCACCCCACCCCCCCCCACCACACCACCCCCACCACACCCACACCACACCCCCCAACCACCCCACAACCCACCACCCCCACCACACACCCCACCACACCACCCCCACCCCAACCACACACCACCCCCCCAACACCACACCCCACCACCACCCCCACCCCCCACCCCACCCCCCACCACACCCACCCCCACACCACACCCACCCCACCACCCACCACCCCACCACACCACCCAACCACCCCCCTCCCCCCCCCCCCCCCCCCCCCCCCCCCCCCCCCCCCCCCCACACCCCCACCCCAACACCCACCCACACCCCCACACCCACCCCCCCACCACCCCCCCACCCACCCACAACACCACCCCCACACCCCCACACCACCCCACCACCCCCCACACACCCCACCCCACCACCCCCAACACCCCCAACCACCCAACACACCCCCCCCCACACACCCCCACCCAACCCCAACCCCCCACAACCCCCCTCACCCACCCCACCCACCCCCCACCACCACCACCACACCCCCCAAACCCCACCACACCACCACAACACCCCCACCACCCACCACCCACACACCACCCACCCCCACCACACCCCCCCACCCCCCAAACCACACCCACCCCAACCACACCCACCCACCCACACCCCACCCCCCCCACACCCCCACCCACCCACCCCCCAACACACCCACCACACCCACACCCACCAACCACACCCCCCACCCACCACCACACCCCCACCCCCCCCACCCCCCACACCACCCCCCCACCCACAACCCCACAACCCCCCCACAACCACCCACACCACCCAACCCCACCACCCAACCCACCACCCAACCCCCCCCCACCACCCACCCCCCCCCACCCCAACCCCACACCACCACCCCCCCACCCACCCCACCACCCACCCACCACCACCCCCCACCACCACCACCCACACCACCACACACCCCACCACCCCCAACCACCACACCACCACCACCACACCCCCCAAACACCCCACAACCCACCACCCCCCAACCACCACCCCACCCCACACCACCCCCCCCACACCCCCCACACCCCACCACCACCACCCCCACACCACCCACCACACCCACCCACCCCAACCCCACCCACCCCACACCCACCCCACCACACCACCACACCCCCCACACCCACCACCCCCCCACCACCCCCCCACCACCACCCCCCCCCCCCCCCCCCCCCCCCCCCCCCCCCCCCCCCCCCCACCCCCACCCCCCCCCCCCCCACACCCACACCCCCCCCCCCCCCCCCCCCCCCCCCCCCCCCCCCCCCCCCCCCCCCCCCCCCCCCCCCCCCCCCCCCCCCCCCCCCCCCCCCCCCCCCCCCCCCCCCCCCCCCCCCCCCCCCCCCCCCCCCCCCCCCCCCCCCCCCCCCCCCCCCCCCCCCCCCCCCCCCCCCACCACCCCCCCCCCCCCCACCCCCCCAACCACCCCCCCCACACACACCCACCCCCCCACACCCCCCCCCCACCACACCCCCCCCCCACCCCCCCCCACCCCCCCCCCACCACCCCCCCCCCCCCCCACCCACCACCCCCACACCAACCCCCCCAAACCCACACACCAACCCACCACACCCACCCAACCCCACCCACCACCCACCCCCCACCCCACCACACCACCCCCCCAACACACCCCACCACATCACCCACCACCACCCAACCACACCCCCCACCCCAACCACACCACCCCACAACCCCCAACACACACACCACACCCCACACACACCCACCAACACCCCAACCACCCACACCCCACCACCCCACCACCCAAACCCCCCCCCCCACAACCACACCACCACTACCACCCCACCCCACACCAACACCCCCCCCACACCACAACCACCCCCACACCCCCCACCCACCAACCACCCACACACACCCCACCCCCCAACCCACACCCCCACACCCCCCCACCACCACACCCCCACCCCACACCCCCACCACACCCACCACCCACCCACACCACCCCAACCCCACCCACCACCCACCACCACCACACCCACCCCCACACACCACCACCACCCACACCAACACCACCCACACCCACCACCACCACCACCTAACCCAACCAACACCCCCCCCCAACACAAAAAAAACCCCCCCCCCCAAAACCACCCACAACAACCACCCCCACCACCCACCACCACACAACACCCCCAACCAACCCAACCACCCCACCACACAACCCACCCAACACCCCCCACCCCCACAAACACACACCCACACAACACCCACACCCCCCAACACCCCCCCCCACCCAACCACCCCCACACCACCCCACCACCCACCACACCCACACACCCACCCCCCCACACACCACAACACCCCACACACCTCCCACAAACCACACCCCCCCAACACCCCCAACACCACACCACCCCACCACCACACCAACCCTCACCCCCCACCCAACCACACCCCAACACCAACCACACCACAACCCCCACACCCACCACACACACCCCCACCCACAACCACCCCCACCACACACCCACCACCCCCCCACCAAACCCCCCACCCACCCCCAAGCACAACCCACCCCCACCAACCACAACCAACACCACCCACACCCACACCCACCCACCCCACAACACCCCACCACCACACCACAACACCACAACACCACCCACACCACACACACCCACACACCCCACCCCACCCCAACCCACCCACCCACCCCCACCACGCACCACACCCCACCCCCAACCAACACACCACCACCACCACAACCACACACCCACACACCCCACCACAACACCCCCCACCAACCCACACACAACACCCACCACCACCCACCACCCCACACACCACCCACCCACACCACACCACCACCCCCACACGACCCCACCCCCACACAACCACCCCACCCACACACCACAACACCACCACCAAACCCACCCACCCACCCACCACACCCACAACCCCACCACCCCACACACCCAACCCCACACCCCACCCACACCCAACCACCAAACCACCACCACACACCCCACACCACCCACTACCACCCACCACTACCACTACCACCCACCACCACCACCCACCACCACCACCACCACCACCACCCAACACCACCACCAACCAACACCACCACCATTATTCGCCACTACCACCCACCACCACCCACCATCACCACCACCACCCACCATCACTTCCACCTCTACCCACCATCACCACCATCATCACCCACCACCACCACCACCATCACCACCCACCACAACCAACCAACACCACCACCATTATTCGCCACTACTGTAAGGTTGCGTCGACAGTAATGAATACAGGTCTTCTTCGTGGATGGTATTCAATGAAGATCAGGCGGCTTTTGTAGATTTATTACAAAAGAATATGTACGTACATCTGTAGTACTCTGGGCTATAGTCTTATGACACACTACAACACACCCTAGTGAACAGTGTGACAATGCTGGCCAGTGTGTCCCCTCGGGTCACACTGACAGGAGTTATATGGGAGTCCGTCAACACCCATTCAACAACATGTTCAAATAACAGATCAGCTCTCACGTGTTCAAACATCCTGATTAACAGTAGCCTGTGGGCCCGTGGGAACATGCATCTAACTCTATGTAACTCACAGTAAAATGATAATAACAAATAGTTAATGAAAAATTAATGGTAGTGTGTGTGAGTCTTACATTTTGCTCGGCCACAACCTGGCTCAAGCTCCTGCGAGCCATGAAAAGTTATGGTTATTTATGAAATAATACTGAGTACAGAAATAAGCAAATTATAGTTATTAACAAGAGTTACTCCTATATCAACTAGTATTCTTGATAAGATAGATAACACACTCTACAATTGTTAGAGGATTAAAATATATATATATATATATATATATATATATATATATATATATATATATATATATATATATATATATATATATATATATATATATATATATAATGTTGAGTATTCCTGGTAAATTATATGGGAGGGTATTGATTGAGAGGGTGAAGGCATGTACAGAGCATCAGATTGGGGAAGAGCAGTGTGGTTTCAGAAGTGGTAGAGGATGTGTGGATCAGGTGTTTGCTTTGAAGAATGTATGTGAGAAATACTTAGAAAAGCAAATGGATTTGTATGTAGCATTTATGGATCTGGAGAAGGCATATGATAGAGTTGATAGAGATGCTCTGGGGAAGGTATTAAGAATATTTTGTGTGGGAGGCAAGTTGTTAGAAGCAGTGAAAAGTTTTTATCGAGGATGTAAGGCATGTGTACGTGTAGGAAGAGAGGAAAGTGATTGGTTCTCAGTGAATGTAGGTTTGCGGCAAGGGTGTGTGATGTCTCCATGGTTGTTTAATTTGTTTATGGATGGGGTTGTTAGGGAGGTGAATGCAAGACTTTTGGAAAGAGGGCCAAGTATGAAGTCTGTTGTGGATGAGAGAGCTTGGGAAGTGAGTCAGTTGTTGTTCGCTGGTGGCTGATTCATGTGAGAAACTGCAGAAGCTGGTGACTGAGTTTGGTAAAGTGTGTGAAAGAAGAAAGTTAAGAGTAAATGTGAATAAGAGCAAGGTTATTAGGTACAGTAGGGTTGAGGGTCAAGTCAATTGGGAGGTAAGTTTGAATGGAGAAAAACTGGAGGAAGTAAAGTGTTTTAGACATCTGGGAGTGGATCTGGCAGCGGATGGAACCATGGAAGCGGAAGTGAATCATAGGGTGGAGGAGGGGGCGAAAATCCTGGGAGCGTTGAAGAATGTGTGGAAGTCGAGAATATTATCTCGGAAGGCAAAAATGGGTATGTTTGAAGGAATAGTGGTTCCAACAATGTTGTATGGTTGCGAGGCGTGGGCTATGGATAGAGTTGTGCAGAGGAGGGAAATGAGATGTTTGCTGGAAATGAGATGTTTGAGGACAATGTGTGGTGTGAGGTGGTTTGATCTAGTAAGTAATGTAAGGGTAAGAGAGATGTGTGGAAATAAAAAGAGCGTGGTTGAGAGAGCAGAAGAGGGTGTTTTGAAATGGTTTGGGCACATGGAGAGAATGAGTGAGGAAAGATTGACCAAGAGGATATATGTGTCGGAGGTGGAGGGAACGAGGAGAAGTGGGAGACCAAATTGGAGGTGGAAAGATGGAGTGAAAAAGATTTTGTGTGATCGGGGCCTGAACATGCAGGAGGGTGAAAGGCTGGCAAGGAACAGAGTGAATTGGATCGATGTGGTATACCAGGGTTGACGTGCTGTCAGTGGATTGAATCTGGGCATGTGAAGTGTCTGGGGTAAACCATGGAAAGTTGTGTGGGGCCTGGATGTGGAAAGGGAGCTGTGGTTTCGGGCATTATTGCGTGACAGCTGGAGACTGAGTGTGAACGAATGGGGCCTTTTTTGTCTTTTCCTAGTGCTACCTCGCACACATGAGGGGGGAGGGGGATGGTATTCCATGTGTGGCGAGGTGGCGATGGGAATGAATAGGGGCAGACAGTGTGAATTGTGTGCATGGGTATATATGTATGTGTCTGTGTGTGTATATATATGTGTACATTGAGATGTATAGGTATGTATATTTGCGTGTGTGTGTGTACATTGTGTATGGGGGTGGGTTGGGCCATTTCTTTCGTCTGTTTCCTTGCGCTACCTCGCAAACGCGGGAGACAGCGACAAAGCAAAATAAATAAATAATAAAATATAATAGAATATAATAAAGTATAATAAAAAAAATAATAATGTATATATATATATATATATATATATATATATATAAGGAGGGCAAGGAATAGAGTGAATTGGAGCGATGTGGTATACCGGGGTTGACGTGCTGTCAGTGGATTGAATCAGGGCATGTGAAGCGTCTGGGGTAAACCATGGAAAGCTGTGTAGGTATGTATATTTGCGTGTGTGGACGTATGTATATACATGTGTATGGGGGTGGGTTGGGCCATTTCTTTCGTCTGTTTCCTTGCGCTACCTCGCAAACGCGGGAGACAGCGACAAAGAAAAAAAAAAGAAAAAAAAATATATATATATATATATATATATATATATATATATATATATATATATATATATATATATATATATATATATATATATATTCTTTCTTTCTTTCGTACTATTCGCCATTTCCCGCATTAGCGAGGTAGCGCTATGAACAGAGGACTGGGCCTTAGAGGGAATATCCTCACCTGGCCCCCTTCTCTGTTCCTTCTTTTGGAACATATTATATGCATATTATTCTGGAGTTAGATTCCTCCTTAAATAAGGAAGTGCTGCTGTGACTACCTTCTGAACATCCAATGTGACTGTAGGGAATTCTATATTAGACACCCTATGTCGTAGACGACAATCTAAGATGAATACTATGAATAACAATATGAGTGCAATAGACAATGAAATAATTGAAAATCCAGAAATATGAGAAGTGTACTTAAAAGGTACAAAAGCCAAAACATCTATTGCAGATCTAAATCTTCTTGAACCATAGATGGAAGGTGTTGGATATTTACTTCATTAATGATGGATAAGTTGATGTTTTGGGGGATTCGTTCTATACTCGGGATAGCTCTATCAATCTGGCCCAAAAAATGATCATGAGTGCCGAACAATTTGAAACTTGAACTGATAACAGTACATTGTTGTCCTAACTGAATGTGTCCCAGAAACAAATAAGATTTGGGATGATTGGGTGGGCAATGAATGAGAACATTTTGTGGTTCTGGAAAAAACAGGACATGATATTTGTCCATGCTTTCAATCCAAGGTTCAGTAACAGTAATTTCCTTAAAGGAACAGGAATGAAGAACATTTTGTTGATTCCTTAAAAGTAGTTGGTACTTACACAAGTTTGTTTGTAAATCATGAAAAACCAAGGTATTGGGGGGGTAAATCAAGTTGTCAAGCAATGGTTTATGGCACAATGCTAAATCATGCAAGGAGGGATGTGCAATCAACGAGGAATTAATATTATATAAGAGAAAGTTCATGTTATCAGCAAGGATGATAGTCTTTTGCAACTCTTTTGTATAATTAAAAGGGAATGGTATTACATTCACAAGGCTGTAAATATTGGAGTCAGTGAATGGTATGTGAATAATGACCGCTTCGAGGATCACGTCAACCGTTAGTAAGGAGTAATAACTGGCCACGTGATGCAGAGGGAGAGCTGGGGTGCACCAGACTTGTGTCATCGCTTGGTCAGTAATATGTGTGAGTTCCGAGAAGAAAAAAATGATGGTGTGACAATTTGGTTTACCAGATTATGAACATCTTCCAATAAGTCAGTGAAATAATGTGCATAATAAGTGATTTGGGTATATAAACTATCAACATATGTGGAAATAGTCACCATAGCATATATAGTATTAGCAGACTTTGACAGTAGTGCTACTTGTTGTGTCAGGTTATTAACAGTTAACATCATGTCATTCAAATATCTAGAATGTTGTTTTAAGACCTTAGCTTCAGCTTTAATAAACCTGTTGTTAAGAAGTTGTTGAAATTGTAAAGATGCAATCTGATTCCTAACTGAATTAAGTTCTTCCTGAGTAGCAGTACCAAACAAGTATGATTGGAGGGACCCTACAAAATTAAGCAGACCTCTCTTGCTTCTCCTCTGCTTTTCTGTGTTCATCCTGGTATTAATATTTACTGGAGATTCAATGTCTTGTATTATGTCATACAGAATCACACAGGTACTATTCAATTTCCAGGTCCACTGGTTTAACAAAGTTGGAGGAGGAGCAACACTAGAGTTTCTGATGGACGCACTGTTGTAAAACTTGAGTAAGGTAGACCGTAAGCGAGGTACGGCTTCCATTAGTTTCACTAGATTATCGTAAGTGTAGGGTAGACCCTCCAGGCCCAACTTAACCGAGACTGTGTCCCTCACGAGGCGGACCCCGCGGGGAGTCGTGAGAAGGGCACCTGGTACTGCCATGGTGTCATATACAGGAAGACACCATAAGGACATGAGAAGGAAGAACCTGGAAAATGATAAACTTAGCAACTTCTTAAAGGCGAGGTCTTAATGAATACTGATGTGTCTGTGGTGGTGATGTTGGGGTATTCGGTTCTGGTGTGGGGACATTCTGAACAGTGGTAGAAGTTGTTTGGGTGACACTGTTTGGGGTTTGAGGAGTACTTTCTGTTGTGGTACCAGAATGATCATGTTCAGAATACTGTAAAACTTTCAAGTGGTCCTCATGTTCTTCATGAATGTCACCTGTATTTAGATGTCGAACCCTGAACTTATGTCCCTTTAAATGAGCTAAGACTCTATAGGGGCCGGAAAATTTTGGGTCAAGTTTAGGAACCTCACTTCTAGAGTTAAATTCCTGCACCATTACCAAGAGTCCGGGAGCCACCTTTGATGGTTTCGCGGATTTATTAGCCTGGTTTGTGAAGGTTGCGGTGGCTTCACCTAGATTTTCCTTGATTCTTTGATGAATCAATTGAGTCGTGCGATATTTTTCCGCTACAACTGATTTCTAGACTGCTGGACATGGAGGGGGCGCTATTATGTCATACGGCAACACTCTATCAAAACCGTGTAAGGCATGGAAGGGAGTGTCTCCATCTGACTTATGATAAGCTGAGTTTAATGAACATTGGACATCAGACAGGTATTCATCCCATTCATCATGATCAAAATTAATGTTGGTGCGAAGACACTGGAGGATCTTACGGTTCAACCTTTCTGCCAGGCCATTCGAGGCTGGATGATGTGCCATTATGTTACATTTATTTATGTTATACAATTTACAGAGTTCTTCTAATAATGAGTTATTAAATTCCCCACCATTATCTGTAATTAAAATCTTAGGAGCATTATGTCTGTCTAAGATATATTTTTTGAACGCCTTAGCGACCGTGGCTGCGTCTTTATTTTGAACTGGGACTAATTCACAATATCTTGTGAAGGCATCAGTAATTACTAAAATGTATCTGTAGCCTGCCATGGACCTAGGGAAACCTCCTAATATGTCCATATGAACTCTTTCCCATGGGTATGTAGGTAAAGGATATTTCAACACAGTCTGCGGGGTAGTGGGACTTCCCTTGTATGTGTTACATGTTTGGCACCTCAAAATATAATCCTTAATGTTTTTCTGCATTCTTGGCCAGAAATACCTCAAACGAGTTTGCTTATAACATTTATCTGCGCCTGGGTGTGCGGCCTGCGGTGAATCATGTGCTAACTTCAAGAAATCCTGTACTAATGTTGTTGGAATTATTGTTTGCTTAACAACACGGGCGGGTACTCCTAATTTCGCATACCTGCACAAGACTCCCTGCGCTAAATACAATTCTCTGACTGGAACAACTGTTTTAGATCCAATGAAGATCTTATACCCTCTAGGTATTCTATGACAGGACCCCAGACTGGGTCATCTCATTGATGTCGTGTCAACCTTTCTACATCAAAATCTATGGTGCTATTACCTACAGTGACTGTACCCACTCTGCGGGAGAGTGCGTCTGCAACTACATTGGATGAACCCGAAACAAAGCGAAAATCTGGGTCAAATGCTTGTATAGTTAAAAACCACCTCTGAAACTTTCCTGTAGGATCTTGTCTTTGAAAAATACCTAACAGTGCTCTGTGATCTGTATAAACTGTAATAGGGTAACTGTATATGTATTCCTTAAAATGTTTGAGTGCCCAAACAACTGCAAGGCCTTCCAATTCTGTTATTGAGTATTTCGATTCTGTTGTCGAACATGTACGGCTCGCATAAGCTATGGGAAAAAGTCTACCCCTATTTGACTCCTGCATAAGTACAGCTCCAAGACCCTGTTTACAAGCATCTGTGTGCAAAATGAAGGGTTTCTCAAAGTTAGGAAATCGAAGGATAGGTGTTTCTATCAAGTGTCGCTTGAGTAAGTTAAACGCATTGTCTTGCGCTATTGACTGCTGGAATGTAACTCCCTGTTTCAGAAGTGAAGTGAGTGGGTTTGCGATCTTCGCGAAATTAGCGATAAATCTTCGATAATATCCTGCTAAACCAAGGAAGGATTTGACCTTGTCTGTTGTGGAAGGGACTGGCCATTCCATTGTTTTTACTTTATCTGCATTAGGTTGAATACTGTTTTCGTCAATGGTGTGACCTAAGTAATTAATTCTTGTCTGTAGAAAGGAACATTTGGATAACTTGACTTTTAGGTTTGCATCCTTAAGTCACAGAAATACTCTCTCAAGACTTTTGAAATGAGAAGCAATATCTGGAGACATGACAATTATATCATCAAGATAGACCAATACTTCTTTGCCCAACATGTGATGAAAAATGTTAGTCATTAACCTTGAGAAGGTGATTGGTGAGGAATGAAGACCGAAGGGCATGCATATGAACTGCCAAAGACCATCTGGCGTACTGAACACAGTCAGGGGGCGGCTTTCCTCTGACAAGGGAATCTGCCAAAATCCGCTTAGTAAATCCAAAGTTGAAAATACCTTATTGTTACTGAGGCTGTGAAGAAGCTCTGATACCACTGGTAATGGGAAACGATCTTTCAAAGTGACCTTGTTGAGTTTTCTAAAATCTATGACTGGTCTAAAAGTTCCGTCCTTTTTCGGAACGATCAGAAGTGGTGAATTCCATGGTGACTGTGATTCCTCTATGACCTTATCTTTCAACATGTCCTGAACAAGTTTGCTTGCTATGTCTCTGTGTGCGTGTGGCAAGCGTTAGGCTGGGATGTAAATGGGACGCATGTTTTTCTCTAAGTTAATAGCGTGAATATCCAGTTGAGTTCTACCGAGTGGTTCTCCCGATAAGGCAATAGTAGACCTATACTGGTTAAGTAGGTCTGTTAACTGGTCAACATGCTTGGTTAATCCTACCTTGGGTATCCTGTCAGGGGTGATGGTGGGGAGCTGACTCGAGCCGTGCATGAGTGGGATGTAAATGGGACGCATGTTTTTCTCTAAGTTAATAGCGTGAATATCCAGTTGAGTTCTACCGAGTGGTTCTCCCGATAAGGCAATAGTAGACCTATACTGGTTAAGTAGGTCTGTTAACTGGTCAACATGCTTGGTTAATCCTACCTTGGGTATCCTGTCAGGGGTGATGGTGGGGAGCTGACTCGAGCCGTGCACTGCTGAGTCACGAGTAGGAGGAGTAGGTGGTGGTGGGTAAATGGAATGTGAGACTAGACGGATGTTAAACTCATGTAACTCCTCGTCTTGAATTCCGGACTTCAAAATGGAGAATTCCACAAGCTTGGTCCCTCTACAGAGACGGACAGGAGTGGGTCCCGTATTGGCAATGTATACGGTAACCTCTCCATCTGCGGTCTCATGAATAGAGGCATCCATCGATAGTCCTTTGACAGTTAGTGATGAAGGTTCAGCAACTACTCTTAGTACGAGATCACCCTGACTATGTCTCAGTCCATGATCAGTCATCCATTTTCGAGAAAGTGAGAGAGGAACCTTCGTTAATGTGTTACTATGCAGAGTCATATTTGTTGGAAGTTTACCAGGGCAATGAGTAGAAAGATAAAAGGGGTGGGTATTAACCTCCGTGAAGCAGGACGTGGGAGCAGATGTATTAATGACCCTGACTGAGTGAGAACTCTTCTCTGACAACGGCAGGAATGTATTATCAATACAAACAACATTTTCATGATAAATAGGACAGATCTTATGTGCCATAGAATGGCGTCCTAGTAACAAGTTAGCAGGAAAAGTTACACCTCGAACAATGTAAGGGGTTATGGTAATGACCGAGTCGCCAATGCGAATGTTCATTTTAATAGTGCCCCTTACGTCGAGATTTTCATTTGAGATACTTTGAAGGGGTGGGTAAAAGTCCGAGTATTTAACAAGTTAAGTGCGCATTAATGGTTGAATAAAATCATAATGAATGACGTCTGCTTCCGCGCCACTGTCTAGAAAGATTGTGATTGGCTTATCCTGGAAAGAACCCACTAAATCGAAACTTGTAATGTGAGAAAATGGCGAAGAACGAAAATGTCTTAAGAGTTCCTTATGTGACCGAGTCTTGTCATGAGCGAGAGATTGTCATTGTTGATGATGACATGATGAACCTGTGTTAGATGACGTCTGTCTAGCTAATGCTCGGCATTCCGCTGAAGTGTGTCTAGCGTTCTTCTGATATGAACACCTGTCTGGTGTTGTGGGGCGCGAGCGGGTGAAGGTCAGCTTGGTGTCTGACTGCAGGAAATTATGACACGGTCTGCAGCATTGTGACGACCGAGGTTGTGATGCCATGGGTCGTTGACTGCGTTTGTTCTGGTCGAGGCGTGAGAAAGAGTCCGATGTGTAAGTACACACATTCGCTTTATGTCCTGGTTGGTGACACCGGAAACACGTAACCTTATGTGAGTGCTTGTCATCACTGCATCGCTTTAATTGACCGTGAGAGGAATGATTGTGTTGATCATTAGAATGTTTCCTCATACATTGGGAAGCTGACACCCTCCCCAGTGTCTTGGTGTTGTGATATCCACCTTTCTTTTTAGTGTAACTCAATACTTTCGTTACTGACCATGATGGGTCGATGTCTTCATCAAGTAACCGCTGAGCTACATTTGAAGGCAGGTCCTTGAGAATGAAGAGTATGTGTAATAAACGCACGAGTATTTGCACATGAGTTTCAGGCTTCATCATGGTCGACATCCAGGGTGAGGATTCATAAGCCTGCCTAAATAACCTCATTCTTCCATGTATGGTGGTACTCCAGTGATCAGGGATTGACGTATCATCTGTGTATGTTGTGTTAAGAGCACGTAAAAGGACGTTTAGTAGATTATCTGAGAATGATTCCTCACAACCTATTTTAAAAGTTTTAAATTCCTCCCAAGATGTACAGTTTCGAACATCCTCTGAGTCATAAACAACCCTAGCGTAATTGTTAGGCTTGTTGAAATCAATGAGATTTTTAGCAGCCGATATAAGCGCTTTGTCTCCTGACTCACCATCATGTTCAACAATGTCCTCTACGTTCCTGATCCACCGATCAAATTTTGATAGTTTACCATCAAATAACTCGTGTGGTTCCCTAGCTTGTTTTAGTGTGAAAACTGTTTTTTGTGAAGTATCTGATTGTCCTGAGTTTTCGTGAGGTGGAGGGGGAGGTGGGTGTGGGTGTGGTAACGTATGGGAAGGTTTCTGTGGGTCATCTGTGTCACCAGAATCTGTCAAAACGACTTTGTGCGACGTCGCCATTTTAGAAGGTAGGTTCCGTTTATAGTAAGGGATCCTAGGTAATTTCCTAAGTACATATGAACCTTTACGATTACCGCATGGAATATCTTCGGACATGTAATACAATCAGACTTAAAGTGTTTGTAATAATCCTCTCGAAAAAATCAAAATACAATGAACACTATTGTCCTAATCCAAAATACCTAACCTGAATATTTGAAAATATTGTACTGAAATAAAGGCAATAAAAAGTGTGGGATAACAATATAAAATATCAATACAAGATTCTGTCTGCGAAAGTAATCATCACTAAAAGCAACAGTAACAAAGCATGAAAACATAAGAATATATGCAAGAATAACTAAAACCCTTAGATTAATTTGCTAAACTACAAGGACGAATAGTCATATTACCCAAAAGTATATATATATATATTTTTTTTTTATTATACTTTGTCGTTGTCTCCCGCGTTTGCGAGGTAGCGCAAGGAAACAGACGAAAGAAATGGCCCAACCCACCCCCATACACATGTATATACATACGTCCACACACGCAAATATACATACCTACACAGCTTTCCATGGTTTACCCCAGACGCTTCACATGCCTTGATTCAATCCACTGACAGCACGTCAACCCCGGTATACCACATCGCTCCAATTCACTCTATTCCTTGCCCTCCTTTCACCCTCCTGCATGTTCAGGCCCCGATCAGAGAAAATCTTTTTCACTCCATCTTTCCACCTCCAATTTGGTCTCCCTCTTCTCCTCGTTCCCTCCACCTCTGACACATATATCCTCTTGGTCAATCTTTCCTCACTCATTCTCTCCATGTGCCCAAACCACTTCAAAACACCCTCTTCTGCTCTCTCAACCACGCTCTTTTTATTTCCACACATCTCTCTTACTCTTACATTACTCACTTGATCAAACCACCTCACACCACACATTGTCCTCAAACATCTCATTTCCAGCACATCCATCCTCCTGCGCACAACTCTATCCATAGCCCACGCCTCGCAACCATATAACATTGTTGGAACCACTATTCCTTCAAACATACCCATTTTTGCTTTCCGAGATAATGTTCTCGACTTCCACACATTCTTCAAGGCCCCCAGAATTTTCGCCCCCTCCCCCACCCTATGATCCACTTCCGCTTCCATGATTCCATCCGCTGCCAGATCCACTCCCAGATATCTAAAACACTTCACTTCCTCCAGTTTTTCTCCATTCAAACTCACCTCCCAATTGACTTGACCCTCAACCCTACTGTACCTAATAACCTTGCTCTTATTCACATTTACTCTTAACTTTCTTCTTCCACACACTTTACCAAACTCAGTCACCAGCTTCTGCAGTTTCTCACATGAATCAGCCACCAGCGCTGTATCATCAGCGAACAACAACTGACTCACTTCCCAAGCTCTCTCAACCCCAACAGACTTCATACTTGCCCCTCTTTCCAAAACTCTTGCATTTACCTCCCTAACAACCCCATCCATAAACAAATTAAACAACCATGGAGACATCACACATCCCTGCCGCAAACCTACATTCACTGAGAACCAATCACTTTCCTCTCTTCCTACACGTACACATGCCTTACATCCTCGATAAAAACTTTTCACTGCTTCTAACAACTTGCCTCCCACACCATATATTCTTAATACCTTCCACAGAGCATCTCTATCAACTCTATCATATGCCTTCTCCAGATCCATAAATGCTACATACAAATCCATTTGCTTTTCTAAGTATTTCTCACATACATTCTTCAAAGCAAACACCTGATCCACACATCCTCTACCACTTCTGAAACCACACTGCTCTTCCCCAATCTGATGCTCTGTACATGCCTTCACCCTCTCAATCAATACCCTCCCATATAATTTACCAGGAATACTCAACAAACTTATACCTCTGTAATTTGAGCACTCACTCTTATCCCCTTTGCCTTTGTACAATGGCACTATGCACGCATTCCGCCAATCCTCAGGCACCTCATTATGAGTCATACATACATTAAATAACCTTACCAACCAGTCAACAATACAGTCACCCCCTTTTTTAATAAATTCCACTGCAATACCATCCAAACCTACTGCCTTGCCGGCTTTCATCTTCCGCAAAGTTTTCACTACCTCTTCTCTGTTTACCGAATCATTTTCCCTAACACACAAAAGGCGCATACCTCACAGAGTGAACCATTTTGACACAGTTCTTATCTGAATGGGAGATTCGCTCGCTTAGATGTCTCGGGTGTGGCTTAACGAGGTGAAGACGTGTGCAGAGAAGCGGCTCGCTAGCAGGAAAGTCGAGTAGCAAGGGCCGGACCACGCGATGCTGACGTCTGTCGTCAGCATAGTGTTCATTGTATGTCGCCACGGCTGCTGATGGTGCGTCTCTGGAGTGGTCGACAGGATGACCTCCACGTTGGTGTTGGCAGGATCACTGACCTTGCTGGAGACGCGTGGATGTGATGACAACACTCCACGGTGGAGGCGCTGTGTTCCCTTGCAAGTGACACAGTGTCAGCAATGCAATATAGACGTATCTTCACCGCCTGGAGATATGGGTGATGGAGAACGTAGTCGGCCATGGATTCCGCCCTTAACGTCCAGTGGAGCGAGCGCCAAGATTGTCAGGTAGGCTTGTATGACTGCTGGGACCACCAGGCATAGAAATATGAAGTAGACGTGATGGTCGTCCGCGGTCACGTAGGTTCTTACTTCGCTGCCACCAATTGTAAGGTTGCGTCGACTGTAATGAATACAGGTCTTCTTCGTGGATGGTAGTCAATGAAGATCAGGCGGTCTTTGTAGATTTATTACAAAAGAATATGTACGTACATCTGTAGTACTCTGGGCTATAGTCTTATGACACACTACGACACACCCTAGTGAACAGTGTGACGATGCTGGCCAGTGTGTCCCCTCGGGTTACACTGACAGGAGTTATATGGGAGTCCGTCAACACCCATTCAACAACGTGTTCAAATAACAGATCAGCTCTTACGTGTTCAAACATCCTGATTAACAGTAGCCTGTGGGAACATGCATCTAACTCTATGTAACTCACAGTAAAATGATAATAACAAATAGTTAATGAAAAATTAATGGTAGTGTGCGTGAGTCTTACACTACCACCCACCACCACCACCCACCATCAACACCACCACCCACCATCACTACCACCACCACCATCACCACCCACCATCACTACCACCATCACCCACCACCACCACCCAAACCCCCCCACCACCACCACCCACTACCACCACCACCATCACCAACGAACACCACCACCACCACACACCACCACCACCACCCACAACCACAACCCCCACCATCACCACCCACCATCACTACCATCATCACCCACTACCACCACCCAACCCCCCCCCCCCCCACCACCACCACCACCCACCACCACCACCACCACCACCACCACCACCACCACCCACCACTACCACCCACCACTACCACCCACCATCACCACCACCACCACCCACCACCACCACCATCACTACCCACCACCACCATCACCCAACACCACCACCACCCACCACCACCACCACTGCCATCACCACCCACCACCACTCTTAGCTTTCTTCTTTCACACAATTTACCAAACTCAGTCACCAACTTCTGCAGTATCTCACCCAAATCAGCCACCAGCACTGTATCATCAGCAAACAACAACTGACTCACTTCCCTCCTTTCGTCCACAACAGATTGCATACTTGCCCCTCTCTCCAAAACTCTAGCATTCACCTCCCTAACTATCCCATCCATAAACAGATCAAACAACCATGGAGACATCACGCACCCCTGCCACAAGCCGACATTCACTTGGAACCAATCACTCTACTCTCTTCCTACTCGTACACATGCCTTACGTCCATGGTTAAAAGTTTTCACTGCTTCTGGAAACTTACCTCCCACACCATGTACTCTTAATTCCTTCCGCAAAGCATCTCTGTCAACTCTATTATATGACTTCTCCAGATCCATAAATGCTACATACAAATCCATCTGTTTTTCTAAGTATTTCTCATATAAATTCTTCAAAGGAAATGCCTGATCCACATATCCTCTACCACTTCTGAAACCACTCTGCTCTTCCCCAATCTGATGCTCTGTACATGTGTTTATCTTCTCAATCAGTACCCTCCCATATATTTTTCCAGGAATACTCAACAAACTTCTACGTCTTTGATTTGAACACTCACCTTTATCCCCTTTGCCTTTGTACAATGGCAGTATGCATGCATCCCGCTAATCCTCAGGCACTTTACCGTGAACCATACATACATTGGATATCCTTACTAACCAATCAACAGCACATTCACCCCCTTTATTTTTCATAAAGTCCATTGTAATACCACCAAACTCACTGCCTTGTCAGCTTTCACCTTCCTCAAAGCTTTCTCTACCTCTTCTATGTTTACCACATCATTCTCCGTGACTCTCACATCTCACACCACCTCAACCAAAACACCCTGTATCTGCTGCTCTATCATCAAACACATTCAACAAACCTTCAAAATACTCAATTTATATCCTTTTCACTTCACCACTATTTGTTATTTCCTCCCCATTAACCCCCTTCACCTATGTTCTTATTTGTTCTCTTGTCTTATGCACTTTATTTACCTCCTTCCAAAACATCTTTTTATCCATAAAATCTAATGATACTCTCTCACCCCCTCTTCTCTTTCACTAACATTCTTACTTCATCCCACCACTCACTACCATTTCTACTCTCCCCACCCCCCACCTTTCTCATGCCACAAGTATCTTTTGTGCATGCCGTAACTGCTTCCCTAAATACATCCCATTCCTCCCCCACTCCCCTTATGTCATTTGCTCTCACCTTTTTCCATTCTGCACTCAGTCTCTCCTGGTACTTCCTCACACAAGTCTCCTTTCTAGGCTCACTTACTCTCACCACTCTCTTCACCCCAACATTCTCTCTTCTTTTCTGAAAACTTTTACAAATCTTCACCTTCGCCTTCACAAGATAATGATCAGACATCCCTCTAGCTGCTCCTCTCAGTACATTAACATCCAAAAGTCTGTCTTTCACATGCCTATCAATTAACACGTAATCTAATAACGCTCTCTGGCAATCTCTTCTACTTACTTATGAATACTTATGTATATCTCTCTTTTTAAACCAGGTATTCCCAATCACCATTCATTTTTTGGCACTCAAATCTATAAGCTCTTCCATTTCCATTTACAACACTGAACACCCCATGTACACCAATTATACCCTCAGCTGCCACATTACTCACCTTTGCATTCAAATCACCCATCACTATAACCAGGTCTTATGTATCAAAGTTGTTAACACACTCACTCAGCTGCTCCCAAAACACTTGCCTCTTGTGATCTTTTTTCTCATGACCAGGTGCATAAGCACCAATAATCCCTCATATCTCTCCATCCACTTTTAGTTTCACCCTTATCAATCTAGAGTTTACTTTCTTGCACTGTATCACATACTCAACTCTTGCTTCAGGAGTAGTGCTACTCCTTCCTTTGCTCTTGTCCTCACATCAGCCCCTGAGTTTACTCCCAAGACATTCCCAAACCACTCTTCCCCTTTACCCTTGAGCTTCATTTCACTCAGAGCCAAAACATCTTAGTTCCTTTCCTCAAACATACTTCCTATCTCTCCTTTTTTCTCATTTTGGTTACATCTTCTCATGTTTAGGCACCCCAGTCTGAGCCTTTGAGGAGGATGAGCACTCTCCACATGGCTCCTCCTGTTTACCCTTTTAAAAAGTTAAAATACAAGGAAGGGAGGGTTTCTTGCCCCTGCTCCCGCTCCCAACGCCTTTAGTCGTCTTTTAGGACAATTATTAGAATACTCATAAATTGACACATGTATGGATATCAAAATGATATATATGAATGGCAGATAATAGAATATCAGTATACAGATAAGATGCCAAAAATTCAAACAACTTATTGAATACATATTATTCTAAGTCAAAGTTTTCCTTAGATATGGAAGTGCTGCTACAACTACTTTCTGAATATCCAGTTTGGCTGTAGGGAATTTTATATTGGGAACTCTATGTCGTAGACGACAATATAAGGTAAATACTGTGAATAACAATACGAGTGCAATGGACAGTGAAATAATTGAAATTCCAGAAATATGAGGGGTTTACTTGAACAAAAGCGAAAACATCTATTGGAGAATCTAAATCGTCCTCAACTTCAGATGGAAGATGATGAATCTTTACTTCATAAGTGAGTGAGAAATTATGTTATGGGGGATTTGATCTGTACTCGGGATAGTTTTATTGATTTGTCCTAATTAATGATCGTGAGTTCCAAACAATTTGAAATTGGAGCTGATAAGAGTACAATGTGTTTCTCACTGACTCTCCCAGAAACAAAGAAGATTTGGATTAGTTAGGTGGGCAGTGAATAAGAACATTTTGTGAGTGTGGGAAAAACAATACATGATAATTGTCCATATTCTCAATCCAAGGTTCATTGACCACAATTTCCTTGAAAGAAACAAGAATTAAGAACACTTTGTTGAGGTCCAAAAGGTATGTGGTACACACATGAATTTGTTTGTAAGGTATGAAAAACCATAGTACTGGGAGGACAAATCAAGTTGTCAAGTAATGGTTTACGGCACAGTGCTAAATCATCCAAGGAGGGATACGCAATCATTGAGGAATTGACATTATGTAGCATAAAGTTCATATTATTAAGAATGATATTTTTCTGCTGCTATTGATTTTTGAACTGCTGAATGTGAAGGAGAGGACACGATTATGTCATACGGCAACAGTTTATCAAAACTGTAAGGTTTGGAAGGGTGAGTCTCCAGTCGACTTATAATATGCTGAGTTTGATGAACATTAGACATCATATAGGTGTTCATCCCATTCATCATGATCGAAATCAATGTTAATGTGAAGAGACTAAAGGATTTTACAGTTTAACCTTTCCATCTGAGCCTCTTCGGAGGCATGGGTTCAAATCCCAATGCTGCCACTATTTGTAAGGTTGAGTTGGTATGAAGGTGATCAGGTCTTTCTTCATTCAGTGGTACTCTATGATCAGGTGGCCTGTGCAGATTTATTTGAAAAAAGTAAGTATGTACATCTGTAGTACTCTGGGTTATGTTCTTATGACACACCACAACACACACTAGTGAATGGTGTGACAAGGTAACACTGGCAGGGGTTATATTGGAGTATGCCACCACCCATTCAACTATCTGTTCAAACAACAGATCAGTTCTTATGTGTTCAAACATCTGATTAACAGTGGCCCATGAGAACAGTGAGCCTGTGGGAACATTCTATATGATGCATCTAAGTATGTGTAACTCACAGTAAAATGATGGTAACCAATACCTAATGAAAAATTAATGGCATGAGTGTGTGAGTCTTACAAATACCATTAAGATAATGCTTTTGTGTATTGGGTTTTATTTGCAGAACTAATTCTATAATTCATTTATTGTGGAGATATTATATGTCTGGCAGCTTTGTACATTCTTAGAAGTCCAGTGATATGGTTTGCTGCCACAGTTACCCCATAGTATTGAAAAGGGAGGGATGCAAGTTTTGCTTGTTTTTTTTTTCTTTATTATAATTTTTGCTATTTCTGTAGATATTTTCTTTCTGTCTGTGATTAGTCATGGGTCAGTCCTGAGAAGTTGTCCTAGGAAGAGAAGGCCTTTATTCATGCTGGAAAGCAAGAAAATGTGTCTGCAAGCAAGATTTGAAAATATATTGGCAGTGCCAAGTTCACTTTTTTTCTTCCTTCCAGTGCCACTTTTACTGAAAAGTCTGGGTTTGGGTGACTTAGGAAGACCAGTAAGGCTGCTGATAATGTGAGAAGGATAGTTTTTTCAACACCTCATGCTTTATGAGAAGATCATCATTTTTACGAGATCATCATTTTCTTTATTGGTCATCTTAGATTGACCAGACCCACCTTTTGAGGAGGGCTGATATAAGAAGGAAGAAAAAAGGCATCCAAAAGGTGAACTTGGCCTTGCCAGTATGTCTTGAAATCTTGCTTATGGATACTCTTTTATCCTTCCAAAAAATATGAATCGTTTCTTATTTACATTTACTCTCGGCTATCTTCTTTCACACACTTTACCAAACTCAGTCACCAACTACTGCAGTTTCTCACCCAAATCAGCCACCAGCGCTGTATCATCAGCAAACAACAACTGACTCACTTCCCAAGCTCTCTCATCCAAACAGACTGCATACTTGACCCTTTCTCCAGACCTCTTGCATTCACCTCCCTAACAACTCCATCCATAAAACAATCAAACAACCATGGAGACATCATGCACCCCTACCGCAAACCGACATTCACTGAGAACCAATCACTTTCCTCTCTTCCTACTCGTACACATGCCTTACATCTTCGATAAAAACTTTTCGCAGCTTCTAACAACTTGCCTCCCACACTATATATTCTTAATACCTTCCACAGAGCATCTCTATCAACTCTGTCATATGCCTTCTCCAGATTCATAAATGCTACATACAAATCCATTTGCTTTTCAAAGTATTTCTCACATACATTCTTCAAAGCAAACAGCTGATCCACACATCCTCTACCACTTCTCAAACCACACTGCTCTTCCCCAATCTGATGCTCTGTACATGCCTTCTTCCTCTTAATCAATACCCTCCCATATAATTTACCAGGAATACACAACAAACTTATACCTCTGTAATTTGAATAAGAGCAATGTTATTAGGTACAGTAGGGTTGAAGGTCAAGTCAATTGGGAGGTAAGTTTGAATGGAGAAAAACTGGAGGAAGTGTTTTAGGTATCTGGGAGTGGATCTGGCCGTGGATAGAACCATGGAAGTGGAATTGAATCATAGGGTGGGGGAGGGTGAGAAAATTCTGGGAGCCTTGAAGAATGTTTGGAAGTCGAGAACATTATCTCGGAAAGCAAAAATGGGTATGTTTGAAGGAATGGTGGTTCCAACAATGTTGTATGGCTGCGGGGCATGGGTTATGGATAGAGTTGTGCGCAGGAGGGTGGATGTGCTGGAAATGAGATGTTTGAGGACAATATGTGGTGTGAGGTGGTTTGATCGAGTAAGTAATGTAAGGGTAAGAGAGATGTGTGGAAATAAAAAGAGTGTGGTTGAGAGAGCAGAAGAGGGTGTTTTGAAATGGTTTGGTCACATGGAGAGAATGAGTGAGGAAAGATTGACCAAGAGGATACATGTGTCAGAGGTGGAGGGAACGAGGAGAAGTGGGAGACCAAATTGGAGGTGGAAAGATGGAGTGAAAAGGATTTTCAGTGATTGGGGCCTGAACATGCAGGAGGGTGAAAGTTGTGCAAGGAGTAGAGTGAATTGGAACGATGTGGTATACCGGGGTCGACGTGCTGTCAGTGGATTGAACCAGGGCATGTGAAGCATCTGGGGAAAAACCATGGAAAGCTTTGTGGGGCCTGGATGTGGAAAGGGAGCTGTGGTTTTGGTGCATTATTACATGACATCTAGACACTGAGTGTGAACGAATGGGGCCTTTGTTGTCTTTTCCTAGCGCTACCTCGCACACATGAGGGGGAAGGGGGTTGTTATTCCATGTGTGGCGAGATGACGATGGGAATAAATAAAGGCAGACAGTATGAATTATGTACATGTGTATATGTCTGTGTGTGTATATATATGTGTACATTGAGATGTATAGGTATGTATATTTGCGTGTGTGGACGTGTATGTATGTACATGTGTATGTGGGTGGGTTGGGCCATTCTTTCATCTGTTTCCTTGCGCTACCTCGCTAATGCGGGAGACAGCGGCAAAGCAAAATAAAAAAAATAAAAATATATATATGTGTTTTGGGAGCAGCTGAATGAGTGTGTTAGTGGTTTTGATGCACGAGACCGGGTTATAGTGATGGGTGATTTGAATGCAAAGGTGAGTAATGTGGCAGTTGAGGGAATAATTGGTATACATGGGATGTTCAGTGTTGTAAATGGAAATGGTGAAGAGCTTGTAGATTTATGTGCTGAAAAAGGACTGATGATTGGGAATACCTGGTTTAAAAAGCGAGATATACATAAGTATACTTATGTAAGTAGGAGAGATGGCCAGAGAGCGTTATTGGATTACGTGTTAATTGACAGGCGTGCGAAAGAGAGACTTTTGGATGTTAATGTGCTTAGAGGTGCAACTGGAGGGATGTCTAATCATTATCTTGTGGAGGCTAAGGTGAAGATTTGTATGGGTTTTCAGAAAAGAAGAGTGAATGTTGGGGTGAAGAGGGTGGTGAGAGTAAGTGAGCTTGGGAAGGAGACCTGTGTGAGGAAGTACCAGGAGAGACTGAGAACAGAATGGAAAAAGGTGAGAACAATGGAAGTAAGGGGAGTGGGGGAGGAATGGGATGTATTTAGGGAATCAGTGATGGATTGCGCAAAAGATGCTTGTGGCATGAGAAGAGTGGGAGGTGGGTTGATTAGAAAGGGTAGTGAGTGGTGGGATGAAGAAGTAAGAGTATTAGTGAAAGAGAAGAGAGAGGCATTTGGACGATTTTTGCAGGGAAAAAATGCAATTGAGTGGGAGATGTATAAAAGAAAGAGACAGGAGGTCAAGAGAAAGGTGCAAGAGGTGAAAAAAAGGGCAAATGAGAGTTGGGGTGAGAGAGTATCATTAAATTTTAGGGAGAATAAAAAGATGTTCTGGAAGGAGGTAAATAAAGTGCGTAAGACAAGGGAGCAAATGGGAACTTCAGTGAAGGGCGCAAATGGGGAGGTGATAACAAGTAGTGGTGATGTGAGAAGGAGATGGAGTGAGTATTTTGAAGGTTTGTTGAATGTGTTTGATGATAGAGTGGCAGATATAGGGTGTTTTGGTCGAGGTGGTGTGCAGAGTGAGAGGGTTAGGGAAAATGATTTGGTAAACAGAGAAGAGGTAGTAAAAGCTTTGCGGAAGATGAAAGCCGGCAAGGCAGCAGGTTTGGATGGTATTGCAGTGGAATTTATTAAAAAAGGGGGTGACTCTATTGTTGACTGGTTGGTAAGGTTATTCAATGTATGTATGACTCATGGTGAGGTGCCTGAGGATTGGCGGAATGCGTGCATAGTGCCATTGTACAAAGGCAAAGGGGATAAGAGTGAGTGCTCAAATTACAGAGGTATAAGTTTGTTGAGTATTCCTGGTAAATTATATGGGAGGGTATTGATTGAGAGGGTGAAGGCATGTACAGAGCATCAGATTGGGGAAGAGCAGTGTGGTTTCAGAAGTGGTAGAGGATGTGTGGATCAGGTGTTTGCTTTGAAGAATGTATGTGAGAAATACTTAGAAAAGCAAATGGATTTGTATGTAGCATTTATGGATCTGGAGAAGGCATATGATAGAGTTGATAGAGATGCTCTGTGGAAGGTATTAAGAATATATGGTGTGGGAGGCAAGTTGTTAGAAGCAGTGAAAAGTTTTTATCGAGGATGTAAGGCATGTGTACGTGTAGGAAGAGAGGAAAGTGATTGGTTCTCAGTGAATGTAGGTTTGCGGCAGGGGTGTGTGATGTCTCCATGGTTGTTTAATTTGTTTATGGATGGGGTTGTTAGGGAGGTGAATGCAAGAGTTTTGGAAAGAGGGGCAAGTATGAAGTCTGTTGGGGATGAGAGAGCTTGGGAAGTGAGTCAGTTGTTGTTCGCTGATGATACAGCACTGGTGGCTGATTCATGTGAGAAACTGCAGAAGCTGGTGACTGAGTTTGGTAAAGTGTCTGAAAGAAGAAAGTTAAGAGTAATGTTATTAGGTACAGTAGGGTTGAGGGTCAAGTCAATTGGGAGGTGAGTTTGAATGGAGAAAAACTGGAGGAAGTAAAGTGTTTTAGATATCTGGGAGTGGATCTGGCAGCGGATGGAACCATGGAAGCGGAAGTGGATCATAGGATGGGGGAGGGGGTGAAAATTCTGGGAGCCTTGAAGAATGTGTGGAAGTCGAGAACATTATCTCGGAAAGCAAAAATGGGTATGTTTGAAGGAATAGTGGTTCCAACAATGTTGTATGGTTGCGAGGCGTGGGCTATGGATAGAGTGGTGCGCAGGAGGATGGATGTGCTGGAAATGAGATGTTTGAGGACAATGTGTGGTGTGAGGTGGTTTGATCGAGTAAGTAACGTAAGGGTAAGAGAGATGTGTGGAAATAAAAAGAGCGTGGTTGAGAGAGCAGAAGAGGGTGTTTTGAAATGGTTTGGGCACATGGAGAGAATGAGTGAGGAAAGATTGACCAAGAGGATATATGTGTCGGAGGTGGAGGGAACAAGGAGAAGAGGGAGACCAAATTGGAGGTGGAAAGATGGAGTGAAAAAGATTTTGTGTGATCGGGGCCTGAACATGCAGGAGGGTGAAAGGAGGGCAAGGAATAGAGTGAATTGGAGCGATGTGGTATACCGGGGTTGACGTGCTGTCAGTGGATTGAATCAGGGCATGTGAAGCGTCTGGGGTAAACCATGGAAAGCTGTGTAGGTATGTATATTTTGCGTGTGTGGACATATGTATATACATGTGTATGGGGGTGGGTTGGGCCATTTCTTTCATCTGTTTCCTTGCGCTACCTCGCAAACGCGGGAGACAGCGACAAAGCAAAAAAAAAAAAAAAAGAAAAAAAAAAAGTTTGTTGAGTATTCCTGGTAAATTATATGGGAGGGTATTGATTGAGAGGGTGAAGGCATGTACAGAGCATCAGATTGGGGAAGAGCAGTGTGGTTTCAGAAGTGGTAGAGGATGTGTGGATCAGGTGTTTGCTTTGAAGAATGTATGTGAGAAATACTTAGAAAAGCAAATGGATTTGTATGTAGCATTTATGGATCTGGAGAAGGCATATGATAGAGTTGATAGAGATGCTCTGTGGAAGGTATTAAGAATATATGGTGTGGGAGGCAAGTTGTTAGAAGCAGTGAAAAGTTTTTATCGAGGATGTAAGGCATGTGTACGTGTAGGAAGAGAGGAAAGTGATTGGTTCTCAGTGAATGTAGGTTTGCGGCAGGGGTGTGTGATGTCTCCATGGTTGTTTAATTTGTTTATGGATGGGGTTGTTAGGGAGGTGAATGCAAGAGTTTTGGAAAGAGGGGCAAGTATGAAGTCTGTTGGGGATGAGAGAGCTTGGGAAGTGAGTCAGTTGTTGTTCGCTGATGATACAGCGCTGGTGGCTGATTCATGTGAGAAACTGCAGAAGCTGGTGACTGAGTTTGGTAAAGTGTGTGAAAGAAGAAAGTTAAGAGTAAATGTGAATAAGAGCAAGGTTATTAGGTACAGTAGGGTTGAGGGTCAAGTCAATTGGGAGGTGAGTTTGAATGGAGAAAAACTGGAGGAAGTGAAGTGTTTTAGATATCTGGGAGTGGATCTGGCAGCGGATGGAACCATGGAAGCGGAAGTGGATCATAGGGTGGGGGAGGGGGCGAAAATTCTGGGAGCCTTGAAGAATGTGTGGAAGTCGAGAACATTATCTCGGAAAGCAAAAATGGGTATGTTTGAAGGAATAGTGGTTCCAACAATGTTGTATGGTTGCGAGGCGTGGGCTATGGATAGAGTTGTGCGCAGGAGGATGGATGTGCTGGAAATGAGATGTTTGAGGACAATGTGTGGTGTGAGGTGGTTTGATCGAGTAAGTAACGTAAGGGTAAGAGAGATGTGTGGAAATAAAAAGAGCGTGGTTGAGAGAGCAGAAGAGGGTGTTTTGAAATGGTTTGGGCACATGGAGAGAATGAGTGAGGAAAGATTGACCAAGAGGATATATGTGTCGGAGGTGGAGGGAACAAGGAGAAGAGGGAGACCAAATTGGAGGTGGAAAGATGGAGTGAAAAAGATTTTGTGTGATCGGGGCCTGAACATGCAGGAGGGTGAAAGGAGGGCAAGGAATAGAGTGAATTGGAGCGATGTGGTATACCGGGGTTGACGTGCTGTCAGTGGATTGAATCAGGGCATGTGAAGCGTCTGGGGTAAACCATGGAAAGCTGTGTAGGTATGTATATTTTGCGTGTGTGGACATATGTATATACATGTGTATGGGGGTGGGTTGGGCCATTTCTTTCGTCTGTTTCCTTGCGCTACCTCGCAAACGCGGGAGACAGCGACAAAGCAAAAAAAAAAAAAAAAAAAAAAAAAAAAAGTTTGTTGAGTATTCCTGGTAAATTATATGGGAGGGTATTGATTGAGAGGGTGAAGGCATGTACAGAGCATCAGATTGGGGAAGAGCAGTGTGGTTTCAGAAGTGGTAGAGGA
>NC_092242.1:46322202-46332202 GCF_036320965.1 Panulirus ornatus | reverse complement strand
TTGACTGGTTGGTAAGGTTATTTAATGTATGTATGACTCATGGTGAGGTGCCTGAGGATTGGCGGAATGCGTGCATAGTGCCATTGTACAAAGGCAAAGGGGATAAGAGTGAGTGCTCAAATTACAGAGGTATAAGTTTGTTGAGTGTTCCTGGTAAATTATGTGGGAGGGTGTTGATTGAGAGGGTGAAGGCATGTACAGAGCATCAGATTGGGGAAGAGCAGTGCGGTTTCGGAAGTGGTAGAGGATGTGTGGATCAGGTGTTTGCTTTGAAGAATGTATGTGAGAAATACTTAGAAAAGCAAATGGATTTGTATGTAGCATTTATGGATCTGGAGAAGGCATATGATAGAGTTGATAGAGATGCTCTGTGGAAGGTGTTGGGAATATGTGGTGTGGGAGGCAAGTTGTTAGAAGCAGTGAAAAGTTTTTATCGAGGATGTAAGGCATGTGTACGTGTAGGAAGAGAGGAAAGTGATTGGTTCTCAGTGAATGTAGGTTTGCGGCAGGGGTGTGTGATGTCTCCATGGTTGTTTAATTTGTTTATGGATGGGGTTGTAAGGGAGGTAAATGCAAGAGTCCTGGAAAGAGGGGCAAGTATGGGGTCTGTTGGGGGTGAGAGAGCTTGGGAAGTGAGTCAGTTGTTGTTCGCTGATGATACAGCGCTGGTGGCTGATTCATGTGAGAAACTGCAGAAGCTGGTGACTGAGTTTGGTAAAGTGTGTGGAAGAAGAAAGTTGAGAGTAAATGTGAATAAGAGCAGGGTTATTGGGTACAGTGGGGGTGAGGGTCAAGTCAATTGGGAGGTGAGTTTGAATGGAGAAAAACTGGAGGAAGTGAAGTGTTTTAGATATCTGGGAGTGGATCTGTCAGCGGATGGAACCATGGAAGCGGAAGTGGATCATAGGGTGGGGGAGGGGGCGAAAATTTTGGGAGCCTTGAAAAATGTGTGGAAGTCGAGAACATTATCTCGGAAAGCAAAAATGGGTATGTTTGAGGGAATAGTGGTTCCAACAATGTTGTATGGTTGCGAGGCGTGGGCTATGGATAGAGATGTGCGCAGGAGGATGGATGTGCTGGAAATGAGATGTTTGAGGACAATGTGTGGTGTGAGGTGGTTTGATCGAGTAAGTAACGTAAGGGTAAGAGAGATGTGTGGAAATAAAAAGAGCGTGGTTGAGAGAGCAGAAGAGGGTGTTTTGAAATGGTTTGGGCACATGGAGAGAATGAGTGAGGAGAGATTGACCAAGAGGATATATGTGTCGGAGGTGGAGGGAACGAGGAGAAGAGGGAGACCAAATTGGAGGTGGAAAGATGGAGTGAAAAAGATTTTGTGTGATCGGGGCCTGAACATGCAGGAGGGTGAAAGGAGGGCAAGAAATAGAGTGAATTGGAGTCATGTGGTATACAGGGGTTGACGTGCTGTCAGTGGATTGAAGCAAGGCATGTGAAGCGTCTGGGGTAAACCATGGAAAGCTGTGTAGGTATGTATATTTGCGTGTGTGGACGTGTGTATGTACATGTGTATGGGGGGGGGGGGGTTGGGCCATTTCTTTCGTCTGTTTCCTTGCGCTACCTCGCAAACGCGGGAGACAGCGACAAAGTATAAAAAAAAAAAAAAAAAAAAAAAAAAAAATATATATATATATATATATATATATATATAAAAAGAGGATGTACGTGTCAAAGATGGAGGGAACGAGGAGAAGTGGGAGACCAAATTGGAGGGGGAAAGATGGAGTGAAAAAGATTTTGAGTGATCGGGGCCTGAACATGCAGGAGGGTGAAAGGCGTGCAAGGAATAGAGTGAATTGGAACGATGTGGTATACTGGGGTCGACATGGTGTCAATGGATTGAACCAGGGCATGTGAAGCGTTTGGGGTAAACCATGGAAAGTTCTGTGGGGCCTGGATGTGGAAAGGGAGCTGTGGTTTCGGTGCATTATTACATGACAGCTAGAGACTGAGTGTGAACGAATAGGGCCTTTGTTGTCTTTTCCTAGCACTACCTCACACACATGAGGGGGAAGGATGTTGTTATTCCATGTGTGGCGGGGTGGCGATGGGAATGAATAAAGGCAGACAGTATGAATTGTGTACATGGGTATATATGTATATGTCTGTGTGTGTGTATGTATGTATGCGTTGAGATGTATAGGTGTGTATGTGTTGGTGTGTGTGGACGTGTATGTGTATGCGTGTGTGTATGGGTGGGTTGGGCCATTCTTTCGTCTGTTTCCTTGCACTACCTCGCTGGCGCGGGAGACAGTGACAGGGCAAAGTGAATAAATAGATAAATATATATAGGGGAGAAAGAATACTTCCCATGTATTCCCTGCATGTCGTAGAAGGCGACTAAAAGGGAAGGGAGCGGGGGGCTGGAAATCCTCCCCTCTCATTTTTTTTTAAATTTTCCAAAAGAAGGAACAGAGAAGGGGGCCATATGAGGATATTCCCTCAAAGGCCCAGTCCTCTGTTCTTAACGCTACCTCGCTAATGCGGGAAATGGCGAATAGTATGAAAAAAAAAAAAAAAAAAAATATATATATATATTATTTTATCAAACTTTGTCGCTGTTTCCCACGTTAGCAAGGTAGTGCAAGGAAACAGACAAAAGAATGGCTCAACTCACCCACATACACATGTGTATACATACATGTCCACACACACATATATACATACATATACATCTCAATGTATACATATATATACACTCAATGACATGCATATACACACATGTACATACTTCATACTGTCTGCTTTTATTCATTCCTGTCGCCACACATGAAATAACAACCCCCTCCCCCGCTTGTGCGCGAGGTAGCACTAGGAAAAGACAACAAAGGCCACATTCGTTCACACTCATATATATATATCCCTAGGGGATAGGGGAGAAAGAATACTTCATACGCATTCCTCACGTGTCATAGAAGAAGACTAAAGGGGATGGGAGCAGGTGGCTAGAAACCTTCCCCTCCTTGTATTTTAACTTTCTAAAAGGGGAAACAGAAGAAGGGGTCACACGGGGAGTGCTCATCCTCCTCGAGGGCTCAGATTGGGGTGTCCAAATGTGTGTGGATGTAACCAAGATGAGAAAAAAGGAGAGATAGGTAGTATGTTTGAGGAAAGGAACCTGGATGTTTTAGCTCTGAGTGAAACGAGGCTCAAGGGTAAAGAGGAAGAGTGGTTTGGGAATGTCTTGGGAGTAAAGTCAGGAGTTAGTGAGAGGACAAGAGCAAGGGAAGGAGTAACACTACTCCTGAAACAGGAGTGGTGGGAGTATGTGATGGAGTGTAAGAAAGTAAACTCTACATTGATATGGGTAAAACTGAAAGTTGATGGAGAGATATGGGTGATTATTTGTGCATATGCACCTGTGCATGAGAAGAAAGATCATGAGAGGCAAGTGTTTTGGGAGCAGCTGAATGAGTGTGTTAGTGGTTTTGATGCACGAGACCGGGTTATAGTGATGGGTGAATTGAATGCGGAGGTGAGTAATGTAGCAGTTGAGGGAACAATTGGTATACATGGGGTGTTCAGTGTTGTAAATGGAAATGGTGAAGAGCTTGTAGATTTATGTGCTGAAAAAGGACTGGTGATTGGGAATACCTGGTTTAAAGAGAGAGATATACATAAGTATACGTATGTAAGTATTGGGGATGGCCAGAGAGCATTATTGGATTACGTGTTAATTGATAGGCGCGCGAAAGAGAGACTTTTGGCTGTTAATGTGCTGAGAGGTGCAACTGGAGGGATGTCTGATCATTGTCTTGTGGAGGCGAATGTGAAGATTTGTAGAGGTTTTCAGAAAAGAAGAGAGAATGTTGGAGTGAAGAGAGTGGTGAGAGTAAGTGAGCTTGGGAAGGAGACTTGTGTGAGGAAGTACCAGGAGAGACTGAGTACAGAATGGAAAAAGGTGAGAACAAAAGAGGTAAGGGGAGTGGGGGAGGAATGGGATGTATTTAGGAAGGAATGATGGCTTGTGCAAAAGATGCTTGTGGCATGAGAAGCGTGGGAGGTGGGCAGATTAGAAAGGGTAGTGAGTGGTAGGATGAACAAGTAAGATTACTAGTGAAAGAGAAGAGAGTGGTATTTGGACGATTTTTACAGGGAAAAAATGCAAATGAGTGGGACATATATAAAAGAAAGAGGCAGGAGGTCAAGAGAAGGGTGCAAGAGGTGAAAAAGAGGGCAAATGAAAGATGGGATGAGAGAGTATCATTAAATTTTAGGGAGAATAAAAAGATGTTTTTGGAAGGAGGTAAATAAAGTGCGTAAGACAAGGGAACAAATGGGAACTTAAGTGAAGGGGGCTAATGAGGAGGTGATAACAAGTAGTGGTGATGTGAGAAGGAGATGGAGTGAGTATTTTCAAGGATTGTTGAATGTGTTTAATGATAGAGTGGCAGATATAGGGTGTTTTGGTCGAGGTGGTGTGGAAAGTGAGAGGGTTAGGAAAAATGACTTGGTAAAGAGAGAAGAGGTAGTAAATCAATTGTGGAAGATGAAAGCCGGCAAGGCAGCGGGTTTGGATGGTATTGCAGTGGAATTTATTAAAAAAGGGGGTGACTGTATTGTTGACTGGTTGGTAAGGTTATTTAATGTATGTATGATTCATGGTGAGGTGCCTGAGGATTGGCGGATTGCTAGCATAGTGCCATTGTACAAAGGCAAAGGGGATAAGAGTGAATGCTTACATTACAGAGGTACAAGTTTGTTGAGTATTCCTGGTAAATTATATGGGAGGGTATTGATTGAGAGGGTGAAGGGATGTACAGAGCATCAGATTGGGGAAGAGCAGTGTGGTTTCAGAAGGAGTAGAGGATGTGTGGATGAGGTGTTTGCTTTGAAGAATATGTGTAAGAAATACTTAGAAAAGTAAATGGATTTGTATGTAGCATTTATGGATCTGGAGAAGGCATATGATAGAGTTGATAGAGACGCTCTGTGCAGGGTATTAAGATTATATGGTGTGGGAGGCAAGTTGTTAGAAGCAGTGAAATGTTTTTATCGAGGATGTAAGGCACGTGTACGTGTAGGAAGAGAGGAAAGTGATTGGTTCTCAGTGAATGTAGGTTTGCGGCAGGGGTGTGTATGTCTCCATGGTTGTTTAATTTGTTTATGGATGGGGTTGTTAGGGAGGTGAATGCAAGTGTTTTGGAAATAGGGGCAAGTATAAAGTCTGTTGTAGATGAGAGAGCTTGGAAAGTGAGTCACCTGTTGTTCGCTGATGATACAGCGCTGGTGGCTGATTCATGTGAGAAACTGCAGAAGCTGGTGACTGAGTTTGGTAAAGTTTGTGAAAGAAGAAAGTTGATAGTAAATGTGAATAAGAGCAAAGTTATTAGGTACAGTATGGTTGAGGGTCAAGTCAATTGGGAGGTAAGTTTGAATGGAGAAAAACTGGAGGAAGTAAAGTGTTTTAGACATCTGGGAGTGGATCTGGCAGCAGATTGAACCATGGAAGCAGAAGTGAATCATGGGGTGGGGGAGGGGGCGAAAATCCTGGGAGCCTTGAAGAATGTTTGGAAGTCGAGAACATTATCTCGGAAAGTAAAAATGGGTATGTTTGAAGGAATAGTGGTTCCAATAATGTTGTATGGCTGCGAGGCGTGGGCTATGGATAGAGTTGTGAGCAGGAGGGTGGATGTGCTGGAAATGAGATGTTTGAGGACAATATGTGGTTTGAGGTGGATTGATCAAGTAAGTAATGTAAGGGTAAGAGAGATGTGTGGAAATAAAAAGAGTGTGGTTGAGAGAGCAGAAGAGGATGTTTTGAAATGGTTTGGTCACATAGAGAGAATGAGTGGGGAAGGATTGACAAAGAGGATATATGTGTCAAAGGTGGAGGGAACGAGGAGAAGTGGGAGACCAAATTGGAGATGGAAAGGTGGAGGGAAAAGGATTTTGAGGGATCAGGGCCTGAACATGCAGGGGGGTGAAAGGAGGGCAAGGAATAGAGTGAATTGGAACAATGTGGTATACCGGGGTCGACGTGCTGTCAATGGATTGAACCAGGGCATATAAAGCGTCTGGGGTAAACCATGAAAAGTTCTGTGGGGTCTGGATGTAAAAAGGGAGCTGTGGTTTCGGTGCACTATTTCATGACAGCTAGAGACTGAGTGTGAACGAATGGGGCCTTTCTTGTCTTTTCCTAGCGCTACCTCGCACACATGAGGGGGGAGGGGGTTGTTATTCCATGTGTGGCGAGGTGGCGAAGGGAATAAATAAAGGCAGACATTATGAATTATGTACATGTGTATATATGTCTGTGTGTATATATATGTGTACATTGAGATGTATAAGTATGTATATTTGCGTGTGTGGACGTGTATGTATATACATGTGTATGGGGGTGGGTTGGGCCATTCTTTCATCTGTTTCCTTGCACTACCTCGCTAACGCGGGAGACAGCAACAAAGCAAAATGAAATAAATAAATAATATATATGTGAGAAGGAGATGGAGTGAGTATTTTGAAGGTTTGTTGAATGTGTTTGATGATAGAGTGGCAGATATAGGGTGTCTTGGTCGAGGTGGTGTGCAAAGTGAGAGGGTTAGGGAAAATGATTTGGTAAACAGAGAAGAGGTAGTAAAAGCTTTGCGGAAGATGAAAGCCAGCAAGGCAGCAGGTTTGGATGGTATTGCAGTGGAATTTATTAAAAAAGGGAGTGACTGTATTATTGACTGGTTGGTAAGGTTATTTAATGTATGTATGACTCATGGTGAGGTGCCTGAGGATTGGCGGAATGCGTGCATAGTGCCATTGTACAAAGGCAAAGGGGATAAGAGTGAGTGCTCAAATTACAGAGGTATAAGTTTTTTGAGTATTCCTGGTAAATTATATGGGAGGGTATTGATTGAGAGGGTGAAGGCATGTACAAAGCATCAGATTGGGGAAGAGCAGTGTGGTTTGAGAAGTGGTAGAGGATGTGTGGATCAGGTGTTTGCTTTGAAGAATGTATGTGAGAAATACTTAGAAAAGCAAATGGATTTATATGTAGCATTTATGGATCTGGAGAAGGCATATGATAGAGTTGATAGAGATGCTCTGTGGAAGGTATTAAGAATATATGGTGTGGGAGGCAAGTTGTTAGAAGCAGTGAAAAGTTTTTATCGAGGATGTATGGCATGTGTACGTGTAGGAAGAGAGGAAAGTGATTGGTTCTCAGTGAATGTAGGTTTGCGGCAGGGGTGTGTGATGTCTCCATGGTTGTTTAATTTGTTTATGGATGGGGTTGTTAGGGAGGTAAATGCAAGAGTTTTGGAAAGAGGGGCAAGTATGAAGTCTGTTGTGGATGAGATAGCTTGGGAAGTGAGTCAGTTGTTGTTCGCTGATGATACAGCGCTGGTGGCTGATTCATGTGAGAAACTGCAGAAGCTGGTGACTGAGTTTGGTAAAGTGTGTGAAAGAAGAAAGTTAAGAGTAAATGTGAATAAGAGCAAGGTTATTAGGTACAGTAGGGTTGAGGGTCAAGTCAATTGGGAGGTAAGTTTGAATGGAGAAAAACTGGAGGAAGTAAAGTGTTTTAGATATCTGGGAGTGGATCTGGCAGTGGATGGAACCATGGAAGCGGAAGTGGATCATAGGGTGGGGGAGGGGGCGAATATCCTGGGAGCCTTGAAGAATGTGTGGAAGTCGAGAACATTATCTCGGAAAGGAAAAATGGGTATGTTTGAAGGGATAGTGGTTCCAACAATGTTGTATGGTTGCGAGGCGTGGGCTATGGATAGAGTTGTGCGCAGGAGGATGGATGTGCTGGAAATGAGATATTTGAGGACAATGTGTGGTATGAGGTGGTTTGATCGAGTAAGTAACGCACGGGTAAGAGAGATGTGTGGAAATAAAAAGAGCGTGGTTGAGTGAGCAGATGAGGGTGTTTTAAAATGGTTTGGGCACATGGAGAGAATGAGTGCGGAAAGATTGACCAAGAGGATATATGTGTCGGAGGTGGAGGGAACGAGGAGAAGTGGGAGACCAAATTGGAGGTGGAAAGATGGAGTGAAAAATATTTTGTGTGATCGGGGCATGAACATGCAGGAGGGTGAAAGGAGGGCAAGGAATAGAGTGAATTGGATCGATGTGGTATACCGGGGTTGACGTGCTGTCAGTGGATTGAATCAGGGCATGTGAAGTGTCTGGGGTAAACCATGGAAAGCTGTGTAGGTATGTATATTTGCGTGTGTGGACGTATGTATATACATGTGTATGGGGGTGGGTTGGGCCATTTCTTTCGTCTGTTTCCTTGCACTGGTGTGGGAGGCAAGTTGTTAGAAGCAGTGAAAAGTTTTTATTGAGGATGTAAGGCATGTGTACGTGTAGGAAGAGAGGAAAGTGATTGGTTCTCAGTGAATGTAGGTTTGCGGCAGGGGTGTGTGATGTCTCCATGGTTGTTTAATTTGTTTATGGATGGGGTTGTTAGGGAGGTGAATGCAAGAGTTTTGGAAAGAGGGGCAAGTATGAAGTCTGTTGGGGATGAGAGAGCTTGGGAAGTGAGTTATTTGTTGTTCGCTGATGATACAGCGCTGGTGGCTGATTCATGTGAGAAACTGCAGAAGCTGGTGACTGAGTTTGGTAAAGTGTGTGAAAGAAGAAAGTTAAGAGTAAATGTGAATAAGAGCAAGGTTATTAGGTACAGTAGGGTTGAGGGTCAAGTCACTTGGGAGGTGAGTTTGAATGGAGAAAAACTGGAGGAAGTGAAGTGTTTTAGATATCTGGGAGTGGATCTGGCAGCGGATGGAACCATGGAAGCGGAAGTGGATCATAGGGTGGGGGAGGGGGCGAAAATTCTGGGAGCCTTGAAGAATGTGTGGAAGTCGAGAACATTATCTCGGTAAGCAAAAATGGGTATGTTTGAAGGAATAGTGGTTCCAACAATGTTGTATGGTTGCGAGGCATGGGCTATGGATAGAGTGGTGCGCAGGAGGATGGATGTGCTGGAAATGAGATGTTTGAGGACAATGTGTGGTGTGAGGTGGTTTGATAGAGTAAGTAACGTAAGGTAAGAGAGATGTGTGGAAATAAAAAGAGCGTGGTTGAGAGCAGAAGAGGGTGTTTTGAAATGGTTTGGGCACATGGAGAGAATGAGTGAGGATAGATTGACCAAGAGGATATATGTGTCGGAGGTGGAGGGAACGAGGAGAAGAGGGAGACCAAATTGGAGGTGGAAAGATGGAGTGAAGAAGATTTTGTGTGATCGGGGCCTGAACATGCAGGAGGGTGAAAGGAGGGCAAGGAATAGAGTGAATTGGAGCGATGTGGTATACCGGGGTTGACGTGCTGTCAGTGGATTGAATCAGGGCATGTGAAGCGTCTGGGGTAAACCATGGAAAGCTGTGTAGGTATGTATATTTGCGTGTGTGGACGTATGTATATACATGTGTATGGGGTGGGTTGGGCCATTTCTTTCGTCTGTTTCCTTGCGCTACCTTGCAAACGCGGGAGACAGCAACAAAGCAAAAAAAAAAAAAAAATATATATATATATATATATATATATATATATATATATATATATATATATATATATATATAATACGGTGCTCAGGAATTTGATGGACGTAATTCTCTGGTAATAAGTATACCTTCCATGAGGACTGTAGTGGCTTTGTGCAAACAGTGGACGTGCCGCACTCCTGCTGTATCCAAGAAACCTCATACATTAAACAAGCAACAACTTTTTTTTTCCCCTCCAAAGGCACGTAAGTCTTAGAATGAGGAACAATTTTCCAAAAATGAAAGGGAACAATGTTTTATATGAATTATCCTTCCCTATGAACAAAAATGTATCAATATCAAAACGGCGGGAAGAATAGCGTCTCATAGCAACGGCCTTGAGTCCCTAGCAACCTCCGCCGCCCGGGGGCCGGTAACTGTTACATATGCTTGTAGTGCGATCAAGACCAACTTACGTCAACATCCGGAGACATTTTCCCAGCCAGCTGCCTCAGGTACAGAATCCTCACAGTCTGTCTTTTATGCTGTAACCACAGTGGACAGAC
>NC_092242.1:46274310-46322102 GCF_036320965.1 Panulirus ornatus | reverse complement strand
TGGGATGAAGAAGTAAGAGTATTAGTGAAAGAGAAGAGAGAGGCATTTGGACGATTTTTGCAGGGAAAAAATGCAATTGAGTGGGAGATGTATAAAAGAAAGAGACAGGAGGTCAAGAGAAAGGTGCAAGAGGTGAAAAAAAGGGCAAATGAGAGTTGGGGTGAGAGAGTATCATTAAATTTTAGGGAGAATAAAAAGATGTTCTGGAAGGAGGTAAAAAAAGAGCGTAAGACAAGGGAGCAAATGGGAACTTCAGTGAAGGGCGCAAATGGGGAGGTGATAACAAGCAGTGGTGATGTGAGAAGGAGATGAAGTGAGTATTTTGAAGGTTTGTTGAATGTGTTTGATGATAGGGTGGCAGATATAGGGTGTTTTGGTCGAGGTGGTGTGCAAAGTGAGAGGGTTAGGGAAAATGATTTGGTAAACAGAGAAGAGGTAGTGAAAGCTTTGCGGAAGATGAAAGCCGGCAAGGCAGCAGGTTTGGATGGTATTGCAGTGGAATTTATTAAAAAAGGGGGTGACTGTATTGTTGACTGGTTGGTAAGGTTATTTAATGTATGTATGACTCATGGTGAGGTGCCTGAGGATTGGCGGAATGCGTGCATAGTGCCTTTGTTCAAAGGCAAAGGGGATAAGAGTGATTGCTCAAATTACAGAGGTTTAAGTTTGTAAGTATTCCGGGTAAATTATATGGGAGGGTATTGATTGAGAGGGTGAAGGCACGTACAGAGCATCAGATTGTGGAAGAGCCGTGTGGTTTCAGAAGTGGTAGAGGATGTGTGGATCAGGTGTTTGCTTTGAAGAATGTATGTGAGAAATACTTAGAAAAGCAAATGGATTTGTATGTAGCATTTATGGATCTGGAGAAGGCATATGATAGAGTTGATAGAGATGCTCTGTGGAAGGTATTAAGAATATGTGGTGTGGGAGGAAAGTTGTTAGAAGCAGTGAAAAGTTTTTATTGAGGATGTAAGGCATGTGTACGTGTAGGAAGAGAGGAAAGTGATTGTTTCTCAGTGAATGTAGGTTTGCGGCAGGGGTGTGTGATGTCTCCATGGTTGTTTAATTTGTTTATGGATGGGGTTGTTAGGAAGGTAAATGCAAGAGTTTTGGAAAGAGGGGCAAGTATGAAGTCTGTTGGGGATGAGAGAGCTTAGGAAGTGAGTCAGTTGTTGTTCGCTGATGATACAGCACTGGTGGCTGATTCATGTGAGAAACTGCAGAAGCTGGTGACTGAGTTTGGTAAAGTGTGTGGAAGAAGAAAGTTAAGAGTAAATGTGAATAAGAGCAAGGTTATTAGGTACAGTAGGGTTGAGGGTCAAGTCAATTGGGAGGTGAGTTTGAATGGAGAAAAACTGGAGGACGTGAAGTGTTTTAGATATCTGGGAGTGGATCTGGCAGCGGATGGAACCATGGAAGCGGAAGTGGATCATAGGGTGGGGGAGGGGGCGAAAATTCTGGGGCCTTGAAGAATGTGTGGAAGTCGAGAACATTATCTCGGATAGCAAAAATTGGTATGTTTGAAGGAATAGTGGTTCCAACAATGTTGTATGGTTGCGAGGCGTGGGCTATGGATAGAGTTGTGCGCAGGAGGATGGATGTGCTGGAAATGAGATGTATGAGGACAATGTGTGGTGTGAGGTGGTTTGATCGAGTGAGTAATGTAAGGGTAAGAGAGATGTGTGGAAATAAAAAGAGCGTGGTTGAGAGAGCAGAAGAGGGTGTTTTGAAGTGGTTTGGGCATATGGAGAGAATGAGTGAGGAAAGATTGACCAAGAGGATATATGTGTCGGAGGTGGAGGGAACGAGGAGAAGAGGGAGACCAAATTGGAGGTGGAAAGATGGAGTGAAAAAGATTTTGTGTGATCGGGGCCTGAACATGCAGGAGGGTGAAAGGAGGGCAAGGAATAGAGTGAATTGGAGCGATGTGGTATACCGGGATTGACGTGCTGTCAGTGGATTGAATCAAGGCATGTGAAGCGTCTGGGGTAAACCATGGAAAGCTGTGTAGGTATGTATATTTGCGTGTGTGGACGTGTGTATGCACATGTGTATGGGGGGGGTTGGGCCATTTCTTTCGTCTGTTTCCTTGCGCTACCTCGCAAACGCGGGATACAGCGACAAAGTATAAAAAAAAAAAAAAAAAAAAAAATATATATATATATATATATATATATATATATAATACATATGTATTATATTTTTCATTATGCTTACTCGCTGTATCCGATATTAGCTAGGTAGCGTAAGGAAACAGACAAGAGATTAGCCTAACCCTCTTACATACTCATGTATATATATAAATGCCCATATATGCCCACATACATGCCAATACATTTCAACGTATTTGTACATATACATCCAAATACATATACATATATACACGTGTACACATCCATACCTGGTGCCAAGATCCATTACCGTTGCCACCACGTTACTTATGAAATTGCATTCCCGTCCCCCCATGCACATATGAGGTAGCACTAAGAAAAGACAAGAAAGGCCACATTCGTTCACACTCAGTCTCTAGCTGTCATGTGTAATGCACCAAAATCACATCCTTTTCCACATCCAGACCTCACAAAACTTTCTATGGTATACCCCAGACGCTTCACATGCCTTGGTTCAGCATGTCTGTCCCATTATAACACATTATTCCAATTCATTATATATCTTACGCACCTTTCACCCTTCTTTGTGTTGAGGCCCCTATCGTTCAAAATCTTTTTCACTCCATCCTTCTACTTCCAACTTGGTCTCCCATTTCTCCTCGTTCCCTCCCCCTCTGGCACATATATCCTTTTTTTCAATCTTTCCTCGCATATTCTCTCCATGTGACTGTACTATTTCAATACACCCTCTTCTGTTCTCTCAATCACAGTCTTTTCATTACCACACATCTTTCTTATCCTTTCATTACTTGCTCGACCAAACTGCCTCACACCACATATTGTCCTCAAACATCCCATTTGTAACACATACACCCTCATCTGCGCAACCCTATCTATAGTTCACGCCTCGCAACCATAAAACGTTGTTGTAACCTGTATTTCTTCAAACATACCCATTTTTGCTCTTCAAGATAACTTTCTCCCCTTCCACACATTCTTCAATGCTCCCAGAATCTTCACTCTCTCCCCCACCCTGTGACTCACTTCTGCTTCCATTGTTCAATCCACTGCTGAATCCACTCCCAGATATCTAAAACACTTCACTTCCTCCAGTTTTTTCCTTTCAAACCTACCTCCCAATTGACTTGTCCCTCAACCCTACTTAACCAAATAACCTGGCTCTTATTTACATTTACTCTCAACTTTCTTCTTTCATGTATTTTACCAAAATCAGTTACCACCCTCTGCAGTTTCTCACCGGAATTAGTCACCAGCGCTGTATCATCAGCGGACTACAACTGACTCACTTCCCCAGCCCTTTCATCCACAACAGACTGCATATTTGCCCCCTCTCCAAAACTCTTGCATTCACCACCCTAACCACCCCATATAAACAAATTAAACAGTCATGGAGACACTGTGCACCCCTGCTGCAAACCGACATTCACTAGGAACCTATCACTTTCCTTTCTTCCTACTCATACACATGCCTTATATCCTTGATAAAAACTTTTCACTGTTTCTAGCAACTTACCCCCCATGCAATATACTCTTGATACCTCCCACAAAGCATCTCTATCAACTCTATCATATGTCTTCTCCAGATCCATAAATGCAACATACAAATCCATCTGTTTTTCTAAGTATTTCTCACAGACATTCTTCAAAGCAAACACCTGATCCACACATCCTCTACCACTTCAGAAACCACACTGCACCTCCCCTGTCTGATGTTCTGTTCATGCCTTTACCCTCTCAATCAATACCCTCCCATTTACTTTCCCAGGAATACTTAATAAAGTTATACCTCTGTAATTTGAACACTTACCTATATCCTTTTTGCCTTTGTACAATGGCACTATATATGCATTCTGCTAATCCTAATGTCACTTCACCATGAACCATATATACATTGAATATCCTTACCAACCCGTCAACAACAGAGTCATCCCCTTTTTATTAAATTCCACTGCAATGCCATCCAAACGCCGCATTGCCGGCTTTCATCTTCCACAAAGGTTTCACTATCTCTTCTCTTTATTCCAAACCATTCTCCGTGACCCTCTCACTTCGCACACCACCTCGACTAAAACACCCTATATCTGCCATTCTATCATCAAACACATTCAACAAACCTTCAAAATACTCATTCCATCTCTCACTTCACCACTACTTGTTCTTACCTCCCCATTAGCCCCCTTCACCGATGTTCCCATTTGTTCTCTTGTCTTACGCACTTTATTTACCTCCTTCCAAAACATCTTTTTATTCTCCCTAAAATTTAATGATCCTCTCTCACGCCAATTCCCATTTGCCCTCTTGCTCATTTCTCTTGGCCTCTTGCCTTTTTCTTTTATATATCTCCCAGTCATTCACACTACTTTCCTGCAAAAATTGTCCAAATGCCTCTCTCTTCTCTTTCACTAACAATCTTACTTTTTCATCCCACTTTCATCCCACCACTCACTACCCTTTCTAATCTGCCCACCTCCCACCGTTATCATGCCACAAACATCTTTTATGCAAGCCATCACTGCTTCCCGAATTACATCCCATTGCTCCCCCACTCCCCTTACATCATTTGCTCTCACCTTTTTCCTTTCTGCACTCAATCTCAACTGGTACTTCCTCACACAAGTGTCTTTTCCAAGCTCACTTATTCTCACCATTCTCTTCACCCCAACATTCTCTCTTCTTTTCTGTAAACCTCTACAAATCTTCACCTTCATCCCCACAAGATAATGATTCGACATCCCTCCAGTTGCCCCTCTCAGCACATTAACATCCAAAAGTCTCTCTTTCATATGCCTATCAATAAACATGTAATTCAATAATGCTCTCTGGCCACCTCTCCTACTTACATATTTATTTATTTATCTATTATGCTTTGTCGCTGTCTCCTGCATTAGCGAGGTAGCGCAAGGAAACAGACAAAAGAATGGCCCAACCCACCCACATACACATGTATATACATACATATCCACACTCGCACGTATACATATCTATATATCTCAACGTATACATATATATACACACACAGACATATACGTATATACACATGTACATAATTCATACTGTCTGCCCTTATTCATTCCCATCACCACCCCGCCACACATGAAATGACAACCCCCTCCCCTCGCACGTGCACGAGGTAGTGCTAGGAAAAGACAACAAAGGCCACATTCGTTCAATCTCTGTCTCTAGCTGTCATGTATAATGCACTGAAACCACAGCTTTCTTTCCACATCCAGGCCCCACAAAACTTTCCATGGTTTATCCCAGATGCTTCACATGCCCTGGTTCAATCCATTGACAGCACGTTGACCCCGGTATACCACATCGTTCCAATTCACTCTATACCTTGCACGCCTTTCACCCTCCTGCATGTTCAGGCCCTGATCACTAAGAATCTTTTTCACTCCATCTTTCCACATCCAATTTTGCCTCCCACTTCTCCTCATTCCCTCCACCTCTGACACTTATATCTTCTTTGTCAATCTTTCCTTGCTCATTCTCTCCATGTGACCAAACCATTTCAAAACACCCTCTTCTGCTTTCTCAACCACACTTTTTATTACCACACATCTCTCTTACCCTTTCATTACTTACTTGATCAAAACACCTCACACCACATATTATCCTGAAACATCTCATTTCCAGCATATCCACCCTCCTCTGCACAACTCTATCTATAGCCCATGCCTCACAACCATATAACATTGTTAGAACCACTATTCCTTCAAACATATGCATTTTTGCTTTCCAAGATAACGTCCTTGACTTCCACATTTTTTCAACGCTCCCAGAACTTTCGCCAACTCCCCCACCCTATGATTCACTTCCTCGTCGATGATTCCATCTGCTGCCAACTCCACTCCCAGATATCTAAAACACTCCACTTCCTTCAGTTTTTCTCCATTCAAACTTACCTCCCAATTGACTTGTCCCTCAACCCTCCTATACCTAATAACCTTGCTCTTATTCACATTTACTGTCAGCTTACCTCTTTCACACACTTTACCAAACTCAGTCACCAGCTTCTGCAGTTTCTCACCCGAATCAGCCACCAGCACTGTATCATCAGCGAACAACAACTGACTCACTTCCCAAGCTCTCTCATCCACAACAGACTGCATACTTGCCCCTCTTTCCAAAACTCTTGCATTCACCTCCCTAACAACCCCATCCATAAACAAATTAAACAACCTTGGAGACATCACGCACCCCTGCCGCAAACCAACATTCACTGAGAAACAATCACTTTCCCCTCTTCCTACCCATACACATGCCTTATATCCTTGATAAAAACTTTTCATTGCTTCTAACAACTTACCTCCCACACCATATATTCTTAATACCTTGCAAAGAGCATCTCTATCAACTCTATCATATGCCATCTCCAGATCTATAAATGCTACATACAAATCCATTTCCTGTTCTAAGTATTTCTCACATACATTCTTCAAAGCAAACACCTGATCCACACATCCTCTACCACTTCTGAAACCACACTGCTCCTCCCCAATCTGATGCTCTGTACATGCCTTCACCCTCTCAATCAATACCCTCCCATGTAAATTCCCAGGAATACTCAACAAACTTATACCTTTGTAATTTGAGCACTCACTTTTATCCCCTTTGTCTTTGTACAATGGCACTATGCAGGCATTCCGCCAATCTTCAGGCACCTCACCATGAGTCATACATACATTAAGTAACCTTACCAATCAGTCAACAATACAGTCACTCCCTTTTTAATATATTCCACTGCAATACCATCCAAACCTGCTGCCTTGCCAGCTTTCATCTTCCGCAGAGCTTTTACTACCTCTTCTCTGTTTACCAAATCATTTTCCCTATCCCTCTCACTTTGCACACCACCTCAACCAAAACACCCTATATCTGCCACTCTATCATCAAACACATTCAACAAACCTTCAAAATACTCACTCCATCTCCTTCTCACATCCTCCACTACTTGTTATCACCTCCCCATTAGCCCACTTCACTGATGTTCCCATTTGCTCCCTTGTCTTACCTCCTTCCAAAACATCTTTTTATTCTCCTTAAAATTTAATGATACTCTCTCACCCCAACTCTCATATGCCCTCTTTTTCACCTCTTGCACCCTTTGCTTGACATCCTGCCTCTTTCTTTTATACATCTCCCAGTCGTTTGCATTATTTCCCTGCAAAAATTGTCCAAATGCCTCTCTCTTCTGTTTCACTAATAATCTTACTTCTTCATCCCACCACTCATACCCTTTCTAATCTGCCCACCGCCCACGCTTCTCATGCCACAAGCATCTTTTGCGCAAGCCATCACTGCTTCCCTAAATAAATCCCATTTCTCCCCCACTCCCCTTATGTCCTTTGTTCTCACCTTTTTCCATTCTTTACTCAGTCTCTCCTGGTACTTCCTCACTCAAGTCTCCTTCCCAAGCTCACTTACTCTCACCACTCTCTTCATGCCACCATTCTCTCTTCTTTTCTGAAAACCTTTTCCAAATCTTTACCTTTGCCTCCACAAGATAATGATCAGACATCCCTCCAGTTGCACCTCTCAGCACATTAACATCCAAAAGTCTCTCGCGCGCCTATCAATTAACATGTAATCCAATAACGCTCTCTGGCCATCTCTCCCACTTACATACATATACGTATGTGTATCTCTTTTTAAACCAGGTATTCCCAATCGCCAGTCCTTTTTCAGCACATAAATCTACAAGCTCTTCATTTCCATTTACAACTCTAAACACCCCATGTACACCAGTTATTCCCTCAACTGCCACATTACTCACCTTTGCATTCAAATCACCCATCACTATAACCCAGTCTTGTGTATCAAAACTACTAACACACTTACTCAGCTGCTCCAAAAAATACTTGCCTCATGATCTTTCTTCTCATTCCAAGGTGCATATGCACCAATATTCACCCATCTCTCTCCATCCACTTTCAGTTTTGCTCATATCAATCTCGAGTTTACTTTCTTACACTCTATCACATACTCCCACCATTCCTGTTTCAGGAGTAGTGCTACTCCTTCCCTTGCACTTGTCTTCTCACTAACCCCTGACTTTATTCCCAAGACATTCCCAAACCTCTCTTCCCCTTTACCCTTGAGCTTTGTTTCACTGAGAGCCAAAACATCCAGGTTCCTTTCCTCAAACATACTACCTATGTCTCCTTTTTTTCTCATCTTGGTTACATCGACACACATTTCGACACCCTAATCTGAGCCTTCAAGGAGGATGAGCACTCCCCGCGGGACTCCTTCTTCTGTTTCACTCATTTTAAACAAGGTATTCCCAATCATCAGTCCTTTTTCAGCACACAAATCTACAAGCTCTTCACCATTTCCATTTACAACACTGAACACCATATGTACATCAGTTATACCCTCAACTGTCACATTGCTCACCTTTGCATTGAAATCACCCATCACTATAACCTGGTCTCATGCATCAAAGCTGCTAGCACACTCACTCAGTTATTCCCAAAACACTTGCCTCTCATGATCTTTCTTCTCGTGCCCAGATGCATAGACACCAATAATCATCCACCTCTCTCCATCCACTTTCAGTTTTAGCCATATCAGTCTGGAGTTTACTTTCATACACTCTACCATAAACCCCCAGAACTCCTGCTTCAGGAGTAGTGCTACCTCTTCCTTTGCTCTTGTCCTCTCACCAGCCCCTGACTTTATTCCCAAGACATTCTCAAACCACTCTTCTCCTTTAATCCTGAGCTTCATTTCACTCAGAGCCAAAACATCCAGATTCCTCTCTTAAACATACTGCATTTCTCTTCTTTTTTTTTCTCATCTTGGTTACATCCTCACACATTTAGACACCCCAATCTGAGCCTTTGAGGAGCATGAGCACTCCATGCATGACTCCTTCTGTTTCCCCTTTTAGGAAGTTAAAATGCAAGGAGGGGAGGGTCTCTAGCCTCCCAAACTTCTCCCCTTTTGTCACCCTCCACGATACTTGGGGAATGCATGTGAAGTATTCTTCCTCCTCTGTCCCCAGGGAGTTTTTTCTTTTTTTCATTCTCAAATGTCTCCCCACCTGTATGCCAGTATTTAGAAATTTTATGAAAATTGCAATAACTGATTAATATCTCTTTTCTTATAGTATTCCAATATTTTCTTTATAGATGGTGTGGAACAGCTAATAATAGCTATGGCTCATCGTGGGCGACTTAATTTGCTCTCAGGAATTCTCCAGTATCCACCAGTTGTTTTGTTCCAGAAAATGAAAGGATTCCCAGAGTATCCTTCTGATGTGAAGTTCACCGGGGATGTTCTCTCACATTTATGTAAGTAACTGAGTATATAGTAATTATGATTTATTTTTGTTTTACTTTGTGATAATGTTTTTGCTTCAGTCATGCTTAAACTTTGTCTTTTGTGGGACATGGCATTTTGGACTTTAGTTGCTTAGCATATTTAAATTATAAAGGCCAAATGCATTGTGAGAATGTATCTGGTCTTAAAATTTTCCATAACACCTGAAGATGTTTAAGAATTTTTTGTTTTGTGAATGTAGCTTGACAGTAATAGCATTAATGACCCCTGCAATTGATAAGTCTAAAGACCAAACATCCAACCAATCTACCAACCATAAGGTACCCTCTCTTTATTTTCCTTCTCATCGTCTCTCTAAGGAAGAAAACTGAAAATTTTCAAAAGTAAAGATGATGAAAGGAAACTAAAAGAAATTAATGATAAGAGCAAATATAGACATTATTTCAAAGGGAGATGTAAGTAGAATTATAAATGTGGAAGGGGTCACCCTCCACTTTGTATGATATAATGCTGCTTTGGAATCTTTAATGCAAGGAAATGTAGACATCAAGAATGTAATTTCAAACATCCAGAATTTTGCTCTTATTTTGAAAAATGTCTGAAATACCGATTTCTACAACCACCAAGAATAAGAACAGCTGACAGAAATAGAGATGTAGGGATTGAAAGATGTATAAATTGATTGATATTGAATGGAGTCAATATATAAACCTTACAACAATGTAAAACAGGTTAGAGTCAAGATCAAAGTGGCCTGGAGAGGGAGGGGACATGGAAATATGAAAAGAATTAACAGTGGAAAGAAAAATGTCATAACTCTTAAAGATCTAAACTTGTAAGATTTGTAAATACATTGTTTTTCCTTATTATTTGCTGTTTCCTGCATCAGACAGACATGGCCTCATTCACTTAGTACACAGCTTTCATGTGTAATACACTAAAATCACATCCTCCATCCACAACCAAGCCTCATATACATTTCCATAGTTTTCCCTGACTGCTTCCTATACCCTGATTTAGTACATTGATATCCCTGCCCCCCATGAATCACTTTGCCTTAATTTACTCTATCATATGCACCCCTTTGACCTTCCTGCATGATCAGGCCACAAACATGAGAAAGCTTTTTCACTCCGTCCATTCATCTCTAGTTCAGTCTCCAACTCCTTGTCCCCTCCACTTCTAGCATATGTGTACCCCCTTTTGGTGAACCTATCCTTACTCATTCTGTTTGTATGCCCAAACCATTTCAACAAACACTTTTCATCTCTTTCAACTGTGCTTTTCCTATAACCATACCTTTCTCCTACTGTATGATTTCTTACTCTATCAACCCTCTCCTTGCAACATATTTTGCGAAACATTTCATATTCAGCACACTCTCCCTCTTGTGCACATTCTCATATAGAGCCCATATAGAGCCTATGCCTTGCAGTCATACAACAGTATCAGTATTACTATATTATCAAACAACTAAATTCACTTTCCCAGAGAATGACCTATCATTCCACATGTAACTCACTGCTGCCAGGACTTTTGCCCCTTCACACACTCTATGTCTCACTTCAGCTCCAGTAGTTCCATTTTCTACTGTGTCCACCCACAGTTATGTAAAACTTCTCTTCCTCCATGTTTTGTCCATTTAAACTCAAAACCCAACTAACCTGTGTATCTTCACTGCTAAACCTATTAACCTTGCTTTTATTCACATGTACTCTCAACATTCTCCTTTCACACCCTCTTCCAAAGAAACCAACTATGCTAATTCTCTCTCAAATCTGCCACCATCACCGTGTCACTACAAAATAGCAAACAATAACCATCTTTATTTCTAAGCCCCCTCCTCAGACAGATGCATGCAGACTTGTTGCTGTCTTCAAGACAGGGAAAATGATTTGGTAAACAGAGAAGAGGTAGTAAAAGCTTTGCGTAAGATGAAAGCCAGCAAGGCGGCGGGCTTGGATGGTATTGCTGTGGAAATTGTTAAAAAAGGAGGTGACTGTGTTGTTGACTGGTTGGTAAGGATATTCAGTGTATGTATGGTTCATGGTGAAGTGCCTGAGGATTGGCAGAATGCATGCATGGTGCTATTGTACAAAGGCAAAGGGGATAAAGGTGAGTGTTCAAATTACAGAGGTATAAGTTTGTTGAGTTTTCCTGGGAAATTATATGGGAGGGTATTGGTTGAGAGTGTGAAAGCCTGTACAAAGCATCAGACTGGGGAAGAGCAGTGTGGTTTCAGAAGTGGTAGAGGATGTCTGGATCAGGTGTTTGCTTTGAAGGATGTATGTGAGAAATACTTAGAAAGACAAATGGATTTGTATGTAGCATTTATGGATCTGGAGAAGGCATTTGATTGAGTTGACAGAAATGCTTTGCGGAGGGTATTAAGAGTATATGGTGTGGCAGGTAAGTTGCTAGAAGTAGTGAAAAGTTTTTATCAAAGATGTAAGGCTTGTGTATGAGTAAGAGGAGAGGAAAGTGATTGGTTCCCAGTGAATGTCGGTTTGCAACAGGGGTGTGTGATGTCTCCATGGGTGTTTAATTTGTTTATGGATGGGGTTGTTAGGGAGGTGAATGCATGAGTTTTGGAGAGAGGGGCAAGTATGCAGTCTGTTGTAGATGAGAAAGCTTGGGAAGTGAGTTAGTTGTTGTTTGCTGATGATACAGAGCTTGTGGCTGATTTGGTTAAGAAACTGCAGAAGCTAGTGACTGAGTTTGGTAGTGTGTGAAAGAAGAAAGTTGAGAGTAACTATGAATAAGAGCAAGGTTATTATGTACAATAGGGTTGAGGAATAAGTTAATTGGGAGGTAAGTTTGAATGGAGAAAAACTGGAGGAAGTGATGTGTTTTAGCATTTGGGAGTGGATTTATTAGTGGATGGAACCATGGAAGCAGAAGTGAGTTACATGGTGGGGGAGGAAGCGAAGGTTCTGGGAGCATTGACGAATGTGTGGAAGGCAAGAACGTTATCTTGGAGAGCAAAAATTGGTATGTTTGAAGGAATAGTGGTTCTAACAATGTTTTGTGGTTGCAAGGGTTGTGTGAACGAGGGTGGATGTGTTGGAAATGAAATATTTGAGGACAATATGTGGTGTGAGGTGGTTTGATCGAGTAATTAATGAAAGGGTAAGAGAGATGTGTGGTAATAGAAAGAGTGTGGTTGAGAGAGCAGACGAGGGTGTATGGAAATGGTTGGACACATGGAGAGAATGAGTGAGGAAAGATTGAAAAAGAGGATATACGTGTCAGAGGTGGAGGAAACGAGGAGAAGTGGGAGACCAAATTAGAGGTGGAAGGATGGAGTGAAAAAGATTTTCAGCGATCGATTTATGTGCTGAAAAAGGACTGGTGATTGAGAATACCTGGTTTAAAAAGAGAGATATACACAAGTATATGTATGTAAGTAGGAGAGATGTCCAGAGAGCATTATTGGAATACGTGTTAATTGATAGGCGTGCAAAAGAGAGACTTTTGGATGTTAGTGTGGTGATAGGTGCAACTGGAGGGATGTCTGATCATTATCTTGTGGAGGCGAAGGTGAAGATTTGTAGAGGTTTTCAGAAAAGAAAAGAGAATGTTGGGGTGAAGAGAGGGGTGAGAGTAAGTGAACTTGGGAAGGAGACTTGTGTGAGGAAGTACCACGAGAGACTGAGTACAGAATGGAAAAAGGTGAGAAGAAAGGACGTAAGGGGAGTGGGGGAGGAATGAGATGTATTTAGGGAAGCAGTGATGGCTTGTGCAAAAGATGCTTGTGGCATGAGAAATGTGGGAGGTGGGCAGATTAGAAAGGGTATGAGTGGTGTAATAAAGAAGTAAGATTATTAGTGAAAGAGAAGAGAGAGGCATTTGGATGATTTTTACAGGGAAATAATGCAAATGACTGGGAGATGTATAAAAGAAAGAGGGAAGAGGTCAAGAGAAAGGTGTAAGAGGCAAAAAAGAGAGCAAATGAGAGTTGGGGTGAGAGATTATCATTAAATTTTTGGGAGAATAAAAAGATGTTTTGGAAGGAGGTAAATTAAGTGGATAAGACAAGGGAACAAATGGGAACATCAGGGAAGGGGGCTAATAGGGAGGTGATAACAAGTAGTGGTGATGTGAGAAGGAGATGGAATGAGTATTTTGAAGGTTTGTTGAATGTGTTTGATGATAGAGTGGCAGATATAGGGTGTTTTGGTCGAGGTGGTGTGAAAAGTGAAAGGGTTAGGGAGAATGATTTGGTGAACAGAGAAGAGGTAGTAAAAGCTTTGTGGAAGATGAAAGCCAGCAAGGCAGCGTGTGTGGGTGTTTATGTATATACATGTATATGTATGTATACATTGAAATGCATAGGTATGTATATGTGCGTGTGTGGGTGTTTATGTATATACATGTATATGTATGTATACATTGAAATGCATAGGTATGTATATGTGCGTGTGTGGGTGTTTATGTATATACATGTATATGTATGTATATGTTGAAATGTATAGGTATGTATATGTGCGTGTGTGGGTGTTTATGTATATACATGTATATGTATGTATACATTGAAATGCATAGGTATGTATATGTGCGTGTGTGGGTGTTTATGTATATACATGTATATGTATGTATACATTGAAATGCATAGGTATGTATATGTGCGTGTGTGGGTGTTTATGTATATACATGTATATGTATGTATACATTGAAATGCATAGGTATGTATATGTGCGTGTGTGGGTGTTTATGTATATACATGTATATGTATGTATACATTGAAATGCATAGGTATGTATATGTGCGTGTGTGGGTGTTTATGTATATACATGTATATGTATGTATATGTTGAAATGTATAGGTATGTATATGTGCGTGTGTGGGTGTTTATGTATATACATGTATATGTATGTATACATTGAAATGCATAGGTATGTATATGTGCGTGTGTGGGTGTTTATGTATATACATGTATATGTATGTATACATTGAAATGCATAGGTATGTATATGTGCGTGTGTGGGTGTTTATGTATATACATGTATATGTATGTATACATTGAAATGCATAGGTATGTATATGTGCGTGTGTGGGTGTTTATGTATATACATGTATATGTATGTATACATTGAAATGCATAGGTATGTATATGTGCGTGTGTGGGTGTTTATGTATATACATGTATATGTATGTATACATTGAAATGCATAGGTATGTATATGTGCGTGTGTGGGTGTTTATGTATATACATGTATATGTATGTATACATTGAAATGCATAGGTATGTATATGTGCGTGTGTGGGTGTTTATGTATATACATGTATATGTATGTATACATTGAAATGCATAGGTATGTATATGTGCGTGTGTGGGTGTTTATGTATATACATGTATATGTATGTATACATTGAAATGCATAGGTATGTATATGTGCGTGTGTGGGTGTTTATGTATATACATGTATATGTATGTATACATTGAAATGCATAGGTATGTATATGTGCGTGTGTGGGTGTTTATGTATATACATGTATATGTATGTATACATTGAAATGCATAGGTATGTATATGTGCGTGTGTGGGTGTTTATGTATATACATGTATATGTATGTATACATTGAAATGCATAGGTATGTATATGTGCGTGTGTGGGTGTTTATGTATATACATGTATATGTATGTATACATTGAAATGCATAGGTATGTATATGTGCGTGTGTGGGTGTTTATGTATATACATGTATATGTATGTATACATTGAAATGCATAGGTATGTATATGTGCGTGTGTGGGTGTTTATGTATATACATGTATATGTATGTATACATTGAAATGCATAGGTATGTATATGTGCGTGTGTGGGTGTTTATGTATATACATGTATATGTATGTATATGTTGAAATGTATAGGTATGTATATGTGCGTGTGTGGGTGTTTATGTATATACATGTATATGTATGTATACATTGAAATGCATAGGTATGTATATGTGCGTGTGTGGGTGTTTATGTATATACATGTATATGTATGTATACATTGAAATGCATAGGTATGTATATGTGCGTGTGTGGGTGTTTATGTATATACATGTATATGTATGTATATGTTGAAATGTATAGGTATGTATATGTGCGTGTGTGGGTGTTTATGTATATACATGTATATGTATGTATACATTGAAATGCATAGGTATGTATATGTGCGTGTGTGGGTGTTTATGTATATACATGTATATGTATGTATATGTTGAAATGTATAGGTATGTATATGTGCGTGTGTGGGTGTTTATGTATATACATGTATATGTATGTATATGTTGAAATGTATAGGTATGTATATGTGCGTGTGTGGGTGTTTATGTATATACATGTATATGTATGTATATGTTGAAATGTATAGGTATGTATATGTGCGTGTGTGGGTGTTTATGTATATGCATGTGTATGTTAGGTTGGGCCACTCTTTCATCCTTGCGCTACCTCGCTAATACAAGAGACAGCGACCAAGTATAATGAGTATAAGATAGATAGATTATCCCTGGGGATGGGGAGAAACAATACTTCCCATGCATTCCTCACATGTCGTAGAAGGCGACTAAAGGGGATGGTAGCGGGGGGCTAGAAACCCTCCCCTCCTTATATTTTAACTTTCTAAAAGGAGAAACAGAAAAAGGAGTCATGCGGGGGTGCTTATCCTCCTCGAAGGCTCAGATTGGGGTTTGTAAATGTGTGTGGATGTAATCAAAATAAGAAAAAAGGAGAGATAGGTAGTGTTTGAGGAAAGGAACCTGGATGTTTTGGCTCTGAATAAAACGAAGCTCAAGGGTAAAGGGGAAGAATGATTTGGGAATGTCTTGGGAGTTAAGTCAGGGGCTGGTGAGAGGACAAGGGCAAAGCAGGAGTTGTGGGAGTATGTGACAGAGTGTAAGAAAGTAAACTCTAGATTGATATGGGTAAAACTGAAAGTGGATGGAGATAGATGGGTGGTTATTGGTGCCTATGCACCTGGTGATGAGAAGAAAGATCATGAAAGGCAAGTGTTTTGGGAGCAGCTGAGTGAATGTGTTGGCAGCTTTGATGCACGAGACTGGTTTATAGTGATGGGTGATTTGAAGGCAAAGGTAGGTAATGTGGCAGTTGAGGGTATGATTAGTGCACATGGGGTGTTCAGTGTTGTAAATGGAAATGGTGAAGAGCTTGTAGATTTGTGTGCTGAAAAAGTACTGGTGATTGGGAATACCTGGTTTAGAAAAATATACAATAGTATACATATATAAGTAGGAGAGATGGCCAGAGAGTGTTGTTGGATTATGTGAAAAAGAGGGTTTTGGGTGTTAGTATGCTGAGAGGGGCAACTGGAGAGATGTCTGTTCATTATCTTGTGGAGGCGAAGGTAAAGATTTTTAGAGGTTTTCAGAAAAGAAGGGAGAATGTTGGGGTGAAGAGAGTGTTGAGAGTAAGTGAGCTTAGAAAGGAGACTTGTGTGAGGAAATACCAGCAGAGATTGAGTGTAGAGTCGAAAAAGGTGAGAGCAAATGATGTAAGGGGAGTGGGGGAGGAATGGGATGTATTTAGCGAGGCAGTGATGGCTTGCATAAAAGATGCTTTTGGCATGAGAAAGGTGGGAGGTGGGCAGATTAGAAAGGGTAGTGCATGGCAGGGTGAAGAAGTGAAATTATTGGTGGAAGATAAGAGAGAGGCGTTAGGATGATTTTTGCATGGAAGTAGTGTGAATGACTGGGAGATGTATAAAAGAAAGAGTCAGGAGGTCAAGAGAAAGGTGCAAGAGGTGAAAAAGTGGGCAGATGAGAGTTGGGGTGAGAGAGTATTATTAGATTTTAGGGAGAATGAAAAGATGTTTTAGAAGGAGGTAAAGAAAGTGCGTAAGACAAGAGAACAAATGGGAACATTGGTGAAGGGGGCTAATATAGAGGTAATAACAAGTAATGGTGAAGTGAGAAGGAGATGGAGTGAGTACTTTGAAGGTTTGTTGAATGTGTTTGATGATAAGTGGCAGATTTTGAGTGTTTTGGTTGACATGGTGTGCGAAATGAGAGGGTTAGGGGGAATGATTTGGTAAACAGAGAAGAGGTAGTAAAAGCTTTGTGGAATATGAAAGCTGGCAAGGCAGCGGGTTTTGATATTATTGCAGTGGAATTTGTTAAAAAAGGGGGGTGACTGTGTTGTTGACTGGTTGGTAAGGATATTCAATGTATGTATGGTTCATGGTGAAGTGCCTGAGGATTGGCAGAATGCATGCATAGTGCTATTGTACAGAGGCAAAGGGGATAAAGGTGAGTGGTCAAATTACAGAGGTATAAGTTTGTTGAGTATTCCTGGGAAATTATATGGGAGGGTATTGATTGAGAATGTGAAAGCATGTACAAGCATCAGACTGGGGAAGAGCAGTGTGGTTTCAGAAGTGGTAGAGGATGTATGGATCAGGTGTTTGCTTTGAAGAATGTATGTGAGAAATACTTAGAAAAACAGATGGATTTGTATGTAGCATTTATGGATCTGGAGAAGGCATATAATAGAGTTGATAGAAATGCTTTGTGAAAGGTATTAAGAGTATATGGTGTGGCAGGTAAGTTGCTAGAAGTAGTGAAAAGTTTTTATCAAAGATGTAAGGCTTGTGTATGAGTAGGAGGAGAGGAAAGTGATTGGTTCCCAGTGAATGTCGATTTGCGACAGGGGTGTGTGATGTCTCCATGGCTGTTTAATTTATTTATGGATGTGGTTGTTAGGGAGGTGAATGCAAGAGTTTTGGAGAGAGGGGCAAGTATGCAGTCTGTTGTGGATGAGAGAGCTTGGGAAGTGAGTTAGTTGTTGTTTGCTGATGATACAGAGCTTGTGGCTGATTTGGTTGAGAAACTGCAGAAGCTAGTGACTGAGTTTGGTAGTGTGTGAAAGAAGAAAGCTGAACATAGATATGAATAAGAGCAAGGTTATTAGGTACAGAAGGGTTGAGGAATAAGTTAATTGGGAGGTAAGTTTGAATGGAGAAATACTGTAGGAAGTGAATTGTTTTAGCATTTGGGAGTTATATTTAGCAGCAGATGGAGCTATGGAAGCAGAAGTGAGTCACATGGTGGGGGAGGGAGCAAAGGTTCTGGGAGCGTTGAAGAATGAGTGGAAGGCAAGAACGTTCTCTTGGAGAGCAAAAATGGGTATGTTTGAAGGAATAGTGGGTACAACAGTGTTTTGTAGTGGCGAGGCGTGGGCTATAGATAGGGTCGTGCGAAGGAAGGTGGATGTGTTGGAAATGAAATGCTTGAGGACAATATGTGGTGTGAGGTGGTTTGATCGAGTAAATAATGAAAGGGTTAGAGAGATGTGTGGTAACAGAAAGAGTGTGGTTAAGAGCGCAGAAGAGTTTGTATTTAAATGGTTTGGTCACATGGAGAGAATGAGTTAGGAAAGATTGAAAAAGGGGATATATGTGTCAGACATGGAGGAAGCGGGAAGTGGGAGACCAAATTAGAGGTGGAAGGATGGAGTGAAAAAGATTTTGAGCGATCGAGGCCTGAACATACAGGAGGGTGAAAGGCTTGCAAGGAATAGGGTGAATTGGAAGAATGTGGTATCCCTGGGTGGACGTGCTGTCAATGGATTGAACCAGGGTATGTGGGGTAAACCATAAAAAGTTTTGTGAGGCCTGGTTGTGGAAAGGGAGCTATGGTTTCTGTGCATTACACATGACAGCTAGAGACTGAGTGTGAACGAATGTGGCCATTGTTGTCTTATCCTGATGTTACCTCGCACGCGCACGGGGGGAGAGGGGTGTCATTTCATGTGTGGTGGGTTGGCGACGGGAATGGATAGGGGCAGCAAGTATGAGCGTGTACATGTGTGTATATGTATATGTATGTGTATGTATAAATTGAAGTGTATAGGTATATATATGTGCGTGTGTGGGTGTTTATGTATATACATGTATATACATAAACACCCAGGTACGATCCTGGCTGTTAGAGGTTTGTATGTTCTATGAAGGTGTGTGTTCACATGGACTTTGTTCATATATACATGTATATGTATGTATACATTGAAATGCATAGGTATGTATATGTGCGTGTGTGGGTGTTTATCTATATGCATGTGTATGTTGGGTTAGGCTATTCTTTCATCCTTCCGCTACCTCGCTAATGCAGGAGACAGCGACCAAGTATAATGAATATAAAATAGATAGATTATCCCTGGGGATGGGGGAGAGAGAATACTTCCCATGCATTCCTCATGTGTCGTAGAAGGCAACTAAAGGGGATGGGAGCGGGGGTTAGAAACCCTCCCCTCCTTATATTTAAACTTTCTAAAAGGGGAAACAGAAGAAGGAGTCGTGCGGGAGTGCTTATCCTCCTCGAAGGCTCAGATTGGTGTCTAAATGCATGTGGATGTAATCAAGATGAGAAAAAAGGAGAGGTAGGTAGTGTTTGAGGAAAGGAACCTGGATGTTTTGGCTCCGAGTGAAACAAAGCTCAAGGGTAAAGGGGAAGAATGATTTGAGAATGCCTTGGGAGTTAAGTCAGGGGTTGGTCAGAGGACCAGGACAAAGCAGGAGTTGTGGGAGTATGTGATAGAGTGTAAGAAAGTAAACTCTACATTGATATGGATAAAACTGAAAGTGGATGGAGATAGATGGATGGTTATTGGTACCTATGCACCTGGTTATGAGAAGAAAGATCATGAAAGGCAAGTGTTTTGGGAGCAGCTGAGTGAATGTGTTAGCAGCTTTGATGCACGAGACTGGTTTATAGTGATGGATGATTTGAAGGCAAAGGTAGGTAATGTGGCAGTTGAGGGTGTGATTGGTGCACATGGGGTGTTCAGTGTTGTAAAATGGAAATGGTGAAGAGCTTGTAGATTTGTGTGCTGAAAAAGTACTGGTGATTGGTAATACCTGGTTTAAAAAGAGAGATATACATAAGTATTTGTATGTAAGTAGGAGAGATGGCCAGAGAGTGTTGATGGATTATGTGTTGATTGATAGGCATGTGAAAGAGAGGCTTTTGGGTGCTAATGTGCTGAGAGGGGCAACTGGAGAGATGTCTGATCATTATCTTGTGGAGGCGAAGGTAAAGATTTTAGGAGGTTTTCAGAGATAAAGAGAGAATGTTGGCGTGAAGAGAGTGTTGAGTGTAAGTCAGCTTAGAAAGGAGACTTGTGTGAGGAAATACCAGCAGAGATTGAGTGTAGAATGGAAAAAGGTGAGAGCAAATGACGTAGAGGGAGTGGGGGAGGAATGGGATGTATTTAGGGAGGCAGTGATGGCTTGCATAAATGATGCTTGTGGCATGAGAAAGGTGGGAGGTGGGCAGATTAGAAAGGGTAGTGTGTGACGGGATGGAGAAGTAAGATTATTAGTGAAAGAGAAGAGAGAGGCGTTAGGATGATTTTTGCTGGGAAGTAGTGTGAATGACTGGGAGATGTATAAAAGAAAGAGTCAGGAAGTCAAGAGAAAGGTGCAAGAAGTGAAAAAGAGGGCAGATGAGAGTTGGGGTGAGAGAGTATTATTAGATTTTAGGGAGAATAAAAAGATGTTTTTGAAGGAGGTAAAGAAAGTGCATAAGACAAGAGAACGAATGGGAACATCGGTGAAGGGGGCTAATGGAGAGGTAATAACAAGTAATGGTGAAGTGAGAAGGAGATGGAGTGAGTACTTTGAAGGTTTGTTGAATGTGTTTGATGATAAAGTGGCAGATTTTGGGTGTTTTGGTTGACGTGGTGTGCGAAATGAGAGGGTTAGGGAGAATGATTTGGTAAACAGAGAAGAGGTAGTGAAAGTTTTGTGGAAGATGAAAGCCGGCAAGGCGGCAGGTTTGGATGGTATTGCAGTGGAATTTCTTAAAAAAGGGGGTGACTGTGTTGTTGAGTGTTGGGAAGAACATTCAATGTATGTATGGTTCATGGGAAGTGCCTGAGGATTGGCAGAATGCATGCATAGTGCTATTGTACAAATGCAAAGGGGATAAAGGTGAGTGGTCAAATTACAGAGATATAAGTTTGTTGAGTATTCCGGGGCAATTATATGCGAGAGTATTGATTGAGAGAGTGAAAACATGTACAAAGCATCAGATTGGGGAAGAGCAGTGTTGTTTCAGAAGTGGTAAAGGATGTGTGGATCATGTGTTTGCTTTGAAGAATGTATGTGAGAAATACTTGGAAAAACAGATGGATTTGTATGTAGCATTTATGGATCTGGAGAAGGCATATAATAGAGTTGATAGAAATGCTTTGTGGAAGGCATTAAGAGTATATGGTGTGGCAGGTAAAGTTGCTAGAAGTAGTGAAAAGTTTTTATCAAAGATGTAAGGCTTGTGTATGAGTAGGAAGAGAGGAAATTGATTGGTTCCCAGTGAATGTCGGTTTGCAGAAGGGGTGTGTGATGTCTCCATGGCAGTTTGATTTATTTATGGATGGGGTTGTTAGGGAGGTGAATGCAAGAGTTTTGGAGATAGGGGCAAGAATGCAGTCTGTTGTGGATGAGAGAGCTTGGGAAGTGAGTTAGTTGTTGTTTGCTGATGATACAGAGCTTGTGGCTGATTTGGTTGAGAAACTGCAGAAGCTAGTGACTGAGTTTGGTAGTGTGTGAAAGAAGAAAGCTGAGAGTAAATATGAATAAGAGCAAGGTTATTAGGCACAGTAGGGTTGAGGAGTAAGTTAATTGGGAGGTAAGTTTGAATGGAGAAAAACCGGAGGAAGTGAATTGTTTTAGCATTTGGGGGTGGATTTATCAGCGGATGGAACCATGGAAGCAGAAGTGAGTTACATGGTGGGGTAGGGAGCAAAGGTTCTGGGAGCACTGAAGAATGTGTGGAAAGCAAGAACGTTACGTTGGAGAGCAAAAATTGGTATGTTTGAAGGAATAGTGGTTCCAACAATGTTTTGTGGCTGCAAGGTGTGGGCTGTAGATAGGGTTGTGCAAAGGAGGGTGGATGTGTTGGAAATGAAATGTTTGAAGACAATATGTGGTGTGAGGTGGTTTGATCGAGTAATTAATGAAAGGGTAAGAGAGATGTGTGGTAATAGAAAGAGTGTGGTTGAGAGAGCAGAAGAGGGTGTATTGAAATGGTATGGTCACATGGAGAGAATGAGTTAGGAAAGATTGAAAAAGAGGATATACGTGTCAGAGGTGGAGGAAACGAGAAGTGGGAGACCAAATCGGAGGTGGAAGGATGGAGTGAAAAAGATTTTGAGCGATTGAGGCCTGAACATACAGGAGGGTGAAAGGCTTGCAAGGAATAGAGTGAATTGGAGGAATGTGGTATCCCTGGGTGGACGTGCTGTCAATGGATTGAACTAGGGTATGTGAAGGGCCTGGGGTAAACCATAGAAAGTTTTGTGAGGCCTGGATGTGGACAGGGAGCTGTGTTTTCTCTGCATTACACATGACAGCTAGAGACTGAGTGTGAATGAATGTGGCCATTGCTGTCTTTTCCTGGCACTACCTCGCGCGCTTGTGGGGAGAGGGGTGCCATTTCATTTGTGGTGGTTTGGCGACGGGAATGGATAGGGGCAGAAAGTATGAGTGTGTACTTGTGTGTGTATGTATATGTATGGGTATGTATAAGTTGAAACGTATAGGTATGTATATGTGCGTGTGTGGGTGTTTATGTATATACATGTACATACATAAACACCCACATGTATACACATAAACACCCGGTTTTGATCCTGGCTGTTGCAGGTTTGTATGTTCTATGAAGGTGCACATTCATATGCACTTTGTTTGTATATACATATACATGTATGTATACATTGAAATGTATAAGTATGTATATGTGCGTGTGTGGGTGTTTATGTATATACATGTGTATGTTGGGTTGGGCCATTCTTTCATCTTTGCACTACCTCGCTAACGCAGGAGACAGTGACCAAGTATGATGAATATAAAATAGATAGATTATCCCTGGGGATAGGGGAGAAAGAATATTTCCCACACATTCCTCATGTGTTATAGAAGGCGACTAAAGGGGATGGGAGCGGGGAGCTAGAAACCCTCCCCTCATTGAATTTTTAACTTTCCAGATAGGGAAACAGAAGAAGGAGTCACGCGGTGAGTGCTCATCCTCCTAGAAGGCTCAGATTGGGGTGTCTAAATCTGTGTGGATGTAACCAAGATGAGAAAAAAGGAGAGATAGGTAGTATGTTTGAGGAAAGGAACCTGGATGTTTTGGCTTTGAGTGAAATGAAGCTCAAGGGTAAAGGGAAAAGTGGTTTGGGAATGTCTTGGGAGTAAAGTCAGGGGTATTAGTGAGAGGACAAGAGCAAGGGAAGGAGTAGCACTACTCCTGAAACAGGAGTGGTGGGAGTAGACAAGAGCAAGGGAAGGAGTAGCACTACTCCTGAAACAGGAGTGGTGGGAGTATGTGATAGAGTGTAAGAAAGTAAACTCTAGATTGATATGGGTAAAACTGAAAGTTGTGATGGAGAGAGATGGGTGATTATTGGTGCTTATGCACCTTGGTATGAGAAGAAAGATCATGAGAGGCAAGTGTTTTGGTAGCAGCTGAGTGAGTGTGTTAGTAGTTTTGATGCACGAGACCGGGTTATAGTGATGGGTGATTTGAATGCAAAGGTGAGTAATGTGGCAGTTAAGGGAATAATTGGTGTACATGGGGTGTTCAGTGTTGTAAATGGAAATGGTGAAGAGCTTTTAGAGTTATGTGCTGAAAAAGGACTAGTGATTGGGAATACCTGGTTACCTGGTTTGAGAAGAGATATACACAAGTATATGTAAGTGGGAGAGTTGGCCAGAGAGCATTATTGGAATACGTGTTAATTGATAGGCACGCAAAAGAGAGACTTTTGGATGTTAGTGTGGTGATAGGTGCAACTGGAGGGATGTCTGATCATTATCTTGTGGAGGCGAAGGTGAAGATTTGTAGAGGTTTTCAGAAAAGAAGAGAGAATGTTGGGGTGAAGAGAGGGGTGAGAGTAAGTGAACTTGGGAAGGAGACTTATGTGAGGAAGTACCAGGAGAGACTGAGTACAGAATGGAAAAGAGTGAGAAGAAAGGACGTAAGGGGAGTGGGGGAGGAATGGGATGTATTTAGGGAAGCAGTGATGGCTTGGGCAAAAGATGCTTGTGGCATGAGAAGCATGGGAGATGGGCAGATTAGAAAGGGTATGAGTGGTGGGATGAAGAAGTAAGATTATTAATGAAAGAGAAGAGAGAGGCATTTGGATGATTTTTGCTGGGAAATGATGCAGATGAGTGGGAGATGTATAAAAGAGAGAGGGAGGAGGTCAAGAGAAAGATGCAAGAGGCGAAAAAGAGAGCAAATGAGAGTTTGGGTGAGAGGGTATCATTAACTTTTTGGGAGAATAAAAAGATATTTTGGAAGGAGGTAAATTAAGTGGATAAGACAAGGGAACAAATGGGAACATCAGTGAAGGGGGCTAATAGGGAGGTGATAACAAGTAGTGGTGATGTGATAAGGAGATGGAGTGAGTATTTTGAAGGTTTGTTGAATATGTTTGATGATAGAGTGGCAGGTATACGGTGTTTTGGTTGAGGTGGTGTGCAAAGTGAAAGGGTTAGGGAGAATGTTTTGGTAAACAGAGAAGAGGTAGTAAAGGCTTTGCGGAAGATGAAAGCCGGCAAGGCAGTGGGTTTGGATGGTATTAGAGTGGAATTTATTAAAGAAGGGGGTGACTGTATTGTTGACTGGTTGGTAAGGTTATTTAATGTATGTATGATTCATAGTAAGGTGCCTGAGGACTGGCAGAATGCTTGCATAGTGCCATTGTACAAAGGCAAATGGGATAAGAGTGAGGGCTCAAATTACAGAGGCATAAGTTTGTCGAGTATTTCTGGGAAATTATATGGGAGGGTATTGATTGAGAGGGTGAAGGCATGTACAGAGCATCAGATTGGGGAAGAGCAGTGCGGTTTCAGAAGTGGTAAAGGATATGTGATCAGGTGTTTGCTTTCAAAAATATATTTGAGAAAAACTTAGTACAGGAAATGGATTTGTATGTAGCATTTATGGATCTGGAGAAGGCATATGATAGAGTTGATAGAGATGCTCTGTGGAAGGTATTAAGATTATATGGTGTGGGAGGTAAGTTGCTAGAGGCAGTGAAAAGTTTTTATAGAGGATGTAAGGCATGTGTACATGTAGGAAGAGAGGAAAGTGATTGGTTCTCAGTGAATGTTGGTTTGCAGCAGGGGTGCGTGATGTCTCCATGGCTGTTTAATTTGTTTATTGATGGGGTTGTTAGGGAGGTGAATGCAAGAGTTTTGGAAAGAGGGGGAAGTATGCAGTCTGTTGTGGATGAGAGAGCTTAGGAAGTGAGTCAGTTGTTGTTCGCTGATGATGCAGCGCTGGTGGCTGATTTGGTTGAGAAACTGCAGAAGCTGGTGACTGAGGTTGGTAAAGTGTGTGAAAGAAGAAAGCTGACGGTAAATGTGAATAAGAGCAAGGTTATTAGATACAATAGGGTTGAGGGACAAGTGAATTGGGAGGTAAGTTTGAAGGGAGAAAAACTGGCGGAAGTGAAGTGTTTTAGATATCTGGGAGTGGATTTGGCAGCGGATGGAAGCATAAGTGAATCATAGGGTGGGGAGGGGGCGAAAGTTCTGGAAGCGTTGAAAAATGTGTGGAAGTTGAGAACATTATCTTGGAAAGCAAAAATGGGTATGTTTGAAGGAATAGTGGTTCCAACAATGTTATATGGTTGCGAGGCATGGGCTATAGATAGAGTTGTGCGGAGGAGGGTGGATGTCCTGGAAATGAGATGTTTGAGGACAGTATGTGGTGTGAGGTGGTTTGATCGAGTAAGTAATGAAAGGGTAAGAGAGATGTGTGGTAATAAAAAGAGTGTGATTGAGAGAGCAGAGGAAGGTGTTTTGAAATGGTTTGGTCACATGGAGAGAATGAGCAAGGAAAGATTGACAAAGAGGATATATGTGTCAGAGGTGGAGGGAATTAGAAGAAGTGGGAGACCAAACGGGAGGTGGAAAGATGGAGTGAAAAAGATTTTGAGTGATCGTGGCCTGAAGATGCAGGAGGGTAAAAGGTATGCAAGGAATGGGGTGAATTGGAACGATGTTGTATACCGAGGTTAACGTGCTGTCAGTTGATTGAAGCAGGGCATGTGAAGTAAACCATGGAAAATTCTGTGGGGCCACGATGTGGAAAAGGAGCTGTGGTTTCGGTGCAATATACATGACAGCTAGAGACTGAGTGTGAACGAATGTAGCCATTGTTGTCTTCTCCCAGCGCTACCTCACACACATGCAGGGGGAGGGGGGTTGTCATTTCATGTGTGGCAGGGTGGCGACAGGAATGAATAAGGGCAGACAGTATGAATTATGCACATGTGTATATAGGTATATGTCTGTGTGTGTGTGTGTGTTGAGATATATAGGTATGTATATGTGCGTGTGTGGACGTGTATGTATATACATGTGTATGTGACTGGGTTGAGCCATTCTTTCATCTGTTTCCTTGCACTACATCGCTAAAACAGGAGACAGCGACAAAGTATAATAAAAAATAAAAAAAGAATGAATAGATAAGATCAACATATATACATGTACGTTTTCATAGTTGCTCGCATTCATCCATTTCCTGTGCCACCTCACTCCAGACAGCATCTCCCACCCCTTGTGTTAGGGAGGTAGCATCAGGAAACAGAAGAAAAAAAAGGCCACATTCGTTTACCCTTAGTCTCTAGCTGTCATGTGTAATTCACCAAAACCACAGCTTCTTATATACATTTAGGCCCCACAGACCTTACCATGGTTTACCCCAGATGTTTTACATGCCCTGGTTCAGTTCATTGACAGACATTGGATTAAAAGAGTTTTGCAGGACTTCTGTAGAGATTCGGACATTCGGATATGGGAGCTTTAAGGAGTGTGGAAAGATGGATCATCATGTGGGAAGGTGAAAATGGATGTTTAAAGGTGCATAGGTCCCCATTTCATGAGCATTCAGGTTACAGAAATATGCCATAACAGTATATGTATTTTAGTTCAAATAGATTTGCAATATTGTATGTAAATTCACCCTTATGGTAGAGCACTTAGAATATTAAATGTTTAAAACAAAATGTAGAACACTAATCTGGCAAAAATTTTCCTTTTCCAGAAATTTCAACTGCATTTACTGGTGCATGTACATGCATCCATGATGTAGGTGGCAGGCTTGAGTTTGAATTAGCTGGCATGTGAATATTTGCATTAAGCAGTTGTCTTTTAATTTTTTCCATACTGTTCAGGGTATTTTCCCTCAGGAGATTTGCAAAGAGGCCATCAAGTTCAAGTGCAAATAGTGCTGCTTATGCTCTTATAGTCAACAATATGAAGAAACCTTCAACCAAAGATTTTTGGCCAAAATGTCTTTCATTTATTATATATCTCATATAACAGTTGACTTTAGTTTTGCAGTGGCCCAAGAATGCTAAAGTGACTGAAAGAGAGTTGCTAACCAGTCATGTGATAAAATTCAGACACAACAAGAATAAACCAATCATATTTGTAAGCAAAAATGTGTGTGGATGTAACCAAGATGTGAAAAAAGGAGAGATAGGTAGTATGTTTGAGGAAAGGAACCTGGATGTTTTGGCTCTGAGTGAAACGAAGCTCAAGGGCAAAGGGGAAGAGTGGTTTGGGAATGTCTGGGGAGTAAAGTCAGGGGTTAGTGAGAGGACAAGAGCAAGGGAAGGAGTAGCAATACTCCTGAAACAGGAGTTGTGGGAGTATGTGATAGAGTGTAAGAAAGTAAATTCTCGATTAATATGGGTAAAACTGAAAGTTGATGGAGAGAGGTGGGTGATTATTGGTGCATATGCATCTGGGCATGAGAAGAAAGATCAAGAGAGGCAAGTGTTTTGGGAGCAGCTGAATGAGTGTGTTAGTGGTTTTGATGCACGAGACCGGGTCATAGTGATGGGTGATTTGAATGCAAAGGTGAGTAATGTGGCAGTTGAGGGAATAATTGGTATACATGGGGTGTTCAGTGTTGTAAATGGAAATGGTGAAGAGCTTGTAGATTTATGTGCTGAAAAAGGACTGATGATTGGGAATACCTGGTTTAAAAAGCAAGATATACATAAGTATACTTATGTAAGTAGGAGAGATGGCCAGAGAGCGTTATTGGATTACGTGTTAATTGACAGGCGTGCGAAAGAGAGACTTTTGGATGTTAATGTGCTGAGAGGTGCAGCTGGAGGGATGTCTGATCATTATCTTGTGGAGGCTAAGGTGAAGATTTGTATGGGTTTTCAGAAAAGAAGAGTGAATGTTGGGGTGAAGAGGGTGGTGAGAGTAAGTGAGCTTGAGAAGGAGACCTGTGTGAGGAAGTACCAGGAGAGACTGAGTACAGAATGGAAAAAGGTGAGAACAATGGAAGTAAGGGGAGTGGGGGAGGAATGGGATGTATTTAGGGAATCAGTGATGGATTGCGCAAAAGATGCTTTTGGCATGAGAAGAGTGGGAGGTGGGTTGATTAGAAAGGGTAGTGAGTGGTGGGATGAAGAAGTAAGAGTATTAGTGAAAGAGAAGAGAGAGGCATTTGGACGATTTTTGCAGGGAAAAATGCAATTGAGTGGGAGATGTATAAAAGAAAGAGACAGGAGGTCAAGAGAAAGGTGCAAGAGGTGAAAAAAAGGGCAAATGAGAGTTGGGTTGAGAGAGTATCATTAAATTTTAGGGAGAATAAAAAGATGTTCTGGAAGGAGGTAAATAAAGTGCGTAAGACAAGGGAGCAAATGGGAACTTCGGTGAAGGGCGCAAGTGGGGAGGTGATAACAAGTAGTGGTGATGTGAGAAGGAGATGGAGTGAGTATTTTGAAGGTTTGTTGAATGTGTTTGATGATAGAGTGGCAGATATAGGGTGTTTTGGTCGAGGTGGTGTGCAAAGTGAGAGGGTTAGGGAAAATGATTTGGTAAACAGAGAAGAGGTAGTGAAAGCTTTGCGGAAGATGAAAGCCGGCAAGGCAGCAGGTTTGGATGGTATTGCAGTGGAATTTATTAAAAAAGGGGGTGACTGTATTGTTGACTGGTTGGTAAGGTTATTTAATGTATGTATGACTCATGGTGAGGTGCCTGAGGATTGGCGGAATGCGTGCATAGTGCCATTGTACAAAGGCAAAGGGGATAAGAGTGAGTGCTCAAATTACAGAGGTATAAGTTTGTTGAGTATTCCTGGTAAATTATATGGGAGGGTATTGATTGAGAGGGTGAAGGCATGTACAGAGCATCAGATTGGGGAGGAGCAGTGTGGTTTCAGAAGTGGTAGAGGATGTGTGGATCAGGTGTTTGCTTTGAAGAATGTATGTGAGAAATCCTTAGAAAAGCAAATGGATTTGTATGTAGCATTCATGGATCTGGAGAAGGCATATGATAGAGTTGATAGAGATGCTCTGTGGAAGGTATTAAGAATATATGGTGTGGGAGGAAAGTTGTTAGAAGCAGTGAAAAGTTTTTATCGAGGATGTAAGGCATGTGTACGTGTAGGAAGAGAGGAAAGTGATTGGTTCTCAGTGAATGTAGGTTTGCGGCAGGGGTGTCTGATGTCTCCATGGTTGTTTAATTTGTTTATGGATGGGGTTGTTAGGGAGGTAAATGCAAGAGTTTTGGAAAGAGGGGCAAGTATGAAGTCTGTTGGGGATGAGAGAGCTTGGGAAGTGAGTCAGTTGTTGTTCGCTGATGATACAGCGCTGGTGGCTGATTCATGTGAGAAACTGCAGAAGCTGGTGACTGAGTTTGGAAAAGTGTGTGGAAGAAGAAAGTTAAGAGTAAATGTGAATAAGAGCAAGGTTATTAGGTACAGTAGGGTTGAGGGTCAAGTCAATTGGGAGGTGAGTTTGAATGGAGAAAAACTGGAGGAAGTGAAGTGTTTTAGATATCTGGGAGTGGATCTGGCAGTGGATGGAACCATGGAAGCGGAAGTGGATCATAGGGTGGGGGAGGGGGTGAAAATCCTGGGGGCCTTGAAGAATGTGTGGAAGTCGAGAACATTATCTCGGAAAGCAAAAATGGGTATGTTTGAAGGAATAGTGGTTCCAACAATGTTGTATGGTTGCGAGGCGTGGGCTATGGATAGAGTTGTGCACAGGAGGATGGATGTGCTGGAAATGAGATGTTTGAGGACAATGTGTGGTGTGAGGTGGTTTGATCGAGTGAGTAACGTAAGGGTAAGAGAGATGTGTGGAAATAAAAAGAGCGTGGTTGAGAGAGCAGAAGAGGGTGTTTTGAAGTGGTTTGGGCACATGGAGAGGATGAGTGAGGAAAGATTGACCAAGAGGATATATGTGTCGGAGGTGGAGGGAACAAGGAGAAGAGGGAGACCAAATTGGAGGTGGAAAGATGGAGTGAAAAAGATTTTGTGTGATCGGGTCGTGAACATGCAGGAGGGTGAAAGGAGGGCAAGGAATAGAGTGAATTGGAGCGATGTGGTATACCGGGGTTGACGTGCTGTCAGTGGATTGAAGCAGGGCATGTGAAGCGTCTGGGGTAAACCATGGAAAGCTGTGTAGGTATGTATATTTGCGTGTGTGGACGTATGTATATACATGTGTATGGGGGGGGGTTGGGCCATTTCTTTCGTCTGTTTCCTTGCGCTACCTCGCAAACGCGGGAGACAGCGACAAAGTATAATAATAAAAAATAATAACAGTTGACTTTAGTTTTGCAGTGGCCCAAGAATGCTGGTGACTGAAAGAGAGATGCTAAACAATCATGTGATAAAACCCAGACACAAAGACACAACAAGAATAAACCATTCATATTTGTAAGTAAAATATATAGGTTGCAACATTTATTCATTTATTTTGCTTTGTCGCTGTCTCCCGCGTTAGCGAGGTAGCGCAAGGAAACAGATGAAAGAATGGCCCAATCCACCCACATACACATGTGTATATACATACACATCTACACACGCAAATATACATACCTATACATCTCAACGTATACATATATATACACACACAGACATATACATATGTACACATGTACATAATTCATACTGTCTGCCTTTATTCATTCCCATCGCCACGTTGCCACACATGAAATAACAACCCCCTCCCCCTCATGTGTGCGAGGTAGCGTTAGGAAAAGACAACAAAGGCCCCAATTGTTCACACTCAGTCTCTAGCTGTCATGTAATAATGCACCGAAACCACAGCTCCCTTTCCACATCCAGGCCCCACAGAACTTTCCATGGTTTACCCCAGACGCTTCACATGCCCTGGTGCAATCCATTGACAGCACGTCGACCCCGGTATACCACATCGTTCCAATTCACTCTATTCCTTGCACGCCTTTCACCCTCCTGCATGTTCAGGCCCCGATCACTCAAAATCTTTTTCACTCCATCTTTCCACCTCCAGTTTGGTCTCCCACATCTCCTCGTTCCTTCCACCTCTGATACATATATCCTCTTGGTCAATCTTTCCTCACTCATTCTCTCCATATGACCAAACCATTTCAAAACACCCTCTTCTGCTCTCTCAACCACACTCTTTTTATTACCACACATCTCTCTTACCCTATTATTACTTACTCAATCAAACCACCTCACACCACACATTGTCCTCAAACATCTCATTTCCAGCACATCCATCCTCCTGCGCACAACTCTATCCATAGCCCACGCCTCGCAACCATACAACATTGTTGGAACCACTATTCCTTCAAACATACCCATTTTTGCTCTCCGAGATAATGTTCTCGACTTTCACACATTCTTCAAGGCTCCCAGAATTTTCGCCCCCTCCCCCACCCTATGATCCACTTCCGCTTCCATGGTTCCATCCGCTGCCAGATCCACTCCCAGATATCTAAAACACTTCACTTCCTCCAGTTTTTCTCCATTCAAACTCACCTCCCAATTGACTTGACCCTCAACCCTACTGTACCTAATAACCTTGCTCTTATTCACATTTACTCTTAACTTTCTTCTTTCACACACTTTACCAAACTCAGTCACCAGCTTCTGCAGTTTCTCACATGAATCAGCCACCAGCGCTGTATCATCAGCGAACAACAACTGACTCACTTCCCAAGCTCTCTCATCCCCAACAGACTTCATACTTGCCCCTCTCTCCAAAACTCTTGCATTCACCTCCCTAACATCCCCATCCATAAACAAATTAAACAACCATGGAGACATCAGACACCCCTGCCGCAAACCTATATTCACTGAGAACCAATCACTTTCCTCTCTTCCTACACGTACACATGCCTTACATCCTCGATAAAAACTTTTCACTGCTTCTAACAACTTGCCTCCCACACCATATATTCTTAATATTTTCCACAGAGCATCTCTATCAACTCTGCCATATGCCTTCTCCAGATCCATAAATGCTACATACAAATCCAATTGCTTTTCTAAGTATTTCTCACATACATTCTTCAAAGCAAACACCTGATCCACACATCCTCTACCACTTCTGAAACCACACTGCTCTTCCCCAATCTGATGCTCTGTACATGCCTTCACCTTCTCAATCAATACCCTCTCATATAACTTCCCAGGAATACTCAACAAACTTATACCTCTGTAATTTGAGCACTCACCTTTGTCCCCTTTGCCTTTGTACAATGGTACTATGCAAGCATTCCGCCAATCCTCAGGCACCTCACCATGAATCATACATACATTAAATAACCTTACCAACCAGTCAACAATACAGTCACCCCCTTTTTAATAAATTCCACTGCAATACCATCCAAACCTGCTGCCTTGCCGGCTTTCATCTTCCGCAAAGCTTTTACTACCTCTTCTCTGTTTACCAAATCATTTTCCTTAACCCTCTCACTTTGCACACCATCTCGACCAAAACACCCTATATCTGCCACTCTATTATGAAACACATTCAACGAACCTTCAAAATACTCACTCCACCACTACTTGTTATCACCTCCCCATTAGCCCCCTTCACTGAAGTTCCCATTTGTTCCCTTGTCTTACGTACTTTATTTACTTCCTTCCAAAACATCTTTTTATTCTCCCTAATATTTAATGATACTGTCTCACCCCAACTCTCATTTGCCCTCTTTTTCACCTCTTGCACCTTTCTCTTGACCTCCTGCCCCTTTCTTTTATACATCTCCCACTCATTTGCATGTTTTCCCTACAGAAGTCGTCCAAATGCCTCTCTCTTCTCTTTCAGTAATGATCTTACTTCTTCATCCCACCACTCACTACCCTTTCTAATCTGCCCACCTCCCTTGCTTCTCATGCCACAAGCATCTTTTGCGCAAGCCATCACTGCTTCCTTAAATGCATCCCATTCCTCCCCCACTCCCCTTACCTCCTTTGTTCTAACCTTTTTTCATTCTGTACTCAGTCTCTCCTGGTACTTCCTCACGTAAGTCTCCTTCCCAAGCTCACTTACTCTCACCACTCTCTTCACCCCAACTTTCTCTCTTCTTTTCTGAAAACCTCTACAGATCTTCACCTTCGCCTCCACAAGATAATGATCAGACATCCTTCCATTTGCACCTCTCAGCACATTAACATCCAAAAGTCTCTCTTTTGCGCGCCTATCAATTAACACATAATCCAATAACGCTCTCTGGCCATCTCTCCTACTTACATACGTATACTTATGTATTTTTTTTTTTTTGCTTTGTCGCTGTCTCCCGCGTTTGCGAGGTAGCGCAAGGAAACAGACGAAAGAAATGGCCCAACCCACCCCCATACACATGTATATACATACGTCCACACACGCAAATATACATACCTACACAGCTTTCCATGGTTTACCCCAGACACTTCACATGCCCTGGTGCAATCCACTGACAGCACGTCGACCCCGGTATACCACATCGTTCCAATTCACTCTATTCCTTGCACTCCTTTCACCCTCCTGCATGTTCAGGCCCCGATCACTCAAAATCTTTTTCACTCCATCTTTCCACCTCCAGTTTGGTCTCCCTCTTCTCCTCGTTCCTTCCACCTCTGATACATATATCCTCTTTGTCAATCTTTCCTCACTCATTCTCTCCATATGACCAAACCATTTCAAAACACCCTCTTCTGCTCTCTCAACCACACTCTTTTTATTACCACACATCTCTCTTACCCTATTATTACTTACTCAATCAAACCACCTCACACCACACATTGTCCTCAAACATCTCATTTCCAGCACATCCATCCTCCTGCGCACAACTCTATCCATAGCCCACGCCTCGCAACCATACAACATTGTTGGAACCACTATTCCTTCAAACATACCCATTTTTGCTCTCCGAGATAATGTTCTCGACTTTCACACATTCTTCAAGGCTCCCAGAATTTTCGCCCCCTCCCCCACCCTATGATCCACTTCCGCTTCCATGGTTCCATCCGCTGCCAGATCCACTCCCAGATATCTAAAACACTTCACTTCCTCCAGTTTTTCTCCATTCAAACTCACCTCCCAATTGACTTGACCCTCAACCCTACTGTACCTAATAACCTTGCTCTTATTCACATTTACTCTTAACTTTCTTCTTTCACACACTTTACCAAACTCAGTCACCAGCTTCTGCAGTTTCTCACATGAATCAGCCACCAGCGCTGTATCATCAGCGAACAACAACTGACTCACTTCCCAAGCTCTCTCATCCCCAACAGACTTCATACTTGCCCCTCTCTCCAAAACTCTTGCATTCACCTCCCTAACATCCCCATCCATAAACAAATTAAACAACCATGGAGACATCAGACACCCCTGCCGCAAACCTATATTCACTGAGAACCAATCACTTTCCTCTCTTCCTACACGTACACATGCCTTACATCCTCGATAAAAACTTTTCACTGCTTCTAACAACTTGCCTCCCACACCATATATTCTTAATATTTTCCACAGAGCATCTCTATCAACTCTGCCATATGCCTTCTCCAGATCCATAAATGCTACATACAAATCCAATTGCTTTTCTAAGTATTTCTCACATACATTCTTCAAAGCAAACACCTGATCCACACATCCTCTACCACTTCTGAAACCACACTGCTCTTCCCCAATCTGATGCTCTGTACATGCCTTCACCTTCTCAATCAATACCCTCTCATATAACTTCCCAGGAATACTCAACAAACTTATACCTCTGTAATTTGAGCACTCACCTTTGTCCCCTTTGCCTTTGTACAATGGTACTATGCAAGCATTCCGCCAATCCTCAGGCACCTCACCATGAATCATACATACATTAAATAACCTTACCAACCAGTCAACAATACAGTCACCCCCTTTTTAATAAATTCCACTGCAATACCATCCAAACCTGCTGCCTTGCCGGCTTTCATCTTCCGCAAAGCTTTTACTACCTCTTCTCTGTTTACCAAATCATTTTCCTTAACCCTCTCACTTTGCACACCATCTCGACCAAAACACCCTATATCTGCCACTCTATTATGAAACACATTCAACGAACCTTCAAAATACTCACTCCACCACTACTTGTTATCACCTCCCCATTAGCCCCCTTCACTGAAGTTCCCATTTGTTCCCTTGTCTTACGTACTTTATTTACTTCCTTCCAAAACATCTTTTTATTCTCCCTAATATTTAATGATACTGTCTCACCCCAACTCTCATTTGCCCTCTTTTTCACCTCTTGCACCTTTCTCTTGACCTCCTGCCCCTTTCTTTTATACATCTCCCACTCATTTGCATGTTTTCCCTACAGAAGTCGTCCAAATGCCTCTCTCTTCTCTTTCAGTAATGATCTTACTTCTTCATCCCACCACTCACTACCCTTTCTAATCTGCCCACCTCCCTTGCTTCTCATGCCACAAGCATCTTTTGCGCAAGCCATCACTGCTTCCTTAAATGCATCCCATTCCTCCCCCACTCCCCTTACCTCCTTTGTTCTAACCTTTTTTCATTCTGTACTCAGTCTCTCCTGGTACTTCCTCACGTAAGTCTCCTTCCCAAGCTCACTTACTCTCACCACTCTCTTCACCCCAACTTTCTCTCTTCTTTTCTGAAAACCTCTACAGATCTTCACCTTCGCCTCCACAAGATAATGATCAGACATCCTTCCATTTGCACCTCTCAGCACATTAACATCCAAAAGTCTCTCTTTTGCGCGCCTATCAATTAACACATAATCCAATAACGCTCTCTGGCCATCTCTCCTACTTACATACGTATACTTATGTATTTTTTTTTTTTTGCTTTGTCGCTGTCTCCCGCGTTTGCGAGGTAGCGCAAGGAAACAGACGAAAGAAATGGCCCAACCCACCCCCATACACATGTATATACATACGTCCACACACGCAAATATACATACCTACACAGCTTTCCATGGTTTACCCCAGACACTTCACATGCCTTGATTCAATCCACTGACAGCACGTCAACCCCGGTATACCACATCGCTCCAATTCACTCTATTCCTTGCCTTCCTTTCACCCTCCTGCATGTTCAGGCCCCGATCACACAAAATCTTTTTCACTCCATCTTTCCATCTCCAATTTGGTCTCCCTCTTCTCCTCGTTCCCTCCACCTCCGACACATATATCCTATTGGTCAATCTTTCCTCACTCATTCTCTCCATGTGCCCAAACCATTTCAAAACACCCTCTTCTGCTCTCTCAACCACGCTCTTTTTATTTCCACACATCTCTCTTACCCTTACGTTACTTACTCGATCAAACCACCTCACACCACACATTGTCCTCAAACATCTCATTTCCAGCACATCCATCCTCCTGCGCACAACTCTATCCATAGCCCACGCCTCGCAACCATACAACATTGTTGGAACCACTATTCCTTCAAACATACCCATTTTTGCTCTCCGAGATAATGTTCTCGACTTTCACACATTCTTCAATGCTCCCAGAATTTTCGCCCCCTCCCCCACCCTATGATCCACTTCCGCTTCCATGGTTCCATCCGCTGCGAGATCCACTCCCAGATATCTAAAACACTTCACTTCCTCCAGTTTTTCTCCATTCAAACTCACCTCCCAATTGACTTGACCCTCAACCCTACTGTACCTAATAACCTTGCTCTTATTCACATTTACTCTTAACTTTCTTCTTTCACACACTTTACCAAACTCAGTCACCAGCTTCTGCAGTTTCTCACATGAATCAGCCACCAGCGCTGTATCATCAGCGAACAACAACTGACTCACTTCCCAAGCTCTCTCATCCCCAACAGACTTCATACTTGCCCCTCTCTCCAAAACTCTTGCATTCACCTCCCTAACATCCCCATCCATAAACAAATTAAACAACCATGGAGACATCAGACACCCCTGCCGCAAACCTATATTCACTGAGAACCAATCACTTTCCTCCTTTCCTACACGTACACATGCCTTACATCCTCGATAAAAACTTTTCACTGCTTCTAACAACTTGCCTCCCACACCATATATTCTTAATACCTTCCACAGAGCATCTCTATCAACTCTATCATATGCCTTCTCCAGATCCATAAATGCTACATACAAATCCATTTGCTTTTCTAAGTATTTCTCACATACATTCTTCAAAGCAAACACCTGATCCACACATCCTCTACCACTTCTGAAACCACACTGCTCTTCCCCAATCTGATGCTCTGTACATGCCTTCACCCTCTCAATCAATACCCTCCCATATAATTTGCCAGGAATACTCAACAAACTTATACCTCTGTAATTTGAGCACTCACTCTTATCCCCTTTGACTTTGTACAATGGCACTATGCACGCATTCCGCCAATCTCTCTTTTTAAACCAGGTATTCCCAGTCACCAGTCCTTTTTCAGCACATAAATCTACAAGCTCTTCATCATTTCCATTTACAACACTGAACACCCTATGTATGCCAATTATTCCCTCAACTGCCACATTACTCACCTTTGCATTCAAATCACCCATCACTATAACCCGGTCTCGTGCATCAAAACCACTAACACACTCATTCAGCTGCTCCCAAAACACTTGCCTCTCATGATCTTTCTTCTCATGCCCAGGTGCATATGCACCTGGGCATGAGAATTTTACCCATTTTACACATTTACTTTCAATTTTACCCATATCAATCTAGAGTTTACTTTCTTACACTCTATCACATACTCCCACCACTCCTGTTTCAGGAGTAGTGCTACTCCTTCCCTTCCTCTTGTCCTCTTACTAACCCCTGACTTTACTCCCCAGACATTCCCAAACCACTCTTCCCCTTTACCCTTGAGCTTCGTTTCACTCAGAGCCAAAACATCCAGGTTCTTTTCCTCAAACATACTACCTATCTCTCCTTTTTTCTCATCTTGGTTACATCCACACACATTTAGACACCCCAATCTGAGCCTTCGAGGAGGATGAGCACTCCCCGCTTGACTTCTTCTGTTTCCCCTTTTAGAAAGTTAAAATACAGGGAGGGGAGGGTTTCTAGCCCCCTGCTCCTGTCCCCTTTAGTCGCCTTCTACGACACGTGAGGAATGCATGGGAAGTATTCTTTCTCCCCTATTCCCACGGATGGGGGAGATAGGCTATGGCCATATCCAGGATTTTGGTGGGTGGCAAGTGTCATTCAGCAATATTCAATGCCCATTGCACTTTTAGATATAATGTACATGTATAACTGATATGAGTGAAACATTGATCATTTCTCATCTATGGTATGATGAAAATGCAAAAATGTCCTCAAATGCATGGATAGGCATGGTTAGTAAATAAAATGTTACTTCATCCTCTGGTTGGCCCACTGGTGATAGTTCAACTAGTTTTCCATTAGTAATTGAAATATACAGTGTTTCAATAACATGAAATTACAATTATCTGTAAGCTTGCAAAGATAAACATAGGTTGTTTTATCAACAATAACCTAACTACTTCACTCACCACATTACTCTTGCATTATGGTAATGTTAACTTATCCATCAGTCATTGCACAAACTCATTGTCTGCTGAGCATTTAGTGCCACCTCTGCAACCCACCTAGGAACAAGAGTAAGGGCCTAATGTTTTTCTTAAGTATAATTTTGGTCATAACTCAAATAAACAATGTTTCAAGAGCAGTAATGTAAAGTTATCATTAAGCTTTCTAAGATAAATGAAGGGTATGTTTTGTCAACAATACCGTATCCACACTAGTCTCCTTATTACTTATATATTATGGTACATCTTCGATAGGAGCCTTAGTTTCTTTTGGATTTGTTGAGGTATCTTTTGTTATTCCTCCTGCACAGTTCATGATAAATAGCCAAAAGCTTAGGAAGATGTTCTTTTATTTTTCTGTTGAGACTTTGCCAACCCCATAGTACCATCGTGGATAAGCATTGTTATGTCACATGCTAATTCATGCATCAGACATCACATACACTTACTATCTGGGTAGTGTTGTACACCTCAGCTACCCACAAAGGAACAAGGATTGTTGGAAAGGAACATTACCTCCTTCCTAGGTTTGGGCTTGGTGTATTCTGAAGTACAGTTCTCTTTTCATAACCCAGATATTCAGTGTTTCAATAACGTCACAGTAAATTGATTATAAGCTTTCCTGTATAAACGAAGGTTTTGTTTTTGTCAACTATAACATAACCACTTCACTCACCACATTACTCATACATTATGGTACATATTAACTCTGGGGTAAACCATGGAAAGTTCTGAGGGGCCTGGATGTGGAGAAGGAGCTGTGGTTTCAGTGCATTATTACATGACAGCTAGAGACTGAGTGTGAGCGAATGGGGCCTTTGTTGTCTTTTCCTAGCGATACCCCATACACATGAGGGGGGAGGGTGTTGTTATTCCATGTGTGGCGGGTTGGCGATGGGAATACTTCCCACGTATTCCCTGCGTGTCGTAGAAGGCGACTAAAAGGGGAGGGAGCGGGGGGCTGGAAATCCTCCCCTCTCATTTTTTTTTTAATTTTCCAAAAGAAGGAACAGAGAATTGGGCCAGGTGAGGGTATTCCCTCAAAGGCCCAGTCCTCTGTTCTTAATGCTACCTCGCTAACGCGGGAAATGGCGAATAGTTTAAAAGAAGAAGAAGTATATATGTACATGTCTGTGTGTGTATATATATGTATACATTGAGATGTATAGGTGTGTATATTTGCGTGTGTGGACGTGTATGTATATACATGTGTATGTGGATGGGTTGGGCCATTCTTTCGTTTGTTTCACTGCGCTACCTCGCTAACGTGGGAGACAGCCACAAAGCAAAATAACTAATAGATAAATAATTGACTCTCATATTAGTCATCACATACTCACTTTGTGCAAAGTGGTGTACATTACCTTTGCTACCTAATAAGAAGCATTGCTTTCTTCATGGAACACTGCACCGAAAGGGACACTTCTTTTTCAGCAGCTCCAGGCCTTTTGTTTTCTTGAACTATAATTCTCAATTGATAGCTCGTATAAGCAATGTTTCATTAAAAATGGAACATTATTTCTATATTATTGGATTGAATTTTACATAAGAATAAGTATTTAACTGTTGCTCATAGAACACACAGCTCCTTAGAAATGAATTAAAACATTTTGTCAGTTTAACAGAAAAACATAACGTACTTGTTTTTAGTATATGAAAATACTACATGTACATTTCTGGTCGTGGTTTGTTACCCAGAGAATATTCAAATTCTTGTATATCACATATTTAGACTGCATTTACTGATAGGTTTGAATTTGAATTGGCTGGCATGTGAATATTCGAATTAAGCAGTTGTCTTTTAAGATTTTTCCATACTCTTCACGGTATTTTCCCTCAGGAAATTTGCAAAGAGGCCATCAAGTTCAAGTGCAAATAGTGCTGCATATGCTCTTATAGTCAACAATATGAAGAAACCTTCAACCAAAGATTTTTGGCCAAAATGTCTTTCATTTATTATATATCTCATATAACAGTTGACTTTAGTTTTGCAGTGACCCAAGAATGCTAAAGTGACTGTAAGAGTGTTGCTAACCAATCATGTGATAAAACTCAGACACAACAAGAATAAACCATTCATATTTGTAAGCAAAATATATTAGTTGCAACATTTATATAAAGTATATTATGAGCTATGGCCATATCCAGGAATTTGGTGGGTGGCAAGTGTCATTCAGTAATATTCAGTGCCCATTGCACTTATAGACGTAATACACATGTATAACTAATATGAGTGAAACACTGATCATTTTTCATCTATGCTATGATGAAAATGCTAAAATATCCTCAAATGCATGGATAGGCATGGTTAGTAAATAAAATGTTGCTTCATCTCTTGGTTGGTCCACTGGTGATAGTTCAACTAGTTTTCCATTAGTAATTGAAATAGACTGTTTCAATAACATGAAATTACAGTTATCTGTAAGCTTGGAAAGATAAACATAGGCTGTTTTATCAACAATGCCTTAGCTACTTCACTCACCACATTACTCATGCATTATGGTACTGTTAACTTATCCATCAGTCATTGCACAAACTCATTGTCTGCTGAGCATTTAGTGCCACCTCTGCAACCCACCCAGGAATAAGAGTAAGGGCCTCATGTTTTTCTTAAGTATAATTTTGTTAATAACTCAGATAAACAATGTGTTAAGAGCAGTAGTGTAAAGTTATCATTAAGTTTTCTAAGATAAATGAAGGCTATGTTTTGTTAACAATACCGTTTCCACATTAGTCTCCTTATTACTCATACATTATGGTACATCTTCGATATGAGCCTTAGTTTCTTTGGATTGGTTGAGGTTCCTTTTGTAATCTTTTGTTATTCCTCCTGAACAGGTCTTGATGAATAGCCAGAAGCTGTGGAAGATGTCCTTTTATTTTTCTGTAAAGTTATGGAGACTTTGCCTACCCCATGGTACCATCGTGTATAAACATTATGGCACATGCTGACTCATGCATCAGACATCTCATACACTTACTATCTGGGTAGTGTTGTTCACCTCAGCTACCCACAAAGGAACAAGGATTCCTGGAAAGGAACATTACCTCCTTCCCAGGTTTGGACGTGGTGTATTCTGAAGTACAGTTCTCTTTTCGTAACCCAGATAATCAAAGTTTCAGTAAAATCACAGTAAATTGATTATAAGCTTTCTGGTATAAACGAAGGCCTTGTTTTTGTCAACTATACCATAACCACTTCACTCACCACATTATGCATACATTATGGTATTACATATTAACTCTCATATCAGTCATCACATAATCACTTTGTGCAAAGTGGTGTACATTACCTTTGCTACCTAATAATTAGAAGCTCTGCTTTCTTCTTGGAACACTGCACTGAAAGGGACACTTCTTTTTGGCTAAAATGTCTTTCATTTATTATATACCTCATATAACAGTTGACTTTAGTTTTGCAGTGGCCCAAGAAGGCTGAAGTGACTGAGAGATGGTAACCAATCTTGTGATAGAACTCAGACACAATAAGAATAAACCATTCCCATTTGTAAGCAAATTATATTAGTTGCAACATTTATATAAAGTATATTATGAGCTATGGCCATATCCAGGATTTTGGTGGGTGGCAAGTGTCATTCAGCAATATTCACTGCCCATTGCACTTATAGATGTAATACACATGTATAACTGAGTGAAACATTGATCATTTCACATCTATGCTATGATGAAAATGAATATCCTCAAATGCATGGATAGGCATGGTTCGTAAATGTTACTTCATCTCTTGGTTTGCCCACTGGTGATAGTTCAACTAGTTTTCCTTTAGTAATTGAAATAGTGTTTTGATAACATGAAATTACAAATTATCTGTAAGCTTGCAAAGATAAACATAGGCTGATTTATCAGCAATAATCTAACTACTTCACTCACCACATGACTCATGCATTATGGTACTGTTAACTCATGCATTAGTCATTGCACAAACTCATTGTCTGCTGAGCATTTAGTGCCACCTCTGCAACCCACCCAGGAACTAGAGTAAGGGCCTCATGTTTTTCTGAAGTGTAATTTTGTTAATAACTCAAATAAACAATGTTTCAAGAGCTGTAGTGAAAAGCTGTCATTAAGCTTTTTAAGATAAATGGAGGCTATGTTTTGTCAACAATACCGTATCCACATTAGTCTCCCTATTACTCATACATTATGGTACATCTTTGATAGGAGCCTTAGTTTCTTTTGGATTTGTATAGGTGCCTTTTGTAATCTTTTGTTATTCCTCCTGAGCAGGTCTTGATAAATAGCCAGAAGCTTAGGAAGATGTCCTTTTATTTTTCTGTTGAGTTATGGAGACTTTGCCTATCCCATGGTACCATCATGGATAAACATTATTATGGCACATGCTAATTCATGCATCAGACATCACATATACATACTATTTGGATAGTGTTGTTCTATATCTCAGCTACCCACAAAGGAACAAGGATTCCTGGAAAGGAACATTACCTCCTTCCCAGGTTTGGGCTTGGTGTATTCTGAAGTACAGTTTTCTGTAGGTGAGTTTGAATGGAGAAAAACTGGAGGAAGTGAAGTGTTTTAGATATCTGGGAGTGGATCTTGCAGCGGATGGAACCATGGAAGCGGAAGTGGATCATAGGTTGGGGGAGGGGGCGAAAATTCTGGGGGCCTTGAAGAATGTGGGGAAGTCGAGAACATTATCTCGGAAAGCAAAAATGGGTATGTTTGAAGGAATAGTGGTTCCAACAATGTTGTATGGTTGCGAGGCGTGGGCTATGGATAGAGTTGTGCGCAGGAGGATGGATGTGCTGGAAATGAGATGTTTGAGGACAATGTGTGGTGTGAGGTGGTTTGATCGAGTGAGTAAGGTAAGGGTAAGAGAGATGTGTGGAAATAAAAAGAGCGTGGTTGAGAGAGCAGAAGAGGATGTTTTGAAGTGGTTTGGTCACATGGAGAGAATGAGTGAGGAAAGATTGACCAAGAGGATATATGTGTCGGAGGTGGAGGGAACGAGGAGAAGAGGGAGACCAAATTGGAGGTGAAAAGATGGAGTGAAAAAGATTTTGTGTGATCGGGGCCTGAACATGCAGGAGGGTGAAAGGAGGGCAAGGAATAGAGTGAATTGGAGCAATGTGGTATACCGGGGTTGATGTGCTGTCAGTGGATTGAATCAAGGCATGTGAAGCATCTGGAGTAAACCATGGAAAGCTGTGTAGGTATGTATATTTGCGTGTGTGGACGTATGTATATACATGTGTATGGGGGGGGGGTTGGGCCATTCATTTCGTCTGTTTCCTTGCGCTACCTCGCAAACGCGGGAGACAGCGACAAAGTATAATAAATATAAATAAATAAAATAGTTTTCTTTTTGTAACCCAGATTTTCAGTGTTTCAGTAACATCACAGTAAATTGATTATAAGCTTTCCAGTCTAAACAAAGGCTTTTTTTTTTGTCAACTATACCATAACCATTTCACTCACCACATTATGGTACATATTAGCTCTCGTATCAGTTATCACTGAGGTATAAGTTTGTTGAGTATTCCTGGGAAATTATATTGGAGGGTATTGATTGAGAGGGTGAAGGCATGTACAGAGCATCAGATTGGGGAAGAGCAGTATGGTTTCAGAAGTGGTAGAGGATGTGTGGAGCAGGTGTTTGCTTTGAAGAATGTATGTGAGAAATACTTAGAAAAACAAATGGATGTGTTTGTAGCATTTATGGATCTGGAGAAGGCATATGATAGAGTTGATAGAGATGCTCTGTGGAAGGTATTAAGAATATATGGTGTGGGAGGCAAGTTGTTAGAAGCAGTGAAAAGTTTTTATCGATGATGTAAGGCATGTGTACGTGTAGGAAGAGAGGAAAGTGATTGGTTCTCAGTGAATGTAGGTTTGCTGCAGGGGTGTGTGATGTCTCCATGGTTGTTTAATTTGTTTATGGATGGGGTTGTTAGGGAGGTGAATGCAAGATTTTTGGAAAGAGGAGCAAGTATGCAGTCTGTTGTGGATGAGAGAGCTTGGGAAGTGAGTCAGTTGTTGTTTGCTGATGATACAGTGCTGGTGGCTGATTCGGGTGAGAAACTGCAGAAGCTGGTGACTGAGTTTGCTAAAGTGTGTGAAAGAAGAAAGTTGAGAGTAAATGTGTATAAAAGCAAGGTTATTAGATACAGAAGGGTTCAGGGTCAAGTCAGTTGGGAGGTAAGTTTGAATGGAGAAAAACTGGAGGAAGTGAAGTGTTTTAGATATCTGGGAGTGGATTTGGCAGCAGATGGAACCATGGAAGCGGAAATGAATCATAGGGTGGGGGAATGGGCGAAAATTCTTGAAGCCTTGAAGAATGTGTAGAAGTCAAGAACATTATCTTGGAGAGCAAAAATGGATATGTTTGAAGGAATAGTGGTTCCAACAATGTTGTATGGTTGCGAGGCATGGGCTATGGATAGAGTTGTGCGAAGTTGTACTGGAAATGAGATGTTTGAGGACAATATGTGGTGTGAGATGGTTTGATCGAGTAAGTAATAATAGGGTAAGAGAGATGTGTGGTAATAAAAAGAGTGTGGTTGAGAGAGCAGAAGAGGGTGTTTTGAAATGGTTTAGTCACATGGAGAGAATGAGTGAGGAAAGATTGACAAAGAGGATATATGTGTCAGAGGTGTAGGGAACGAGGAGAAGTGGGAGACCAAAGTGGAGGTGGAAAGATGGAGTGAAAAAGATTTTGAGTGATCGGGGCCTGAACATGCAGGAGGGTGAAAGGCATGCAAGGAATATAGTGAATTGGAACGATGTGGTATACTGGGGTCGACGTGCTGTCAATGGATTGAACCAGGGCATGTGAAGCGTCTGGGGTAAACCATGGAAAGTTCTGTGGGGCCTGGATGTGGAAAGGGAGCTGTGGTTTCAGTGCATTATTACATGTCAGCTAGAGACTGAGTGTGAACGAATGTGGCCTTTGTTGTCTTTTCCTAACGCTACCTACACTCATGAGGGGTTGTTATTCTATGTGTGGCGGGATGACGATGGGAATGAATAAGGGCAGATAGTATGATTTGTGTACATGTGTATATATGTATATGTCTGTTTGTGTATATATAATTATACATTGAGATGTATAGGTATGTATATTTGCGTGTGTGGACATGTATGTACATACATGTGTATGTGGGTGGGTTGGGCCATTCTTTTGTCTGTTTCCTTGCGCTACCTCGCTAACGCGGGAGACAGCGACAGAGCAAAATGAATAAATAATAAGTAAATCAATTATCACATACTCACTTTGTGCAAAGTGGTGTACATTACCTTTGCTACCTAATAAGAAGCACTGCTTTCTTCATGGAACACTGCACCGAAAGGGACACTTCTTTTTCAGCAGCTCCAGGCCTTTTGTTTTCTTGAAGTACAATTCTCCATTGATAGCTCATATAAACAACATTATTTCCATATTATTGGATTGAATTTCACATAAGAATAGGTATTTAACTGTTGCTCATAGAACACACAGCTCCTTAAAAATGAATTAAAACATTTTGTCAGTTTAACAGAAAAACAAAAAGTACTTGTTTCCAGTATATGAAAATACTGCATGTACATTTCTGATCATGATTTGTTACTCAGTGAATATTCAAATTCTTATATATCACATATTGAAAGAAAAATTAAAAGGAAATTCCATTGGCTTCTATTCACCTCCCTATCATCTTTTTCATCTTAACCCTCAAGATGACTGCTTTGGATGAATGACGTATCACTCTCCGTATTTACTGGATCATCCTCTGTAGCATGCAGAGCATTACATGGTTTTCGTTCCATCAACAGTTTTGTGATAACTACTCTGTATACAGTAAATTATTTGAGATCTTTTACAAGGCACTGTTTTCTTAAATGCAGAAGTTGTGAAATCCTGTATGTCATAAGATGGTGCTTGAAATGTAGGGTAATGAGAATATATGGTGTGGGAGGCAAGTTGTTAGAAGCAGTGAAAAGTTTTTATCGAGGATGTAAGGCATGTGTACGTGTAGGAGGAGAGGAAAGTGTTTGGTTCTCAGTGAATGTTGATTTGCGGCAGGGGTGCGTGATGTCTCCATGGTTATTTAATTTGCTTATGGATGGGGTTTTTAGGGAGATGAATGCAAGAGTTTTGGAAAGAGGGGCAAGTATGCAGTCTGTTGTGAATGAGAGAGCTTGGGAAGTGAGTCAACTGTTGTTCGCTGATGATACAGCGCTGGTGGCTGATTGGTGTGAGAAACTGCAGAAGCTGGTGACTGAGTTTGATAAAGTGTGCGAAAGAGGAAAGCTGGTAGTAAATGTGAATAAGAGCAAGGTTATTAGGTACAGTATGATTGAGGGACAAGTCAATTGGGAGGTAAGTTTGAATGAAGAAAAACTGGAGGAAGTGAAGTGTTTTAGATATCTGGGAGTGGATTTGGCAGCGGATGGAACCATGGAAGTGAATCATAAGGTGGGGGAGTGGGCAAAAGTTCTGGGAGTGTTGAAAAATGTGTGGAAGTCGAGAATGTTATCTTGGAAACCAAAAATGGATATGTTTGAAGGAATAGTGGTTCCAACAATGTTATATGGTTGTGAGGTGTGGGCTATA